>NC_061513.1:203821271-203964173 GCF_022539505.1 Lolium rigidum
GCGCGGTCTCAACGTTTCCAAGGCGGCAAGGGATCAAAAGAAAAAGGAAGTAGCCGGAAATCGGGGGTCAAAAAAATCCAAGAAAAGAAAGAAATTTGGTTCATAGAGGATGACAAGCGGGACCCATGATCCTGCATCGTAAACGGCTCGATCGGAGAGCGTTGAACGAGATGGCGCGATCGAGAAAAAAAACAATGCTAGAGAGGCTACCATCTGGGCCCTACATCCCTGGGAGGTGCGGATTTGCGTTGACTCGGCCGGCGAACCCGAGAATTCGCGATGCACAACGTCCCGGGCCACCATACGCGACGTTTTGGCCGCTTTCGTCGGGCTAGGTGCCCTCAAAAACGAGAAAAAAAAGTTTTGACATGAACCACGGAGGGACCAAAAATCGTCGGCCATGGTGCACCAGCAACCACGGCGCGACTTCAACTTCGTCGGCCATGGCAACTTTTCTTGTAGTGGTAGACGGAATCCTGTAGGCTGACACGACACATCGGTTATCAAACAAGTGGGGGAAGCGATTTACCCAGTGACGTGGGCATTACCCCTCGGGTAACTATTATTTCCCTATCCTGTGCGGCCCAACTGGAGGCCCATGAAGATACCCGATGGCCAGGTGGGCCATTACAGCGGTGCCGAAGACGATTCCTTGAAGAACAAGATGAATAAACAAATCAAGCAAGGAAAGTCTAGAACTAGGGTCTTTTGTAACCTAGTCGTACCCGGACAGATCTCTCGAGACCTGGCTCCCTATATAAGGGCCAGGAGAGGGGCTGCCGAGGGACACACGATCAATCTTAGCAGTTTTAGCCACCATAAGTCCAGAGCTAGGTCCCCATAGTACTTAGCCTCTCGACGAGATCACAGCCGAAACCTTTGGCACCCCATTGTAACCCGATATTTTCATAATCAAGGTCAGACAGGCAGGACGTAAGGGTTTTACCTCATCGAGGGCCCCGAACCTGGGTAAATCGCTCTCCCCGCTTGTTTGATAATCGATGTCTCGTGTCAGCCTACAGGATTCCATCTACCCTAAGCCCCAAACTGAGGGCATTGCCGAGGAGAACCCTCGACACCCAGGTTCAGGGCCCTCGATGAGGTAAAACCCTTACGTCCTGCCTGTCTGATCTTGATTATGAAAATATCGGGTTACAGTGGGGTGCTGAAGGTTTCGGCTGTGATCTCGTCGAGAAGCTAAGTTCTATGGGGACTTAGCTCTGGACTTATGGTGGCTAAGATTGCTAAGATTGTGTGTGTCCTCGGCAGCCCCTCTCCTGGCCGTTATATATGGATCCAGGTCTCGAGAGATCTGTCCGGGTACGACTAGGTTAGAAAGGGTCCTAGTTCTAGAGTTTCCTTGTATTTTCCGTCTCTTCGTCTTGTTCTTCAAGGAATCCTCTTCGACACTGATACGTCTCAAACGTATCTATAATTTCTTATGTTCCATGCTACTTTTATGATGATACTCACATGTTTTATACACATTATATGTCATTATTATGCATTTTCCGGCACTAACCTATTGACGAGATGCCGAAGAACCAGTTGCTGTTTTCTGCTGTTTTTGGTTTCAGAAATCCTACAAAGGAAATATTCTCGGAATTGGACGAAATCAACGTCCAGGGTCTTATTTTTCCACGAAGCTTCCAGAAGACGGAGGGAGATACGAAGTGGGGCCACGAGGCGACGCCACACTAGGGCGGCGCGGCCCAGGCCCTGGCCGCGCGACCCTTGTGTGTGGATCCCTCGTGTCGCCCCTAAACCTGCCCTTCCGCCTACTTAAAGCCTTCGTCGCGAATACCCCAGTACCGAGAGCCACGATACGGAAAACCTTCCAGAGACACCGCCGCCGCCAATCCCATCTCGGGGGATTCAGGAGATCGCCTCCGGCACCCTCGCCGGAGAGGGGAATCATCTCCCGGAGGTCTCTTCATCGCCATGATCGCCTCCGGATCGATGTGTGAGTAGTTCACCCCTGGACTATGGGTCCATAGCAGTAGCTAGATGGTTGTCTTCTCCTCCTTGTGCTATCATGTTAGATCTTGTGAGCTGCCTATCATGATCAAGATCATCTATTTGTAATGCTACATGTTGTGTTTGTTGGGATCCGATGAATATTGAATACTATGTCAAGTTGATTATCAATCTATCATATATGTTGTTTATGTTCTTGCATGCTCTCCGTTGCTAGTAGAGGCTCTGGCCAAGTTGATACTTGTAACTCCAAGAGGGAGTATTTATGCTCGATAGTGGGATCATGCCTCCATTGAATCTGGGGGAGTGACAGCAACCTCTAAGGCTGTGGATGTGTTGTTGCCACTAGGGATAAAACATCGATGCTTTGTCTAAGGATATTTGTGTTGCTTACATTACGCACCATACTTATTGCAATTGTCTGTTGTTTGCAACTTAATACTGGAAGGGGTTCGGATGATAACCTGAAGGTGGACTTTTTAGGCATAGATGCATGCTGGATAGCGGTCTATGTACTTTGTCGTAATGCTCGATTAAATCTCATAGTACTCATCATGATATATGTATGTGCATTGTTATGCCTTCTTTATTTGTCAATTGCCCAACTGTAATTTGTTCACCCAACATCTATTTATCTTATGGGAGAGACACCACTAGTGAACTGTGGACCCCGGTCCAATTCTTTACATCTGAAATACAATCTACTGCAATTGTTCGTTACTGTTCTTCGCAAATAATCATCATCCACACTATACATCTAATCCTTTGTTTACAGCAAGCCGGTGAGATTGACAACCTCACTGTTACGTTGGGGCAAAGTATTTTGATTGTGTTGTGCAGGTTCCACGTTGGCGCTGGAATCCCTTGTGTTGCGCCGCACTACACTCCGCCACCAACAACCTTCACGTGTTCCTTGACTCCTACTGGTTCGATAATCTTGGTTTCTTACTGAGGGAAAACTTACTGTTGTGCGCATCACACCTTCCTCTTGGGGTTCCCAACGGACGTGTCGACTACGCGCCATCAAGACTGTTTTCTGGCGCCGTTGCCGGGGAGATCAAGACACGCTGCAAGGGGAGTCTCCCACATCCAATCTCTTTACTTTGTTTTTGTCTAGCTTTACTTTATTTTATTTACTTCTTTGTTTGCTCTCTATATCAAAACACAAAAAAATTAGTTGCTAGCTTTACTTTATTTAATGTCTTGTTCTCCATATTAAAAACACAAAAAAATTAGTTACTTGCATTTACTTTATTTAGTTTGCTTTATTTACTACTGCTAAAATGGGTACTGTTGAGAATACTAAGTTGTGTGACTTCACTAGCACAAATAATAATGATTTCTTATGCACACCTATTGCTCCACCTGCTACTAAGAGCAGAATTCTTTGAAATTAAACCTGCTTTACTAAATCTTGTTATGAGAGAGCAATTTTCTGGTGTTAGTTCTGATGATGCTGCTGCCCATCTTAATAATTTTGTTGAACTATGTGAAATGCAAAAGTATAAGGATGTAGATGGTGACATTAAAAAATTAAAATTGTTTCATTTCTCTTTAAGAGGAAGAGCTAAAGATTGGTTGCTATCTCTGCCTAGAAATAGTATTGATTCATGGACTAAATGTAAGGATGCTTTTATTGGTAGATATTATCCTCCCGCTAAAATTATATCTTTGAGAAGCAGCATAATGAATTTTAAGCAATTAGATAATGAACATGTTGCTCAAGCTTGGGAGAGAATGAAATCTTTGGTAAAGAATTGCCCCACCCATGGACTAACTACTTGGATGATCATCCAAACCTTTTATGCAGGATTGAATTTTTCTTCGCGGAACCTATTGGATTCAGCTGCTGGAGGTACCTTTATGTCCATTACTTTGGGGGAGGCAACAAAGCTTCTTGATGATATGATGACAAATTACTCTGAATGGCACACGGAAAGAGCTCCACAAGGTAAGAAGGTAAATTATGTTGAAGAAACCTCCTCCTTGAGTGATAAGATTGATGCTATTATGTCTAATGCTTGTGAATGGTAGATCTAATGTTGATCCTAATAATGTTCCTTTAGCTTCATTGGTTTCCCAAGAAGAACATGTTGATGTGAACTTCATTAGAAGTAATAATTTCAACAACAATGCTTATAGGAATAATTCTGGTAACAACTATAGGCCATATCCTGCTGCTAATGGTAATAGATATGGTAATTCTTATGGGAATTCTTACAACAATAATAGGAGTGTACCCCCTGGTCTTGAAGCCATGCTTAAAGAATTTATTAGTACACAAACTGCTTTTAACAAATCTGTTGAAGAAAAGCTCTATAAAATTGATATTCTTGCTTCTAAGGTTGATAGTCTTGCCTCTGATGTTGATCTTTTGAAATTGAAAGTTATGCCTAATAAGGATAATGAAAATAAGATTGTTACTACAGCAAATTCCATCCAAGTTCGAATTAATGAGAATATTAGATTGATGGCTAAATTGCATGCTAGGTGGGAAAGAGAAGAAAACGAAAAACTTGCTAAAAAGAATAATGTAGCTAAAGTTTGGACTATTACCACCACTAGTAATGATAATGCTTCACATGTTGCTACACCCCCTACTATCAATGGTAAAATAATTGGTGTTGGCAATGTTTCTACTCCTAGTGCAAAGCGTGCAAAATTGCCTGAAACTGCTAAAACTGTTGAAACTTCTTGTGATAAAACCGCTGAAATTTTTCAAAATATTGGGGACAGTGATCCCATTGCTGTAGATCATAATGGTTTAGATTTTGATGATTGTCACATCTCTGAAGTTATAAAGTTCTTACAAAAACTTGCTAAAAGTCCCAATGCTAGTGCTATAAATTTGGCCTTTACAAAACATATTACAAATGCTCTCATAAAAGCTAGAGAGGAGAAACTAAAACTTGAAACTTCTACTCCTAGGAAGTTAGAAGATGGTTGGGAGCCCATCATTAATATGAGGGTCAATGATTTTGATTGTAATGCTTTATGTGACCTTGGTGCAAGTATTTCTGTTATGCCTAAGAAAATCTATGATATGCTTGACTTGCCACCATTGAAAAATTGTTATTTGAATGTTAATCTTGCTGATAATGCTATAAAGAAACCTTTGGGGAGGATTGATAATGTTCGCATTATGGTTAACAATAACCTTGTCCCCGTTGATTTTGTTGTCTTGGATATTGAATGCAATGCATCTTGTCCCATTATATTGGGAAGACCTTTTCTTCGAATTGTTGGTGCTACCATTGATATGAAGGAAGGTAATATTAAATATCAATTTCCTCTTAAGAAAGGTATGGAACACTTCCCTAGAAATAGAATGAAGTTACCTTATGATTCTATTATTAGAACAAATTATGATGTTGATGCTTCATCTCTTGATGTTACTTGATTCACACTTTCTGCGCCTAGCTGAAAGGCGTTAAAGAAAAGCGCTTATGGGAGACAACCCATTATTTTACTTCTGCACTTTTATTTTATATTTGAGTCTTGGAAGTTGTTACTACTGTAGCAACATCTCCTTATCTTTATTTTATTGCATTGTTGTGCCAAGTAAAGTCTTTGATAGTAAAGTCAATACTAGATTTGGATTACTGCGCAGGAACAGATTTCTTGCTGTCACGAAATTGAGCCGCCCCTGCTGTAGAAAATTTATAAAAATCTGCCAATTTACGTGCGTGATCCTCAGATATGTATGCAACTTTAATTCAATTTGGGCATTTTCATCTGAGCAATTCTGGTGCCTCTAAGAAATTCGTCTTTACGGACTGTTCTGTTTTGACAGATTCTGCCTTTTATTTCGCATTGCCTGTTTTGCTATGTTTGATGGATTTCTTTGCTCCATTAACTTTCAGTGGCTTTGTGCAATGTCCAGAAGTGTTAAGAATGATTATGTCACCTCTGAATATATGAATTTTCAATTATGCACTAACCCTCTAATGAGATTGTTTTGAGTTTGGTGTGGAGGAAGTTTTCAAGGGTCAAGAGAGGAGGATGATACAATATGATCAAGAAGAGTGAAAAGTCTAAGCTTGGGGATGCCCCCGTGGTTCATCCCTGCATATTTTAAGAAGACTCAAGCATCTAAGCTTGGGGATGCCCAAGGCATCCCTTCTTCATCGACAACTTATCAGGTCACCTCTAGTGAAACTATATTTTTATTCCATCACATCTTATGTGCTTTACTTGGAGCGTCTGTTTGTTTTTGTTTTTGTTTTTGTTTGAATAAATTCGGATCCTAGCATTCTTTGTTTGGGAGAGAGACACTCTCCGCTGTTTCGTATGAACACATATGTTCTTAGCTTTATTCTTAATGTTCATTGCGAAGGTTGAACTACTTCGTTCATTGTTATATGGTTGGAAATGGAAAATGCTGCATGTGGTAATTGGTATAATGTCTTGAATAATTTGATACTTGGCAATTGTTGTGCTCATATAGATCATGTTTAAGCTCTTGCATCATGTACTTTGCACCCATTAATGAATAACTACATAGAGCTTGTTAAAATTTGGTTTGCATGATTGATCTCTCTAGAGTCTAGATATTTTCTGGTTAAGGTGTTTGAACAACAAGGAGACGATGTAAAGTCTTATAATGCTTACAATATGTTCATATGTGAGTCTTGCTGCACCGTTTTGTACTTGAGTTTGCTTCAAACAACCTTGCTAGCCTAGCCTTGTATTGAGAGGAATTCTTCTCGTGCATCCAAATCCTTGAGCCAACAACCATGCCATTTGTGTCCACCATACCTACCTACTACATGGTATTTCTCCACCATTCCAAAGTAAATTACTTGAGTGCTACCTTTAAAAATTCTATTCCTTTGTCTTTGCAATATATAGCTCATGGGAAAATAGCCTTAAAAACTATTGTGGTGAAGAATATGTACTTATGTGTCTTATTTCTTAATAAGTTGCTTGTTGAGCGGTAACCATGCTTCTGGGAACGCCATCAACTTTTACCTTTGTTGAATATCATGTGAGTTGCTATGCATGTTCGTCTTGTCTGAAGTAAGGGAGATTTTCATGATCAAATGGTTTGAGTATGCATATTGTTAGAGAAGAACACTGGGCCGCTAACTAAAGCCATGATCCATGGTGGAAGTTTCAGTTTGGACAATTAATCCTCAATCTCTTATGAGAATTTTAACTGTTGTTGAATGCTTATGCACTAAAGAGGAGTCCATTATCTCGTTGTCTATGTTGTCCCGGTATGGATGTCTAAGTTGAGAATAATCAAAAGCGAGAAATCCAATGCGAACTTTCTCCTTAGACCTTTGTACAGGCGGCATAGAGGTACCCCTTTGTGACACTTGGTTGAAACATATGCTATGCAATGATAATCCATGTTAATCCAAGCTAATTAGGACAAGGTGCGAGCACTATTGGTATACTATGCATGAGGCTTGCAACTTATAGGATGTCTTATACATAACACATATGATTTATTACTACCGTTGACAAAATTGTTTCTTGTTTTCAAAATGAAAAGCTCTAGCAAAAATATAGTAATCCATGCTTCCCTCTGCGAAGGGCCATTCTTTTACTTTATTGTTGAGACAGTTTACCCATTCTTTCTATCTTAGAAGCAAACACTTGTATCAACTGTGTGCATTGATTCTTACATGTTTACTTATTGCACTTGTTATATTACTTTGTGTTGACAATTATCCATGAGATAAATATGTTGAAGTTGAAAGCAACCGCTGAAACTTATATCTTCCTTTGTGTTGCTTCAATGCCTTTACTTAGAATTTATTGCTTTATGAGTAACTCTTATGCAAGTCTTATTGATGCTTATCTTGAAAGTATTATTCATGAAAATTCTTTGCTATATGATTCATTTGTTTACTCATTGTCTTCACCATTGCTTCGAATCGCTGCATTCATCTCATATGCTTTACAATAGTATGATCAAGATTATGATAGCATGTCACTTCAGAAATTATCTTTGTTATCGTTTACCTACTCGAGGGCGAGTAGGAACTAAGCTTGGGGATGCTTGATACGTCTCAAACGTATCTATAATTTCTTATGTTCCATGCTACTTTTATGATGATACTCACATGTTTTATACACATTATATGTCATTATTATGCATTTTCCGGCACTAACCTATTGACGAGATGCCGAAGAGCCAGTTGCTGGTTTCTGCTGTTTTTGGTTTCAGAAATCCTACAAAGAAAATATTCTCGGAATTGGACGAAATCAACGCCCAGGGTCTTATTTTTCCACGAAGCTTCCAGAAGACCGAGGGAGATACGAAGTGGGGCCACGAGGCGACGCCACACTAGGGCGGCGTGGCCCAGGCCATGGCCGCGCGGCCCTGGTGTGTGGGTCCCTCGTGTTGCCCCTAAACCTGCCCTTCCGCCTACTTAAAGCCTTCGTCGCGAATACCCCAGTACCGAGAGCCACGATACGGAAAACCTTCCAGAGACGCCGCCGCCGCCAATCCCATCTCGGGGGATTCAGGAGATCGCCTCCGGCACCCTGCCGGAGAGGGGAATCATCTCCCGGAGGTCTCTTCATCGCCATGATCGCCTCTGGATCGATGTGTGAGTAGTTCACCCCTGGACTATGGGTCCATAGCAGTAGCTAGAAGGTTGTCTTCTCCTCCTTGTGCTATCATGTTAGATCTTGTGAGCTGCCTATCATGATCAAGATCATCTATTTGTAATGTTACATGTTGTGTTTGTTGGGATCCGATGAATATTGAATACTATGTCAAGTTGATTATCAATCTATCATATATGTTGTTTATGTTCTTGCATGCTCTCCGTTGCTAGTAGAGGCTCTGGCCAAGTTGATACTTGTAACTCCAAGAGGTAGTATTTATGCTGGATAGTGGGTTCATGCCTCCATTGAATCTGGGGGAGTGACAGCAACCTCTAAGGTTGTGGGTGTGTTGTTGCCACTAGGGATAAAACATCGATACTTTGTCTAAGGATATTTGTGTTGATTACATTACGCACCATACTTAATGCAATTGTCTGTTGTTTGCAACTTAATACTGGAAGGGGTTCGGATGATAACCTGAAGGTGGACTTTTTAGGCATAGATGCATGATAGATAGCGGTCTATGTACTTTGTCGTAATGCCCTGATTAAATCTCATAGTACTCATCATGATATATGTATGTGCATTGTTATGCCTTCTTTATTTGTCAATTGCCCAACCGTAATTTGTTCACCCAACATCTATTTATCTTATGGGAGAGACACCACTAGTGAACTGTGGACCCCGGTCCAATTCTTTACATCTGAAATACAATCTATCGCAATTGTTCGTTACTCGTTCTTCGCAAATAATCATCATCTTCCACACTATACATCTAATCCTTTGTTTACGAGCAAGCCGGTGAGATTGACAACCTCACTCGTTACGTTGGGGCAAAGTACTTTGATTGTGTTGTGCAGGTTCCACGTTGGCACCGGAATCCCTGGTGTTGCGCCGCACTACACTCCGCCACCAACAACTTTCACGTGTTCCTTGACTCCTACTGGTTCGATAACCTTGGTTTCTTACTGAGGGAAAACTTACTGCTGTGCGCATCACACCTTCCTCTTGGGGTTCCCAACGGACGTGTCGACTACGCGCCATCAGGCACCGACGTAGTGGCACACCTTGCCATCGAGCGCTTTCATGGGCCTCCAATTGGGCCGTACAGGATAGGGCAATAAGGATTACCCGAAGGGTAATGCCCACGTCAAGGGGGATGAATGGAAAACAACCTTTAAAACAAAATTTTGTTTATATGAGTGGTTAGTGATGCCTTTTGGTTTAACTAATGCACCTAGTACTTTCATGAGATTGATGAACCATGTTTTGTGTGATTTTAGTGGCAAGTTTGTGGCTATCTACTTTGATGATATATTAATTTACAGCCGCAATGAATCTAATCATACTATGCATATTCGACATGTTTTGCAAGTGTTGCGTGATAATCAACTTTATGGTAATCTTGAGAAGTGCACATTTTGCAAAGATAAGGTCATATTTATGGGTTATGTTGTCTCTAAGCATGGAGTAGAAGTAGATTCATCTAAGATTGAAGCAATTCAAAATTGGCCTACTCCCATGAATGTGAGTCAAGTACGGAGTTTTCATGGTCTTGCTGGGTTTTATAGACGTTTGTGCCCAATTTTAGTACTATTACTGCACCTTTGAATGAATTAACTAAAAAGGGTGTTGCATTTGAGTGGGGCGCAACCCAAGATCATGCTTTTGATGAACTGAAGCAATTGTTAACTTCTACACCGTTGCTTGCACTTCCTGATTTCAATAAGCAATTTGAGATTGAATGTGATGCTAGTGGTATTGGAATTGGTGGGGTGTTGATGCAAGAGGGTCGCCCAATTGCATATTTTCTGAGAAACTTTCTTGTGCTAAGTTGAACTATCCTATATATGATAACGTATTGTATGCTCTAATTAGAGTTCTTGAGGTTTGGCAACATTATTTGTGGCCAAAGGAATTTATCATACATTCTGATCATGAAGCTTTGAAATATCTGAAAGCTCAATCTAACTTGCATAGGCGTCTTGCTAAGTGGGTTGAGTTCATTGAGTCTTTTCCATACATTATTAAGCATAAAAAGGGAAAAGATAATATTGTTGCTCATGCTCTATCTAGGAAAAAATATGCTATTAACTCAACTTGATGTTAAAATTCCTGGATTAGAGATTCTATGTGATTTGTATGCTACTGATCATGATTTTGCTGAACCATATCGCTTGTGTGCTATTGGCAAAGCATGGGAAAAATATCACATACATGATGGGTTCTTGTTTAGAGCTAACAAACTATGTGTTCCAGAATCGTCTGTGCGTTTGCCCTTATTGCAGGAATCACATGCTGGAGGTTTTGATGGGTACTTTGGGCGTGAGAAGACGCTACTCATGCTCGCTGATCATTTTTATTGGCCAAGGATGAGGCGGGATGTGGACAGGTATGTGAAGAGATGTGTTACTTGCAACAAGTCCAAGTCCAAGCTGAAGCCTCACGGTTTGTATACTCATTTACCGACACCTACTACTGGAAGACTATTGTTTCTGATCGTGACATCAAGTTCATGAGCTACTTCTGAAAGACACTTTGGGGAAAGCTGGGGACGAAGCTACTTTTCAGCACTACTTGGCATCCCCAAACTGATGGTCAAACTGAGGTGGTGAATAGAACATTGTCACAATTGTTGAGATCCATGATCAAGAAGAACTTGCGAGAGTGGGAAGATTATTTTCCACATGTGGAGTTTGCATACAACAGGGCGGTACATTCTACCGCACAGCTGTGTCCGTTTGAGGTGGTGTATGGTTTCAAACCTATTACTCCACTTGACTTGTTGCCTCTAACCATACATCAAAGAGGGCAGATTTTGTACGGAAGGTACATGAGAATACTAAAGAGCTGATTGAGAAGAAAGGCAAGAACAATGTTGCAGGAGTCAACAAGAAGCGCAAGGAGATGTTGTTCAAGCCTGGTGATATGGTCTGGGTTCATTTTCGCAAGGACGGGTTTCCCAAGCTACGGAAGTCCAAGTTGGTTCCTCGTGGTGGTGGTCCTTACAAAGAGCTTGCCAAGATCAATGACAATGCATATGCTAAGATCTTCCAACTGATGAGTTTGGTGTCAGTAATTCTTTCAATGTTGCTGATTTGACACCGTATGACAGAGAATACCTTGGAGCGTCGAGGTCGACGCCTTTTGACGGGGGGGAGGCATGATGAGGACATCCCTACCGAACTACTACCTCCGTCATTGCAAGATGAAGACGATGTTGTTGTGAAGCTCAACTCCAATGAAGTTAGGACTGGACCCATTACAAGGGCTCGTGCGAAGACTTAAACAACAGGTGAATTCACTCCTGAATGATACTTTGATCGATGAGAACTTTATACTGCCTAAATCCTTTGACTTGTGTATGATCAGGTATGAAGATGGAGCAAGCATCGCATGAGGAGAAGAGAAGCAGCTGGACATGGTGCTGGACGTGAAGACATTCCATGGACGCATGAGTGAGGAGAGGGAGGCATGCGTGAAAGAAGGAGACGTCGTCACCAGCGCCGGCCGCCACACCGGATGGTCCGGCGCCACGCCCGGCAACACCAAACGACCCGGTCTACGCCGGCCCGTACACTGGTGCCCACCGGACCCAGTCCAAGGATTCTAGCTCACCCGCCGGGTGGCCGCTCGACGTCTCGCCCGGTCGCTGCCGGCTGGCCCGGTCCTGCCGAACCATACACCGGCTGAGTCTGAAACAACTTCGACCGAAACCCGATCTGGGTCGGTTTGTATCAACTATTTTTGTACCCTGGTCGTCCTGGGCCCCTATATAAGTGCCAGGGACGCCCCCAAATTAGGTTTAGACCACTTTTAAGATAAACCCTAGTTCATAGTTATTTGCTAAGCAAAACTACTGATACCAACACTCTCCAATTCGTTTTTCTCTGGAGTTTTATGCTACTGAAAGTTTCTGTGATCTGTTGTTCCATTGGGGATTAGAAGATTGCAATTTACCGCTTCTTGGTCATCGGCTACGTGCGCAAGTGTGTGGAGTTGCGAATATCTTGCAGGGTTGAGAGCTGTTGCATTGGCGACATGAACCAATCGAGGGACTTCATCAGCGTCATACAAGTTATCTCCACTTTATCATTGTGTATCTCCGCTGTGTTCATCGCGTGTTTATCACCATCCACCTCGCTTACTGAGAAGATCGGGACACCCCTTATCACCTATAGGATGCACTAGAGGCTCCCTGAAATCTGGTTTACTATCAAAAGAGGTATCATCACTTATGAAGGCATGATTTAGTGGCAAAAACATTTTGCGACCTAAGTAACAAGCTTCATGTTCATGTTTAAATCTTCTTGAACAAGTTCCTAATAGGTAGTGCGAAACAAACAACAATCCTTTCCCCACTCAATATTCCATGGCCTAGGCAATCACTGATGGTCCACATGAGGGCAACATAGACTCTAATTTTTTTCCCAAAATGAAAATCATGAACCAATACTCGATGATGCCACAACTCCTGTAATTCATCAATAACTAGTTGCAGGTACACATCAATGTATTTCCATGGTGCTTTTCTTCATAGTAAACCCACATATAATATGAAGTTCATCTCTTTCATGCAGATCCAAGGTGGGAAGTTGTACATGATCAGAATGACAGACCATATGTTGTAAGAGGGGTTCATATTCCTGAATGGATTAAATTGATCTGTTGCTAATCCAAATCTAATGTTCCTTGGCTCTTTATTGAACCACTTGTACAAGTTGTTGAAGTTTTTACAACCAAGTGAATCAGCTAGAAGCCCCATGAATTCATCTTTGGTTCTCCCATCATTGTGCTAGCTCGTCACTGGTGTTGTTTTGGTAGACATAAACATCATATTAACTATTTTGTTTAGTGGGAAATGTCTGATAACTTTCCTTGCCACCCTGCTAATTTTCTTCCTACCTACTACACTTCTTTTAGTTTTCATATGTTTGTTTTTGCACATTAGATACTTTTTGGCATTGGCATGGTCTCCTCTAGAAAATTATGCAGTCACTGAAGCAAGCATCGTAAGTATCATACACAAGGCCAAATCCTTTGATGTACTGTTTAGCTTCATGAAATTTCTTTGGCAAGGAATGTCCTTCTGGTAGTACTTCCCTAAACAGTGTTAACACATCTTCAAAGGCAGCATTTGTGAAAGGACGAGATGTCGCCTAGAGGGGGGGTGAATAGGCGTTTTAAAAACTCTTACGGATTTGGCTTGTAAGAATGCGGAATTAAACTAACGTATAGTTTACAAGCACAAACCCTAAATATGCTAGGCTCAACTAAGTGCAACAATAAAAACTAGAGTTAAGCAAGATAGGCACAAGATATATGTAGCACAAGTGATAGCAAGATATATGTACTTCAAGCACGATGGCTATCACAAGGAAAGTAAGATCGGGTATAGAAATAACCGAGGCACGCAGAGACGAGGATGTATTCCCGTGTTCCCTTCCTTTGCAAGAAGGTACGTCACGTTTGGAGGGGTGGAGGTCCCACGAAGGATTCCCCAACGCCACGAAGGCTCGCCCTATTCTCCGAGCCAAACCCATAAAGGATAATGGCCCTTTCCTTATGGTTAGCTTTTCCTCCACTCCGGAGATGGCAAGCTCCAAAACCACTTCACAAGCTCCACGAAGGAGAAGCCCGGGCCTCTTCACAATCTTCCTTGAAGATATCACCGGAGCACCACCGCCAAGCCAACTAGGAGGTCTCCCTCCAAGAGTAACAAGCTCACGGTCACTCACTCGAAGTAATCGTGGTGGAGAGCTCAACACTATGCAATGATGCAAAGCTAGAACACTAGAGGTGTTCAAATCCTTCACACTCAAATCCCACCAAAGCAACAAATGCTAGGATGAGATTAGAGGGGAAGAACAAAGAGAAAATCAACAAATGACTCCAAGATCTAGATCCAAAGAGTTCCCCTCACTTAGAGGAGAGATGGATTGGTGGGGATTGTAGATCTAGATCTCCTCTCTTAGATCCCTCAAGAATGAGCAAGAATCATGGGGGGAATCAATAGATAGGGCAAGTTCTTCAAAGTCAACAAATGGAGGAGAGAGAGTGGAAGAACTTATCCAGCCCAAGGTGGAAGAAGGCCTATTTATAGTCTAGGGAGAAATATAACAGTTGGGTGAGTTTCAGCTCAGCACAGTCGAGGAGGTCGGTCACCGGGCATGGGGTCGGGCCGTCCGGTCCAGGTGCCGGTCAGACTGGGCCACAGGCCGGACCCGGCCGTTCCAAACTGGACCTGGCGCCGGACCGTGACCGGGGCAGATCGGGGACTTACAGAACATGCCCCCGGATGGCACCAGTCCAGGGGCCGGTCGGCGCCGGACCACAGAACGGCCAGGGGCTAAACAACTTTTCTATATTTTAAACATGAAAATGCTCCCGAACTCCGATTGACATGAAATTAATTTTCTTGGAAAGATAAGGAGAAATATGGAGACTCCTCACGGGATATTTTTAGATGATTTTAGAGAGGGAGTCTCCCACCGTCAAGAAACGGTGAAGACGTCCAAACCCGAAAACGCAATAGAAGATGCATGCGGATTCTGTTTCGATGAACTTGGGCTTGTTGTAAAGCTAGCAACAAGCTCAAGAACCTCTCACAGAGAAACACCAAGAAGAATAGGGATATGAAAGTATGCAAAGGGTTGAGCTCCCTAAGACAACCGAAAGCCCCTCTTGATAGTGCGGCTATCTATCCTATAATCCGGTCTCCCATCAACCACCTTGAGACCGGTAAACGGAAAACCTATCAAGGCCATACCTTTGTCTTGCGCATCCCGCTTGATCTTGATGATAACTCTTCAAGCTCCACTCAAGCCGGAATGCCTCACTTGATCATTGTTGCTTCGTGAATACTCACAAATGCTCCCCCATACATCATGATGGGAAAGCTCCAATGATGCACATCTTCACATGTCCATTATCACCAAATAGATGGCAAGCTTCAAGCATATGATCCTCTTGAGATGCTCAACTTGAACTTGCCCAACTCAACCTTGATGACGATCACCACTTGACGTCATCCTCTCATGGGCTATATGAGATCTCACTTTTGATGCATGCCCATGGAAAGATACCTAACCCACATAGACAACACAAGGGAACATATATGATGGGTTAGTTCAAAAAAGCATAATTGACACGTCTTACCATACCACATGACTTCTCGTGGCACATTCTTCATGCTTCATGTCTTGACCAAACTTGAATCTATTCTTCACTCTTTGTATTGGTCAACCTTGTATCTTCCCATGCTCTATCATACTATCTTGATGTGTATGTAGAATTCTTCATTTGTTTGCATGCTCTAAATCTTAGTCAACCATACCTCAACTTATGAGACTATCATGACACCGACTTAGAGCCATAACTTGAATTCTTCACTTGGAATCAATCACTCAAGATCTTGATCATTCATTGCTTATCACATAAGCTAGAGCATGGCTAATATTGAGTTCCACATAAGAACTCCATCTTCATTTCTTCTTCTTGATCATATCACATACATATCTTCAAATCGATGATCTTGATGCCAATACACAAGGTATATCTTTATCTTCATGGCATCCATACTTGAATCCAACACATGGAATACAAGTAGTACCTATGGAATATTCCTTCATATAAACTCAATGAAAACATTAGTCCATAGGGGTTGTCACTAATTACCAAAACCACACATAGGGGCAATATACCCTTACAATCTCATCCATTTTGGTAATTGATAACAACCACAATAAGAGGGTTTATATAATAAATATTAGGAACAAATATGCAACTTATCCGAGAATAAGTTGTATAAAAGAGGTTGTATTTGATATGCTCAAGTAACACGAAGCTACTAGTCCATATCAAAACCAGCTCTACTCACACAACTACAACTAATGCAAGGGATGTGAGTAGAACCAACATATATAGAGCAAACTCCCCCACAATGTATGCACGTGTGATGAACATGAATTCATTGCATACATTGTCAAGATTAACCTTCGGGACAGTTTCCACTATACATATACAACCATGCAAGACATATAAATATGGAATGCATGAGAGGAAAAACACTTAAGCACAAACCAAACTTAAGTATAAAACCATTCCCTTAAACCCTCGAAACTTCTCCCCCATTGGCATCAAGTGAAAAAATGGGTGAAAATTTTAGAAAGCCAATATAATGTGAGTTCCTCCCCAAGGTGTGCACTTCTCATAATTTGAGTGGAATCAAATGCACATATCCAATGACGAATATTTGAAGGAAGTCAAACTATATTGAGGATCAAAGATTGCACAAGGATAACATGGTGAAGAAAGCTTTCAAGCAATCAAAGATCAAATTAGACAAACAAAGATGTCATTATAAGAGAGATATAGTGCTCTAAATAAAACAAGGAAGCTCCCCAAGGTTCGTGCATACTTTATAATGTTTGCATTTGAATACAACATGCACAAACATGGAATCCTCACTCGCTCTATATCATTTAGAACACAACCAAGATAAATAGAATATGCTTATCAAGAACAACTTGAGTCCAACAATTACGAGATATGAGTGCATGAAGAAAAACAAATAAACCAAGCACTCATAAATCTTCTTTACCAACACCACTAAAATCAAAAGGATAAAAAGATGGTCGGCAAAGAACAAGGATATCAAGGTGATGGATTAACACTCTCATGTATATAACTTTCTAAAGTGGACAAGTGATCACAAGGAAACATGCACACACAAGACGTTAATAAAATAAATAAGACAAGATATCCAAGATGAAGTCATAAAATATACCAAAGGATGTTTGCTTAAAAAACATATATAGCCTATGGCTCCAATTTTCACTTATGGTATATGTATGAACTTCAACCAAGAAAATCTCAAAAACATCACAACTAACAATAAGGGAAGTAAAGCTAGTTGGAATGTTTTGAGAAAGGCAACAAGTATCACAAATACGGATTTATTTTGCAATTTCATCAATATTGCACATCAGAGCTCTTTGAGGAATTGATATGCAATAAATTGCTAGAGGGCATATTTGGGATAGGTGAATCATAAACATGATTTATATATATTCCTATCGTATGCATCTTCTCAAATTACTCAAATGTACAATAAGAAGTTTTCTTTAAAAAGGATTTTTCAAAAACCGCAATATTTTCGAAATAAAGAATTTCATGCCAAGATGCAACCTACAAGAGGTTGGATGCCATATGAGTGTGCATGAATAAGATACTTGTTACCGAGATAGCAATGGCATGATGTAGTAGATAAGAGTTCATCGATCATCCTAGCTTGACTCCAATTCTCATATGGTGACAACAACTTCATTATAGATGAGACAAGCCTCCATTGCATCTCCAATGTACCTAAAACAACATTCAAGTACATCTTGGTCCCCAAACTTATTGGGTACAAAATGGTTAAACTAACCACAATATATATGATACACTCCATATCAATATGTGCATATTTATAGATGGAGTTGGAATTTCATGCACATCTTAGCCATTTAGGATTCGATGGAGTATACCCTATATAATGGATAAAAGAAAGCAAGCATGCTACAAATATAAACAAATTACATATAAGTACGCACAAAGACTTTAAAGATCAAAGAAAGGTACACTTTGGAAATAACACCAAATGAATTCAATAAGGCATAAAGGTGTGACCAAACAAATTTGTTGTCCAAGTTATATCAAAGAAGCAAATGACAAAAGATTTGTTCAACAAAGTTCAACAAATGAACTAAGTAGAAAACATTGAGCATAAAATATGAATAAATCCACACATGCTCAACGATTTATCTCATTCAAGCAAATAAAACATGTAAGAAGGAATGAGATAACACACTCCCAAAAGAGCAAGGTTCGAACAAATAAACCGAACCCTCTACACTTTTCACAATGGCACAATGTACCGTAAAGAAAAGGTTTGTCTTCCGAAACAAATACTTGATATGAATCAAAAGAATTTATGAAAAGATTTTTCAAAGGGACAAGGAAGACACATGGGACCAAAAAAAATTCTTGGAAATAGAATAAAGCAATAAGAAGCAATCCAAGGTGAAGATGATCCATAAATTCAACCACATAGAAGGTTATCAATTGTCAAAGGCAATGAGAATATTGGAACTAATTTCTGGTGGTATATCGCCAAGGATAGTAAGGATCAACTTCACAATAAAAGGCATAGGATAAATATATAGGATTAAGCACTATGCACGGATGAAGATTCTTGATAGCTTCAACTAGTCAAACAATCACGCACAACAATGATTAGAATAACTTGAAGCAAACGGTGTCCCAAATAAGATATAGAGATATGTATTTGAGGAAAACCGTACCAAGAATTTCTTACTCAAACAAGAACCCATAAGATGAGCAATAAAAGCTTTTTAATAAAAGTGGATCTTGGTTGAGCAAACATGCCATCTAGGAACAAGATAATTAAGAGTATCAACTCTAAGTGGCATAACCTCATATGTTCACATTTTCTAGGCTTGTGATATGTACAAAACATATTACTCCCCCATAATGTGATAAAACATTTCTTCTCATCAAGAGGCAATTAAAATTCGACTAGAGATGATTAATGGACATTTAGAATTTGAATTTCTCATGAGTATGGCACACCACATAGTGACTAGATAATCTTGCAATATCAATACTAAGTGGTGGTACCCATGTACACACATTTTTTAAAGAAAAAGAGATGCACAAGGCATATCACTCCCCCAAAATGGGATGTTCCATTAATCACTCAAAGAGAGCCAAATAAGATGTCACTAAGATGCATTAGGCTCAAAACAATACACAAGTATATGATGAGTCAAACAAACATACTTGAATACACAAGATAGGTAAGTAAGACACAACACATACAAACACATATTTGGTACAAAACCAAACATGCAAAGAGGCAAGTAACTTACAATAAATATGAAGAGTTGAAGTATAAGTTACCGCAAAGAGGAACATTGGATATAAGATATAGATGATAATCCTTATGACTTGGCTTGATAAAAATATAATATATGAAGATCCCTTAATTCTTCATGAAGTAGCCTAGTCTCCAATGCCCTCCACATATACCTATTGATCAAGTTTGAGCTTGTTGGTCCCCAACCAAGTTGGGTCCTAAGAGGTTAGTCACAATAGGTTTGGCAACCCAAATGGTCCTTTTCTTGAAACCATTTTGAGTGCCAACAAACTTGGCAAACACATTGCCATCCTTATCCTTCCCAAGAGAATAATCATCATTAACAATGATAGGGTTAGATAAGGTACCTTTTGAGCATGAAGAGGCAAAGTGCCCCTTCTCACGACATAAGTAGCAAGTGTTTCCCTTTCTCTTCTTTATTGATTTCTTTTCTTGGGGAACTTTATCTTGATTTTTCTTGGGAAGTGGCATATCTTCAACTTGAGGTCGAGCTTTAGCTTGAGCTTGACCTTGTGGCCGTTTCCCTTGTTGCTTCTCACTCAAGTGCTTCTTCTTCTTAAATGGGCATGATCTAACCTGATGCCCTTCAACCTTGCACTTGAAGCAAACAATCTTGGCTGGATCCTTCACTTTGTCTTGGACCTTCTTTTTGTTGCTCTTGCTCTTGGACTTGTTCTTGTTATTGGAGTTGAATCCAAGTCCACTCTTGTTATTGGGAGATTGTTGCACACTCAACATCTTGTCAAGTGCGAATTTCCCTTCATGACCCTTTTCTAAGTCTTTCTTCAAAGAAAGGACTTGGGCCTTGAGCTCTTTGATTTCCTCTACATGGTTAGTAGAAATACAATTACTAGAGGAAGTAGAAAGTTCATTGTTAGAGCAACAAGGCAAAGGCAAGTAATCCAACACAAGGTGTATCAATAGTTTGACTAGATGGATTAATAGGACTAGCACATGGCAATATAGCATTTTGAGTAGAGGTTGTGCTAATGCTTTGAGGTTATGATGAAGATGAATGAGTGACTAGCAAAGAAGGCAATCATGACAACTGAATGGGCACATGTTATGGAGCGCTAGAAGATCAAAGAGGGATACATTTGTTTGTTTGGCTTCTATCTTTACAAGAACGAAAACATGGCCTTGATGATCTATAATATCTAGGACTCGTCTGAGTTGTCTGAGACGTACGAGTCATCTGAGTCATCCGTGCAAGTCCTAAACTATGCCCTGAACTACTAGAATCATCTGAGTACTATGGACTGCTGAGTATCTACTGCTAAGTATGAACTGCTATATGTCTATAATAGCTAAGTAATCAGTGGACTTTTTCTAGAGGTAAGTAATATGTGGACTTTATTATTTGTGGACTTAATGATTTATCTGAAAACTGTTAGCAATTTTATAATTGCAAGCAGTATTTGACAAGTGCCTCAATAGTTGAATAACGGCACTTTGGTTAAATGACGTTAAATAACAATGTTGCCGGTACTTTTCAAAATTGCCAGCAAAATGAAGCCGGGCATTTAGTAATATGTCTGTAATACTAGTCATTGCCAGCACTATTTGGAGCATGCCGCAAAAAATGATGCCAATTTGAATAAATGCCGGCAATAATAGGCATTGTCGGCACTTATTAAAAAATGCCGCAAGAGTTATTGGCGGCTCTTCGAAAAATATGTCGGTAATCAGCACCATCGGAGCTACTTTTTGAAAACTGTCGGCAATTAAGTGGTAATTAGAGGCACATGTCAGAAAAGTGCACGTAAAGAGCAGCTATGGGGGCATATTAGGAAAGTGTCGGCATGAAATGTCGGCAATTTGGGCACATGAGGTAGTAAAAGTCTCTATCTCTTCTAAGGACGACAATGAGTAGGGTGCAGGTAGAGAGGATGGGTCCGGGGCCTCTCTTCCTCCATGGTGTCGGGGCACCTCGGGAGGATCTGGTTCGGCGCGGCTCCCCGTGACGGACGTAGCGGGCGCCAGCGGCGGCTCGTCCTTGGCTCTGGGCGCCCATCCCAGATGGATTCGACCGGGCCAATGGGTTTGAGCGGGTCGGGGCTTGTCTGTGGAAGAGCTTCCTAATGGTTGCGGTGGTGGTTGCCTCCGGCAACGGGCCGTGGCGGTGGCAGAGGTGCAGGGTGGGACGGGCCGATTGGGTGAAAGCCCTAGGTTAATTGCTTCTCCCTGCCCTCTCCGTGATCCCATCTGTCGTCGTCGGAGGGCCGGCTAGCTGCAGGGCGTTGCCCAGGAGTGGGTGATCTACGCCTGGTGCCTCCGCGTTGCCTCGGCTGGCCTGGGATGGTCGACGTCATTGGAGCCCGACCTGAATAAATGTGGCGGTCCTAGGGTTGCTCTTGTGCGAAGATGAAGACCTTCCCGAGGCCTGTCCTTCTTTATCTGGCCAGAGTGTTGAGTTTCGGAAGGCACGGACGACGGATGTAACATTGCACATATCGCCTGGAGTTTGCTGGACCGGGTGGTATTCGGTCGTGCGCACTCATGTTTTTATTCCAACCATTTGGTTTGGAGGGAGCAGCGCGAAGTTCCGTTCTTTCTTGCCATGAGGAGACATTTTGGTCCATGGTGAAATCAGAGGCGGAGAATATCATGATGGCTAGATTGGAGTGCTAGCAATGGAGATCTAAATCTATGCGATGTTGAGGGACTTGCTTGGTGTTCCGGGCTTCGCAGCAGCAATATGAAAGTGGGGGCGGCAACATGTGAAGTTCAAAGTCACGCCTTTCAAGATGAAAATTCAAGGCCAAGCCTTAATTGGTTGTGCTTGACAATTATCTTGTTGAAGACATTATTTTGAAATCACGGACTATCTTTAGGGTGAAAACCTAAGATTTTTGATCGGGCAACGACGGTGCTGGTGCACTGTTCCCTTCTTAGAGGCGTCGCTTTTGAAGAGTCTGATATTTAGGTGTTGTCTTGGCGGTGGTTATATTGTTGTTTCTAGGGCTGGAATGTTGTGGCAGCACTTTTATTTCTTAGTTGTTTTTTTCTTTTTCTGTCCATGTGCATCCGTACATCAGGGCATTGCGTTGTTGCAGAGGCCAAAGGACGAGTGTATTTGGTATTTCCTAATATTAATATATTCCCTTTTATCAAAAAAGATCAAACATAGGTCAAACAGTAAACAAGTTATTCTCAATTTACATTCATGATCACAATCTCAGGACACGCCAAAAAATAGCATCCGACCTCCCTAGCAGGGCAAAATAACATGTCGTCATCCTATTAGCATTGATGCGAGCGGGTCATGGTGTCGATCGAGACGACGAACGATGTGAGCGCGCTGCAAATTAGAATGAGGTGGACCACAAATTGTACTATCTTGGAATGTATTTTGGAGATTTGAGTAATCTGAGTCCGAGTTTATACTGTACCATTCATATGCATCCAACAGATAAGATAATGTAGCAACCTGACTTGAATTTGACAGCCATAGAACAAGAACATGTAATAAGTAAGTTTATAGCTAATTAATATTTCTCAGGAGGAAGCTGAGACTCTTTCAACACAAATACAGTGCAACATTGCCTCCATGCCATTCCCATACCTTGGTATTCCCATGGGCACAACTAGGTCAACAATAAGAGATCTTTCCCCACTCACTGATAGAATTGAAAGGAGGCTTACTGCATCTGCTTCCTTTTTATCTTATGGTCACATGTTAATTTTGGTTAATTCAGTTCTGTCCTCAATGCCTATTCATTATCTTAGCACACTGGACATACCAGATGGAGTGGTTGATGTAATTGATAAAGCCAGAAGGAATTGTTTGTGGAGAAAAAGGAAAGATGATGAGAAAGTACACTCTTTAGCTTCTTGGGATATGATATGTAAGCCAAAGAATAAGGGAGGATTGGGTATCATAAATCTGAAGATTCAAAATAAGAGTCTTATGATGAAGCAGTTGCATAAATTTTATAATAATGTGGATCTTCCCTGGGTCAAATTAATTAGGAATACATATTACTACAAGGAAGTGCCCCATGCAGTTACTGTTTGTGGATCTTTTTGGTGGAGAAACATTATGAAACTTTTTGATATATACAGACAAGTGGCACATTGCAAGATTGGAAATGGGGAAACAATTCTCTTTTGGTCAGACAATTGGAATGATTGGGTTATTCATGAAAGATTTCCAAGACTTTTTTCGTTTGCCAAGGACAAACTCATCTCAGTCAAAGAGGCTTTACAAACTACTGATCCAGCACAAGCTTTTCATCTTCCTATTTCAACTGAAGCTGCTGCTGAACTAAGAACACTTCAAGATCTGTTAACAGGAGTTGTAACGCTGAATAATAATGATCAGTGGCTTATCACAAGTAATAAATCTGGAGCTTTTGTCCCCAGACAGGTGTATAGAATGAGTTTTCAACATATAACTTCTCATTTTCCTTCACAATGGATCTGGAAGAGTAAGTGTACTTCCAAACATAAATTTTTTGCATGGCTCATCTTGCATGATAGAATCAACACGAAGGATATGCTACGGAGAAGACACTGGCAAGTTACCTCGGATCATACTTGTGTTTTTTGTTATACTGATGCTTTGGAAGACTGGTCCCACTTATTCTTTGAGTGTACCTTTAGTGTCAGAGTGTGGATATACTTGCAAATAAATTGGGGGCAAAGATCAGGATCAGAGATGCTGAAGAATGCCAAAAAAAGATTTAAGGGCCCCTGTTTTGTGGAGATTATAATTTTGGCTTGCTGGAATATATGGAAGCAGAGGAATAACAAGATCTTTAAGAATATAAGGCCAACATTCAGGAATTGGAAACAGGGATTTGTTTCTGATGTTACCCTGCTTAAGCATAGGGTAAAAGAAAGTTTTGTGCCCATTTTGTCATCATGGCTTGACAACTTGTTGTAAATCTTTTGTATATAGTGGTAGGTAGTTTTTCTCTCCTTTTTGTTTGTACTCTTTGTATATACTTTTTGTTTCACAAGTAATAAAAGGCTGTGGGGGGCTCCCCTGCAGTAGTTAGCTTCAAAAAGAAGTAAGTTTATAGCTATACTCCATCTATAATAAGATCAAATAGAAAAAACTTGAACCTTAAATAGCTAGCCTATTTGCCTCTCGCTGATGGCGGGGGCGGGGGCGCGGCGGCAGCGACATGAGTTGAACCCGGCGGCCCTGCATCATCCAAAATTGCCGGACTAACTATGTTGCTGGCACCCGGCTCGTACTGGAATACCTAAGGATGACGAAAGACTTTGCTGGAACTGCGTGTCCCCGGAGCCGGAAACTGAGGCGATGGAGCTGCCTGGCTGCTGTTGCTGGTGTCGGCATTGCCGCGCTGGAAATCCTGACCAGACCACCAATACCCAGGGTAGCTTTCTACACTCGTGAAGTTGCCGCCCATGCCCATGCCGTACTCTCCGCCGGTGCCGGAGACAATAGCAGATTGCTCAGGCGCCGGAGTGGCGTTGATGAAGTGGCCGCCCATGCCCATGCCTAGGGGCGGGCTTTGGTAGTAGTACCCGACCGGCAAGACTCCATTGCACGGCTGGTCGTGGCACATGGTCAGTTCGGGGCAGACGTAATGAGCATTGCCGTAGCCAGGCGCCTGCATCTGGCCATAGCTGTCCACACCGCCCAAGTAGTTTCCACCGATGTGTTGGAAGCCAAACGGCGGTTGCGTCGTCTCTGCATTGTGCATTTGGTAGCTATTGTTGTCCCACAAGAATTCCTCCGGCCGCCGGCCGAGGTTGTTGTTTTTCCCAGGGCACGGCACCATGTGCAGCTGGAAGCCGGCGTCCATGTCCCCGGCGTTGCCCCCGATGCAGGGGAAGCCATCATGACCGAGCTGCGGCGCCATGACGGCGTCCGCCGCAGTCTGCTCGAGCAGGCCGTCTGCTGGCAAACCCAGTGCCTCTAGCCTCTTCCTCGTGCCACGCAACGTCGCGTTGATCATCTCGAGCAGCTCCCCCGCCTCTGCCGGCGTCATGTCGCCGAGAGCCACGCCCACGTCCGCGAGCGAACCGGGGCCCTGCTGCTGGACCCTGGCGAGCTTGGCCCTTTCCTTGCACAACTCCGCCTCGAGGTGAATCCGTAGCGTGTGCTGCGCGCGGATCTCCGGTGGCACGGCTCGGTACTTGTCCAGAACGCCCTCCTCCGACTCCCACTGAAGCGGCACGACGCCGGCAACACCCGCGGTGCAGACGAGCGCGACCTGCACGCCGCACAACGTGGCGAGCTCGCCGGCCTTCTTCTTGATCCCCTTGGCCCTCCTCGCGTACGTCGCGGCGCGCGCCCGCGCGCCTTCGATGAGCTTCATCGCGATCTTGCAGCGAGGCATGATGGCTGGCGCTGACGGCGAGTACTTCTTCCTGCTCCTGCTCCTCCTCCGATCTCCTTTGGCTTTGTGCTTCTCCGGGCGTCCGGCGCTGCGGTATAAATAGAAACGGAAGCTTCTCTGCGCGGACGGGAACGAGGCCAGCAGTAGGACCTTCCTATTACGTAATCTGGCATTAGTCTAATCTAAATTCCTGTTAAGCAAATGATGATGCTGCTAGCTTTGCTAGCTGAGTATTGTAGGTAATACTGTCTCGGGCGTAGGATTAAAACATAGATAACCGTGATTAACCTGCTAGGTATCCGATCTCTTCTTAAGTTGCACTAGAGGAAAGAAATTTGGGTCTTGGATTGATTTACTTCCTTTTTTTAACTTCGCGGACGAGTTTCCGTGAGCTTCGAACGCGATATGGAAAGTGGAACCGTGTTAATTTGACACGGATTTTCCTGTTTCCACGATGGAAACCTTCCTACCGACAAATAACATGGTTTTAAATTTTAGTTTTCTTGACAAAAATACGATTATGAGTTCTTTTTTGTGAAACACAACGTGGACACTTTTTTAACCCCTATAATACCTATGAGCATCTTTGACAGTCCAAGAAATTAATTTGGGTGGGTCTTGAAATTGCTGAAGTAACCACATGTGTCTCGCTATTGACAAGACGTCGCCTCCCACAAAAAATATTCAGCATTTATGAAGCACCAAGTTAAAGTTGTTGTTTCATCTTTGATGGGCTAGATGTGTCACTACTCTCCTGACCATTAAACCACATGTTGATTCTCAATCAGGAGTAGCAATGTGTAGGGTGGGTGTGACCGAGGATAGAAATAATTCGAGCTAGAACGAAATTTAGAAAAATGACACAAAGAACAAAATAATCATGACACATTAATATCATCTTATCTCCATATTAATTGTCAAAATGTGAGTCTAACATAATCGCCACGTACAATAAAAATAGAAACATAGATGAATGCCATTACAACCTAAAAATATTGTACCAATATTGAAATATGTATAGAAGTCCTAAGCAATGGCAAATTAAGCTCTGCCATTTTCTCTATTATCTTCCATAATTCTATCAATCAAGACATTTTGATATCCCTTAGTCGATGTAGCACACCAAGTCATCAAGGAGCCATTGCAGATATCTTGTTGCGCAACTCGGTCCTAATTTTTGTCACTGGGAAGGCCCTTCCACTATTGTTGATGCAACCGATAAGAGCAATGTCAGCTCAATGGGGAGATAAACCATAAGAAATATGACGTGACTTTTAAATGTTAAGACAGTCCTTAAAGCTTTCAATTATCCTGGTATGAATCATGAATAGCTCAAGTTTATCTTATATATGCTCATGCTCATAATTAGATAAATCCTCATGATAAATCGATGCAAGACGGGCAAGCTTAATCACATTGAACCTAGAAAATAATATCTTAAGAAACTCTAAAGATAACTAGAGAAAAATGATCTTAAGCTAGAGAGTGGATTTGGAATTTTGTACTTACAAGTATGGGTGTGGGTGGGTTCTAGACCTTCAATTTGTTCCTCAGGATTCCCGTTCTACTTGGTAGATGGAAAGATTTCTTTATTTCCCCTCATTTTGTCTAAATCTCAAAGCAAAATGGACGGTGACCGAAACACCCACACTCATGCGTGTAAGTAACAAATTAAAGGTCTACAACACAACCACACCCATGCATGTAAGTACAAAATCCACTCTCTCCTCTTAAACTATCTTTGAGAAGGAAATCAAATGTATTTTTCAAGAAGGGAAAAAGGATAACTAGAGAAAAAAATCCAAATAATCTCTCCCTAGACTATACAATCGAGCAGGAATTCATCTTAAGTTGAAAAAATGACTATTCCAACTTCCAAGGACCAGCAACCAATAGTTGCTTGTCATTTTCATAAGATTTAGCAAGAGAATTCATGAGTTTACAAGTGGCTCTACCATCCAAAAATATCGGTACTACAACAGCTAAGAAAGAAAAAAAAACTACTCCTCAATGCGACCCACTAATGTTTTTCAGCAAGTGCAAGTTTCAATAGACGAAGGTCCTCATTTGCAAGGGAAACCAGTTGCTAGAGGTCGCTACTCTACATGTCAAACGTGTGAGCAATAAGTTTCTCTTCAACCAGATTCACATCATGCCAGCAATGGCAATGGCTTCCACCTCTCTTCTTTGGGAAATAGGGTAGAGATTGTAGGGATTCGTAGCATAGAAAACAAAAAATTTCCTACCGCAAGAACGAATAACAAACCAAGATCTAATCTAGAAGATGGTAGAAACGAGATGAGATCAACATACCCACGGAGATCGCTAAGCGTTAACGAGATAAATCTCCTGGATGATGTAGTCGATCACTTGCCGCTCTCAAGAGCGCGTAGAAGAGCTTGACGGTGCCGCAATCGGGCAGCACCTCCGCACTCGGTCACACGTACGGTGTCGATGAAGACGTCCTTCTCCCTGTTCCAGTGGGCAGCATAAGTAGTAGATCCTCATCGGAATCCCGACAGCATGACGGCGTGGTGACGGTAGTGGTGGAAAACTCCTTCAGGGCTTCGCCGTAGTCGTGCGGGAGATATGAGGAGGAGGGTGTCGCTAGGGTTTAGAGAGAGGGGCTAGGGCGCCGGCCAAGGATCCCTTGAGGTGGTGCGGCCAAGGTGTGGCTGGCCCCTCCCCTCTTCTCCCCTTTAAATAGGTGGAAAACTCTAGGGTTCAATCAAAATCCTCATAGGATTCCAATTGCAAAACCTACCATTATGTGAAACCTAGTCAAGGTGGGATTGCTCCCTTTCCTTGTGGTGTGGCCGGCCATGGAGGTAGAGTCCAACTTCCCACTTGGTGGGTCGGCTAGGGCTGGTGGAGTCTCGCCGGGACTCCATATGCCAGAGTGAAATATTCCAGATGATTCTAGAACCTTCCATAAATTCACCGGACCATTCCCAAACTTGGAATGTGACTTCCCATATATGAATCTTATTCGGCGGACCATTTCGGAACACCTCGTGATGTCCTAGATCCCATCCGAGACTCTGAACAATATTCGAACTCCATTCCATATTGCATATCTACTTAAAACAACATCAAACCTTAAGTGTGTCACCCTACGGTTCGCGAACTATGCAGACATGATCGAGATACTTCTCCGATCAATAACCAGTAGTGGGACCTAGAGATCCATAATGGCTCCCACATATTCAACGATGACTTCGTGATCGAAAGAACCGTTACCATACGATATCGATTCCCTTTGTCGCGCGATATTTTACTAACCGAAGTTTGATCGTCGGTATCTCAATACCTAGTTCAACCTTGTTACCGATAAGTACTCTTTACTTGTACCATGATATGTCATCCCTTGTGAGCCAGTCACATGCTTGCAAGCTAATTGGATGACATTCCACCGAGAGGGCCCGGAGTATATCTATCCGTCATTTGGATGGACAAATCCCCTTATTGATCCACGTGCTTCAACCTATACTTTCCAAACACTTAATGCCACCTTTATAACTACTCATTTACAAAGTAGCATTTGATGTCATCAAAGCATCCATCCGGTGTAGGTGATTAACATGATCCCATGGTCGAAGGATTAGGTTACTATGTATCTTAAAGCTTGAAGCAAAAGGAACTTAATAACTTGATCATATGCTACGCTTACTATGGGTGTATGTCCATCACATCATTCACCTAATGATATGATCTTGTTATTAATAACATCCAATGTTCATGATCATGAAACTATGATCATCTATTAATCAACAAGCTAGTTTAACAAGAGGCTTACTAGGGACTATTTTATGTTTACAAAACACACACGTATTAATATTTCCGATTAATACAATTATAGCATGGGATGCAAATATTTATCATAAATATAAAGATATAATAATAACCATTTTATTATTTCCTCTTGGGCATATCTCCAATAGTCTTCCACTTGCACTAGAGTCAGTAATCTAGATTACATGGTAATATAACTAACACCCATGGCATTCTGGTGTAGGTCATGTTTCGCTCTAGGGAGAGGTTTAGTCAACGGATCTGCCACATTCAGATCTGTGTGTAATTTGCAAATCTTTATGTCGCCGTCTTCGACATACTCGCAAATATAATGAAAACGTAGCTTGATATGCTTCAGCTTCTTGTGTGACCTTGGCTCCTGTGCGTTGGCTATGGCACCCATGTTGTCACAATAGATGGTCATCGGTTCCAACGCACTAGGAACCACACCAAGCTCAGTAATGAAACACTTCATCCATATCGCCTCTGATGAAGCCTCCGAAGCAGGTATGTATTCTGATTTAGTTGAAGATTTCGCCACAATGCTTTGCTTAGCACTACTCCAGCTCACTGCTCAACCATTCAAAATAAATATGTATCTAGATTGTGACTTAGAGTCATCTGGATCAGTGTTCCAACTAGTATCGGTGTAACTGGTTACAACAAGCTCTTGGCCACCTCCATAACAAAGAAACATATCCTTAGTCCTTTTCAAGTACTTCGGGATATTCTTAACTGTTGTCTAGTGTTTCATTCCTGGATCACTTTAATATCTGCTGGTCAAACTAATAGCATGTGCGATATCTAGTATTGTACATATATAGCATGGCATACATGATAGAGCCTATGGCCGATGCATAGGAGATTTTGTCCATCTTTTCTCTTTCTTCTGATGTAGCCGGACTTTGAGTTTTAATCAAAGTCTTACTTGGTAACATAGTGTAACGGCCCCGGGTAGTACCCCTAATAGATTTTGCTTGTTCTTTTATTTTATGCATCATCATGCATCATGCATCATATCATCCACAAGATTTTATGAAATACAAATTATTTTAAATAAAAACTATTTGTGTTTTCCCTCTCATATGGTTTCTATATAACCCCTTGTATTTTTCTTTTAACAAAACTATTTTATTTTGGTATATCAAAGTCTTTGGCAATGCTTGTAATTGCTTCTCTGTCTTGCCACCTTATATTCAAAATTCAAATGTTATCTGAGCAGTTTCAAAACTTTTTGACAAACAGATTTTAAAAGAAAAAAAAAGAACCCCTAACCCTAAACCTTCCCCTCTCCTTGGGCTCTCTCTCTCCCTGGCCCGCTTCTCCTTCACTTCCTCTCTTCCCCGCAGCCTTTTTCCCTCTGGCCCGATCCGGCCCAAGCCCGACCACTCCCAAAGCCCATACCCCTTCGCACATCCTTTTTCCCCCTCCGTCCTCGTCACGCAAGAAAGCGACGGGAGGAGCACGTCGATGGCGTGACCCGTGGTCCTCCTCCAACCACCGAGCCTCACCTGCTCCCTCCCCTTCTTATCCCCTCCTCGAGGCCCCAGAAACCCTAGCTCGCCTTTCTCTTCCTCCCTTGCGCCGCCACCTCTTCCCCCTCCCTCTTTTCTCTTCTTCTATGTGAACAACCGAGCGCCACCGTGGCCACCTCACCGGCGCCCCGACGAATCCGGCCACCCCCAGATGATCTGAGGCCACCTTCGGCTTCGCCTCGCCTTCCTCGATCGCCTGGTACACCTAATCGAGACGGGGGCGCCTTGAATCGCCGCCGAATCGCCGTTCCCCTTCTTCGTCTCCGGCAGCAATTCATCGAAATTCCGGCGCCACCCTCCTCCTCTGCCCTCGCCGTCGACGCGTAGAGCTCCAGGGTGAGCGCACGAACCTCTTAGACACCTCCGTTCTTCCTCTTGCTTCCTCCTTCCTCTTCCTCATGTTTGTGCCGTCCCGTGCCCCGTAGATCGTCGCTACCGGCGTCACCCCGGCGACCTCCAGTGGGCGGCGCCACCTCCTTTTGGTCCGCGCCAGCGAGCCACGTCGAACCCGCCTATCTTCGTTTCCGGGGAACGTCTGCATCGCCGCGCCTGCGACGCCGAGCCGCGGTCACCGCCTTTCCCCACGACGCGCGCGGCATCAACAATCCGTCGAGCACTCTCCGTGCGCCTCGCACACTTCGCCAGCCTGGCGTCCACGTGGCCCGCGTGGGCCCTCCCGTCAGCGACCCGGACTAAAGTCCCCTCGGTGAGAAAAGGTCTAACCCCCTCCAGATCTGCATGTTTGCAAAGAGGCCGCTGCAACTTCTTGTTTCTGAACCCGCAGCCCCTGGCGCGGACGATTTCTGATAACCCCCGGGATCTTTAACAAACCAACCCGGGGCCCTCCCCCTTACTGTATTTTGTTTTCAGGTCCTTTTCGAATTAAATAAAATCTTTTTATCTATTTTAAAATAACAAAACCCTAATCTGTTAATAACTTTTGTTTGGTAACTCCAAATTAAAAGTGTTATATATGAATTTTGATCAGAAAAATGTGATGAACATGATTATGCCATCCATACTTGCTTTTGCATAATGCATCATACAATCTCGTGATAGTTTGCATTATCATCTAATATGGAACATATGGAATATGTGAGATACTATATAAATGTTGTCTCGGTTCCATTTAACTTTGATATAGCTCACCCCTGCCATGTTTGCTATGCTAATCCACCCTTAACTTTGCCGGTAGGAAATGAAACTCCAACTCTAATTTGTTTGTCCGGGGTTCCGACTCCGATTAAATTGGATAAGTGCATTGCATCATCGATGCCATGTCATGCATATCATCTTGATCATGCTGGATCTTATTTATCCGTAGTAGTAAGACTTGCATGCGTTTTGTGTTCCAGCATTTGCTTCTTTCCGGATAGGATCACGAAGTGGTGATGTGAGATACGACGAGTACTCCGACAAGTGCTTCTGCAACTTTCCACAGGCGAGCCCTCTCTCTTCACCTATTTTACTCTCTCCCTCGCACTGCTATCCTTATGTTGCGATTCTTTATCGAGTCACGTGTCCTATTCCACTTGTTTACCATAATAATCCTATATGTATCATTCCTTACCATAGCCGTTGCTTGATGTTTGAGCCTTGCGAGTCGTAGGCGTGTTTAGGCTCTGTCGTTTATCTCGATCTGTTATCGGGATATGTTGGGTTGTTGGGAGGTTATCACATGCTATATCAATTGTTGGAGATACACATGTTTTACTTGTTTGTTAACAACTAAAATTGTAAGCAGAGGCATCTGTGAGCCCCTTTGCGAAAGCATCGGAACTTTGACTCGCTAATGTCCCCTAGGACCCGAGTTCTTGTTATCTCGTTCCGAGATTGAGCGCTCTACCCATGCGTGGGGACGATTATTGGGACCCCCCTCACCCATTACCTTTTCTCAAGTCAGTTGAAAAGGGGGCCACAACCTTGGTTTTATTTGCCTATGCCATGTATGCCATGTTTTACTTACTGTTGCCTTCGGGTGTTTACTTCCTGTTGCCTTCGGGTGTCTATATTCTGTACTGTAAGCGTGTGGTTCGCACGCCTAGACGCCTATGCAACCTCTGGGTCCGTCTCGGAGTACGGCCGGACTTCGTCACGGGTAGCTTAGTTGGGTGGCCCCCCTAGACTTTCTTGTTGAACTGGGAACGGTCTTGTTGTGAGACATCACCTGTAAGAAGCGGGTCGAGCATGCGTATGGTTACATTTGGGCAACCCCTGCAGGGTGTACATCTTATCGATAAGCCGTGTCCGAGGTTATGGACGACTTGGAATTGTACAGCTTGATCATAGAACAACTTACACCGTTATCTTGTTGCTAATAATCTGCTAATAACTTGCGTAGTAATATAGCATTACTACAACCGATACCCAATAAAACTTGTCCACCGTTGAGTGCCTTTTTCATTGCCTCTTTGCAATTGTTGAAGGGGATATGTGTAATCGGCTGGGTTATGTTTGTGTAGTATTTTACCTGTTACCTTATGCGCTCTCTTATCTTCTCTGATTAGACGGATGTTGTAGCGTGTCTCTATTGGTTATAGTTTTGTTGCCGCTAAACCTACCATATAGCCCCAGGCGATATATATTTATACTCGCCCGGCGAGCATAGCCATTTCTAGTCTCGCTAAGTACGTGCCGGAGTTCGTTCCTTGGTACTTACTCTCGCCTTTTCCTTTTCCCTTTCTCTTTTGCTTCCTTCCTTTTGTCGGCAACCGATGGCCCGACTTTGACAGGTACGAGATGATGACGTTAGCAAGGTTACCCTTGCGGCTTGGCCTGGGCAGGGTTATGGACGCCACTGGTTATCTTCAGGACTCTTAGTCCAATTTGCATCTTGTCCGTACTCGGATGTATTCGCTCTTCTGTATGATTTGGATCTTTGTATTGTATATTTGTATCTTGACTCGTTGGAGTCATTGTTGTAATATATATGTCTCTTGTGGGCTCTATTGTAATCCTGTTGTAATGTTACCGCTCGTGTTAATTCCTCTGGCATCACGTGTGTGATTCTTCACGCACGTCGTGTCGGAGGGCGTCTCTGAATCGATATCGTGCGGATTTCGGCGGGTTCGCTGCGATCCTCATGGTACCGGTTCCGGGGCGTCACACATAGGCAAGACCCCTTTCTTGCTTTCATCCATTCTAAACTTCTTTAGAATTTTGTCCAGAAATGTACTATGTGAAAGCCCTATTAAGCGTCTTGATCTATCTCTATAAATCTTGAATCCTAAAATGTATGCTGCTTCGCCAAGGTCCTTCATTGAAAAACTTTTATTCAAATAGCATTTGACACTACTAAGAAGCACTATATAATTCCCAATCAACAATATGTCATCCACATACAGTATCAGCAATGCTACAGAGCTCCCACTCACTTTCTTGTATATGCAAGCTTCTCCAAAAGTTTGTATAAATCCGAATTCTTTGATCACCTTATCAAAGCATCGGTTCCAACTCCGGGATGCTTGCTTCAGTTCATAAATGGAGCGCTAAAGTTTACATACCTTGTGAACATCTTTAGGATCGACAAAACCTTTGGGTTGTACCATATACAACTCTTTCTCAATGTCACCATTAAGGAACGCCGTTTTGACATCCATCTGCCAAATTTCATAACCGAAAAAGGCAGCGATTGCTAACAAAATCCTCATAGACTTTAGCTTCGCTACAAGTGAGAAAGTCTCATCGTAGTCAACTCCTTGAATTTTTCGGAACCCTTTCGCAACAAGTTGAGCTTTATAGACAGTAACATTATCATCAACATATGTTTTTCTTTTGAAGATCCATTTATTCTCGACAGCTTTGCGGCCATCAGGTAAGTCCACCAAAGTCCATACTTGGTTTTCATACATGGATCCCATTTCGGATTTCATGGCTTCTTGCCATTTGTTGAAATCCGGGTTCATCATTGCTTCCTCATACATCGCAGGGTCTTCATTGTTGTCCACCAACATGACATTTAAGGCGGGGTCGTACCAATCAGGAGTGACACGAATCCTCGTCGACCTGCGAGGTTCAGTAGTAACTTTGTTCGAAGTTTCATAATTAATCATTATCATTAGCTTTCCTCTCTTATCAGTGCAGGTGGCACAAGAACATCTTCTCGTGCTGCTCTACTCTGATTTTTGAGAGAAGGTTCAGTAACCTCGTCGAGTTCTAGTTTCCTTCCAGTCACTTCTTTCGAGAGAAACGCGTTTTCAAAAAAGGATCCGTTCTTGGCAATGAAAATTTTACCTTCGGATCTGTGATAGAAGATATACCCAATTGTTTCTTTAGGGTATCATATGAAGACGCATTTCTCCTCTTTGGGTTTGAGCTTATCAGGTTGTAACTTTTTTACATAAGCTTCGCAACCCCAAATTTTAAGGAATGACAACTTAGGTTTCTTGTTAAACCACAATTTATACGGTGTCGTTTCAACGGATTTAGATGTTGCCCTATTTAAAGTGAATGTGATTGTTTCTAATGCATAACTCCCAAATGATAACGGTAAATCTATAAGAGACATCATAGATCGAACCATATCTAAGAGTGTTCGATTACGACGTTGAGACACACCATTGCGTTGTGGTGTTCCCGGCGGTGTCAATTGTGAAAGTATTCCGCATTTCTTTAAATGCATGCTAAACTCGTAACTCAGATATTCACCCCCGCGATCTGAATGTAGAAATTTAATCTTCTTGTGTTAAGCTGATTTTCTACTTCACTTTGAAATTCCTTAAACTTCTCGAAAGTTTCGGATTTATGTTTCATCAAGTAGAATACCCATATCTACTCAAATCATCTGTGAAAGTAAGAACATAACAATAACCACCACACGATGCTACACTCATTGGACCGCACACATCAGTATGTGTAATTTCCCATAAGTCTGTAGCTCGCTCCATTATACCAGAGAATGGGGTCTTAGTCATTTTTTCCATCAAACATGCTTCGCATCTATCAAGTGATTCAAGAAGTCCATCAGAATGGAGTTTCTTCATGCGTTTCACTCCAATGTGACCAACACGACAGTGTCACATGTATGTAGAATTATCATTTAATTTTATTCGTTTAGCATCAATGTTATGAATATGTGTATGACTACTATCGAGATTTAACAAGAATAAACCATTCATCTCAGGTGCATGACCATCAAATATATTATTCATATAAATTGAACAACCATTATTCTCAGACTTGAATGAATAACCATCTTGCAATAAACAAGATCCAAATATAATGTTCATGCTTAACGTAGGCACCAAATAACAATTATTTAGATTTAAAACTAATCCCGATGGTAGATGAAGGGGGAGCGTGCCGACAGCAATCACATTGATCTTGGATCCATTTCCAACGCGCATCGTCACCTTGTCCTTCGCTAGTCTCCGTTTATTTCGTAGCTCCTGTTTCGAGTTACAAATCTGAGCAATTGAACCAGTATCAAATACCCAGGCACTACTATGATTACTAGTAAGATACACATCAATAACATCTATATCAGATATACATTTCTTCTTGATGTGGCCGCTCTTCAGGTCTGCCAAGTACTTTGAGCAGTTCCGATTCCAGTGTCCCTCTTCCTTACAGTAATAGCACACATTATTAGGCTTGGGGCCAGCCTTGGGTTTCTTAGTAGGTGCGGCAGCTTTGTTGTCGCCCTTCTTGAATTTACCCTTTTCCTTAGGCTTGCCCTGCTTCTTGAAATTGGTGGTCTTATTGACCATCAACACTTGGTGCTCTCTCTTAATCTCCACTTCAGCTATTTTCAGCATTGAAAAGATTTCATGTAATGTCTTGTCCATGCACTACATGTTGTAGTTCATCACAAAGTTCTTGTAACTAGGTGGCAGTGACTGAAGAACACGATGAATCCCCAAAGCATTAGGAATCGTTATTCCCAAGTCTAGGAGTTTCTTCGCGTGCCCAGACACTTTGAGCACGTGCTCGCTAACGGAGTTGCCCTCTTCCATCTTACAGTTAAAGAACTTTTCAGAAGCATCATAGCTTTCCACGGCCGCATGAGTTTCAAATATCATTTTCAGCTCACTGACTATATCATGAGGATCGTGGTTCTCAAAGCGTTTTTGAAGGTCCGATTCTAAACCGTAGAGGATGGCACACTGAACTGTGGAGTAATGGTTCTTCCGAGTGAGGTAAACATTTTTAGCCTCATCGGTAGCTGTTTCTGCAGGTGGGTCACCCAGCGGTACATCGAGCACATAGAGCAGTTATCCAGCAGTGAGGACAATCCTCATGTTACGAAACCAGTCCGTAAAGTTGTTTCCATTGTTTTTCAACTTTTCTTTCTCTAGGAACGAATTAAAGTTGATGGTAGGGGTCACCATAATCTACAACATATTTGCAAAGAGTTTAGACTAAGTCCATGATAAAATGAGTTTACTATTAATTCTTAAATTAACTAGGTGAACTCCCACTCAAAACAACATCCCTCACGTTGCTTTAGTGATTACACAAACCAAATCCACTACACCAAGTCCGATCATCACGAGAGATGATGTAGCTTCAATGGCGAACATCGACATGTTCATCATATCATTTCTATGATAAATGCTTAACCTTTAAGTTTGCTGTGTTTCGAGAGGTTGTGTCTGTACATACTAGGCTCGTCAATTCAAACCTTAGTTCCTGCATGTGCAAATCTGGCTTGCACCTGTTGCATGCAAAGGTTGAATCTATCACACCCGATCATCACGTGATGCTTCAAAACAACGAGTCTTAGCAACGGTGCTAACTAAGGACGAACACTTTATTATCTTGATTTTTAGTGAGAGTGATCATCTTATAATGCTACCGTCGCGCTCTAAGCAATACAAGATGCATAAAAAGGATTAACATCACATGTAATTCATAACGTGATATGATATGGCCCTTTTATCTTTGCGCCTTTGATCTGCATCCCCAAAGCACGGGCATGATCTCCATCATCGCCGGCGGGGCGTCAAGGTCAATGGCGCCGTCTTCATGATTGTCCACCACGTGTAGCAACTATTACAACTACTTTGAAATAAAACTACTACATGATGAATCGATATGAAATTAAAGACAACCATAAGGCTCCTGTCGGTTTCCACAATGCAATAAGGATCATCGCATACATCAAATATAATCACAATCACATCATGGCCATATCACATCACCAACCCCTGCAAAAACAAGTTAGACGCCTCTAATTTTGTTTGCATATTTTACGTGGCTTGGGGTTTTTGAGTAAGATCCAATCTACTTACGAACATGAACCACAACGCTGATACAAGTGTTGTCAACTGCAAATTGTAAATTGGATCTTAACTATCGTGAGAGAGACAAACACCCGTAAAGCCATTTATGCAATAGAAGTTGCATGTCGAGCATGGAGCAAGTATCATGAACGCGGTCATGTAAGGTTAGCCCGGGCCGCTTCATCCCACCATGCCGCAAGATGCAGAGTAAACGATAAGCAAGCGACAACAAAAGCATCAACACCCACAAAACCATTCTATTCTACTCGTGCAACGAATCTATGCATAGACACGGCTCTGATACCACTTTAGGAATTCGTAGCATAGAAAACAAAAATTTCCTATCGCAAGAACGAATAACAAGCCAAGATCTAATCTAGTAGATGGTAGCAACGAGATGAGATCCACATACCCTTGAAGATCGCTAAGCATTAACGAGATAAATCGCGTGGATGATGTAGTCGATCACTTGCCGCTCTCCAGAGCGCGTAGAAGAACTTGACGGTGCTGCAATCGGGCAGCACCTCCGCACTCGGTCACACGTACGGTGTCGAAGAAAACGTCCTTCTCCCCGTTCCAGCGGGCAGTAGAAATAGTAGATCCTCCTTGGAATCCTGGCAACACGACAGCGTGGTGACGGTGGTGGTGGAGAACTCCGGCAGGGCTTCGTCGTAACCGTGCGGGAGATATGAGGAGGAGGGTGTCGCTAGGGTTTAGAGAGAGGGGGCTAGGGCGCCGTCCAAGGATCCCTTGAGGTGGTGCGTCCAAGGTGCGGCCGGCCCCTCCCCTCCTTTCCCATTTAAATAGGTGGAAAACCCTAGGGTTCAATCAAAATCCTCATAGGAGTCATATTTGCAAAACCTACCTTAATGGGAAACCTAGTCAAGGTGGGATTTCTCCCTTTCCTTGTGGTGTGGCCGTCCATGGAGGTGGAGTCCACCATGGACTCCACCTGCCATAGTAAAATATTCCGGATGATTCTATATCCTTGTAGAACCTTCAATAAATTCACAGAACCATTCCCAAACTTGGAATGTGACTTCCCATATATGAATCTTATTCTCCGGACCATTCCAGAACTCCTCGTGATGTCCTGGATCCCATCCGAGACTCCGAACAATATTCAAACTCCATTCCATATTCCGTATCTACTTAGAACAATATCAAACCTTAAGTGTGTCACCCTACGGTTCGTGAACTATGCAGACATGATCAAGACACTTCTCCGATTAATAACCAATAGTGGGACCTGGAGATCCATAATGGCTCCAACATATTCAACGCTTACTTCGTGATCGAAAGAACCATCAACGTATGATACCAATTCCCTTTGTCGCGCGATATTTTACTTATCCGAAGTTTGATCGTCGGTATCTCTATACCTAGTTCAACCTTATTACCGATAAGTACTCTTTACTCATACCGTGATATGACATCCCTTGTTAGGCAGTCACTGCTTGCAAGATAATTGGATGACATTCCACCGAGAGGGCCCAGAGATTATCTATCTGTCATTTGGATGGACAAATCCCACTATTAATCCACGTGCTTCAACCTATACTTTCCGAACACTTAATGCCACCTTTATAACTACCCATTTACGAATAGCGTTTGATGTCATCAAAGCATCTATCCGGTGTAGGTGATGATCTCATGGTCGAAGGATTAGGTTACTATGCATCTTAAAGCTTGAAGCAAGACGAACTTAATGACTTGATCATATGCTACGCTTACTATGGGTGTATGTCCATCACATCATTCACCTAATGATATGATCATGTTATTAATAACATCCAATGTTCATGATCATGAAACTATGATCATTTGTTAATCATCAAGCTAGTTTAACAAGAGGCTTACTAGGGACTCTTTTATGTTTACAAAACACACAAGTATTAATGTTTCCTATTAATACAATTATAGCATGGGATGCAAATATTTATTATAAACACAAAGATATAATAATAAACATTTTATTATTGCCTCTTGGGCATATCTCCAACAGAGATTACTAAGAGATATCCACCAGCAAAGCATGGACTCATATTGAAATGGTACAATGTTATCCACTCCTTTATCTTGACAGAAATAGAACCAGAACTCTCGTGGGAAAGGGCAAGGGATAAACAGATGGTCGACGTCCTCTAGAACTTAGTTACACAGAGTGCATTGAGCAAGATGGTCAAGACCCCGTCGATGTCTTTTGGCTGTTGTCCAACATCTGTTCCTAATAGCAAGCCAACATAACATTTTCTCTTTCAGAGGGACACAATTCCCCCACACCATCTTTGCATAGTTGCTCAAGATCATCCCATAGAAGAATGCCGGTAGGACGAGGTAGGGGAGTAACTGACGTTTGCAGTGAGTCACCAGTTGAAGCAGTCCTCTTCATCATTGAGGAGGAGCTGGGATTGGATGGGGATCCAAAGTTTGACAAATTCCTCCATAGCATGAATATCCCTCGAATATCATGGACCCATGTGTCATTATGCTTTGCTTCAACTATTGTTCTCTTCTTTGCGCATCTAGCTCTCGTGAATTCAAGCAAGGAAGGTGCAATCTGTGAGGGGCTTTGTCCGCCCACCGAACGATCAATCCAGAACAAGGTTCTCATCTTGTTGCCGACTGAGCATTTGCAAGATGTCAGCTTCTGTCGAAAGAATAAACTAAATCCAGAACTAAATCATGGTCCAAGATCTTGCTAGTCCATCTCTCTCTAACAACCTCCATCTCATGCGCAAGGTTGCATTTAGAAACTTGAGGTTGTGGATTCCCAAGCCTCCAGACTTTTTGGGTTTACATGCTTGCTCCCAAGCCACCAAACAATTTCCACCTTGTGCATCCTTTGACCCATGCCGGAGAAAAGCTCTGCAAATCTTGTTTATGCTCTTTAGCACCCAGTGAGAGAGGTCAAGGGAGAGCATATGATAGATATAAATTTCTGAGAGCATAGTTTGCACTAAGATCAGCCTCTCACTTTTGGTGAGCATGAGGGTTCTTCGAGTACTCAACTTACTTTCACTCTTGTCGACTAAGAGCTTCAACTCGGCTTTAGATAAAGATTTTAGAGATACAGACAACCCTATATATTTGCAGGGGGTCCACTAGTTGGCAAGGAGAGGTCATGATCTGAGACACATCCACATTAGAGCAAGCAATGGGCGCGATGGTGCACCTGTTGAAATGGAAAACCAATACCAATGCCTCCTCAAAAAGTTTCAGAAATTCACTTGCCGCTGCCTTGCAAAAGACAACATTCATAAAGTCGATCATAAGCAAGAATAAAGTTGGTGACATGGGACCGCTTGGCCTGAAGCCTTTTTCGTGCCAGACTCGGTCTCTAGCACTACCATTAATAAGCACACGCATGTTGGATGTTGAGAGCATAACAGTGGTCAGAGTGATAAACTTAGCACCAAAATAGGTACGCCTCATGACTTGCAAACGAAGAGGCTAGGGCACTGATTCAAAAGCGCGCACAATGGCAAGCTTCGGGAAAAGAGATGGAATTTTCGTCTGTGAAAAGTTTTTGCACTTTGGCTCACCAAGATAATTTTTTCTTGAATAGACCTTTTCGTGAAGAAAGGCACTTTGATTGATAGACCTTAACTCATCCAGATGTGGTGCCACCCTACAAGCAATATCCTTGGATATGATCTTCGTGAAGTTGTGCACAAGACTAATTCAGCAAACATCTGTAATGTCTAAGGCACCATCTTTCTTTGGCAAAAGGGTGATGTAGGCTTGAGTTAACAGGTGGAAGTTGCGATTATCCCCTTAATTAAGCCGAGAGACAACACCCATGAAATCACCCTTTATTTTTTCCTAGCAAGACTAGTCAACAATGTTGGATATATTGCCCAAGAGGCAAATAGTAAGAATTATTTATTATTATATCTCAATTGTTCATAATATTTTCGTGCCATGTTATAACTGTATTAAGCGGAAACATTGATACATATGTGATATTGTAAACAAACTAGGGTCCTTAGTAAGCACACATGTGCATAACTAGCTCATTGTGGTCAATCGTTGATCGAGGTTTCCTGGTCATGGACATACACGCTGATACGTCCATTTTGCATCACTATTTTATATCATAATTTACTGTTATTCATTGATATATTTCATATTTAGAGATGATACTTATGTTATTTCACCTATTTTGCATGTTTCATGATTATTGGAGAATTACTCACCGGAGTCAGAATTCTACTGGAAAAAGCACCGTCAGGATACAATATTTCTGAAGATCAACAATTGTAGGAAAATATACCGAAGCTCCTATTTTTCCAGATGACGGAGCCAGCCAAAAGGGGAGGCCGAGGAGGGCCGCCATGGGCCCTCCCCATGGGCCGGCGCGGCCGCCAATGCCGGCGCGCCGCCACGTGGGGAGGGGGCCCACGGCCCCCTTGGCCATCGCCCTTTCGCATACTTCATCTCCCAGAAACCCTAAGGTGCGGGGGAACATCGAGGATAGTCATCGCCGCCTCCTCGAGGCGGAAAACACCAGAGAGAAAAGAGCTCTCCGGCAGGAAGAAATCTGTCGGGGAAATTCCCTCCTGGAGGGGGGAAATCTTCGCCATCGTCACCATCATCGAGCTGGACTTCATTGGGATCATCATCATCATCATCTCCACCACCGACACCATCATCTCCACCACTGCACCTCGTCTCCGCTGTAACATCTAGGGTTGAATCTTGAGTATTTCATAGGGGAAACTCTCCCGGTGTTGATTACTCCTTGTTATTGATGCTATTGAGTGAAACCGTTGAATCAAGGTTTATGTTCAGATTGTTATCCATCATCATATCACCTCTGATCATGTTCCATATGATGACTTGTGAGTAGTTCGTTTAGTTCTTGAGGACATGGGTGAAGTCTAAATGTTAGTAGTGAACTATGTTGAGTAATATTTAATGGTTTGATATTAAGTTGTGGTGTTATTCTTCTAGTGGTGTCATGTGAACGTCGACTACATGACACTTCACCTTTATGGGCCTAGGGGAATGCATCTTGTATTCGTTTGCTAATTGTGGGTTTGCCGGAGTGACAGCAACCTGAACCCCCGTTGGTATATCGATGCATGAGGGATAGCACGATCTCAGAGTTTAAGGCTGTGGTTAGATTTATCTTAATTACTTTCTTGTATTTGAGGATGCTTGCAAGGGGTTTAATCACAAGTATATATTAGTCCTAGGAAGGGCGGTGCATTGATACGTCTCCGACGTATCGATAATTTCTTATGTTCCATGCCACATTATTGATGATATCTACATGTTTTATGCACACTTTATGTCATATTCGTGCATTTTCTGGAACTAACCTATTAACAAGATGCCGAAGAGCCGATTCGTTGTTTCTGCTGTTTTTGGTTTCGAAATCCTAGTAACGAAATATTCTCGGAATTGGACGAAATCAACGCCCGGGGTCCTATTTTGCCACGAAGCTTCCGGAAGACCGAAGAGGAGTCGAAGTGGGGCCACGAGGCGCCGCCACACTAGGGCGGCGCGGCCCGGGCCCCGGCCGCGCCGACCTGTGGTGTGGGGCCCTCGTGTGGCCCCCGCGTTGCCCTTCCGCCTACTTAAAGCCTCCGTCGCGAAACCCCCGGTACCGAGAGCCACGATACGGAAAACCTTATCGAGACGCCGCCGCCGCCAATCCCATCTCGGGGGATTCGGAGATCTCCTCCGGCACCCTGCCGGAGAGGGGATTCATCTCCCGGAGGACTCTTCACCGCCATGGTCGCCTCCGGAGTGATGAGTGAGTAGTTCACCCCTGGACTATGGGTCCATAGCAGTAGCTAGATGGTTGTCTTCTCCTCATTGTGCTTCATTGTTGGATCTTGTGAGCTGCCTAACATGATCAAGATCATCTATCCGTAATGCTATATGTTGTGTTTGTCGGGATCCGATGGATAGAGAATACTATGTTATGTTAATTATCAAGTTATTACCTATGTGTTGTTTATGATCTTGCATGCTCTCCGTTATTAGTAGAGGCTCTGGCCAAGTTTTTGCTCTTAACTCCAAGAGGGAGTATTTATGCTCGATAGTGGGTTCATGCCTGCATTGATATCTGGGACAGTGACAGAAAGTTCTAAGGTTGTGGATGTGTTGGTGCCACTAGGGATAAAACATTGATGCTATGTCTAAGGATGTAGTTGTTGATTACATTACGCACCATACTTAATGCAATTGTCTGTTGTTTTACAACTTAATACTAGAAGGGGTTCGGATGATAACCTGAAGGTGGACTTTTTAGGCATAGATGCATGCTGGATGGCGGTCTATGTACTTTATCGTAATGCCCAATTAAATCTCACTATATTTATCATGACATGTATGTGCATTGTTATGCCCTCTCTATTTGTCAATTGCCCGACTGTAATTTGTTCACCCAACATGCTTTTATCTTATGGGAGAGACACCTCTAGTGAACTATGGACCCCGGTCCATTCTTTTATACTGAAATACAAATCTGCTGCAATACTTGTTCTTTACTATTTTCTGCAAACAATCATCTTCCACACAATATGGTTAACCCTTTGTTACAGCAAGCCGGTGAGATTGACAACCTCACTGTTTCGTTGGGGCAAAGTACTTTGGTTGTGTTGTGCAGGTTCCACGTTGGCGCCGGAATCTCCGGTGTTGCGTCGCACTACATCCCGCCGCCATCAACCTTCAACGTGCTTCTTGGCTCCTCCTGGTTCGATAAACCTTGGTTTCTTTCCGAGGGAAAACTTGCTGCTGTGCGCATCATACCTTCCTCTTGGGGTTCCCAACGAACGTGTGAGTTACACGCCATCAAGCTCTTTTTCTGGCGCCGTTGCCGGGGAGATCAAGACACGCTGCAAGGGGAGTCTCCACAATCCAATCTCTTTACTTTGTTTTTGTCTTGCTTTATTTTAATTACTACTTTGTTTGCTGCATTATATCAAAACACAAAAAAATTAGTTGCTAGCTTTACTTTATTTACTATCTTGTTTGCTATATCAAAAACACAAAAATTAGTTACTTGCATTTACTTAACTTATCTCATCATGTTTCCTTTTAATTTTACCACAAAAGACATACCGGTAGGACGCGGGTCTATAATTGGGAGAAACAATATAGAAGAATTTTTCAATCATGTTAGTACCATTGAAGATTTTGAAGATAGACACTTGGTAGAACTTGCTCCTACTTATGAAATTGCTGCTGCTCGCTTTAGTTCGCATGTTGGAAAATAAATTTGTTAATCTCAATCCTATAATCCAACACATGTTTCTTACACTCGGTGATATGGAAGAGGGGGAAAGAAAGATTTTGTTTTAGAAACCCTTCTTAGAGAATTTGGTGGTCTAGCAAGAGAGGCTAGAAAGGTCTTTGCTAAATTTAATATGCTTGGTTCTCATACTAATTTTGTTGGTCTCCTTGAAAAAATGGACATGGATAGAATAAGGTACACTAATAATATTAATGATGGTGGGGAGATCAAAGCACCAATACCATGTAAACTCCTAGCTATGAATGATGCACTAGAAAATAACTATGCTTGGCTTGTTCCTGAAAATTTGTTCGATGAGAGTAGCAAGCCCAAGACTAATGAAAAGGGAGCCGCTGAAACTTATGTATCCAATATACTATGCTTGGTTGAGAAAACTCCAAACCCCGCTGTAGATGCACCACCCTTTGATAATACTTGATACACACTTTCTGCGCCTAGCTGAAAGGAATTAAAGAAAAGCGCTTATGGGAGACAACCCATGTTTTTACTACAGTATTTTTGTTTTATATTTGAGTCTTGGAAGTTGTTTACTACTGTAGCAACCTCTCCTTATCTTAGTTTTGTGTTTTGTTGTGCCAAGTAAAGTCTTTGATAGTAAAGTGAATACTAGATTTGGATTACTGCGCAGAAACAGATTTCTTTGCTGTCACGAATCTGGGTCTAATTCTCTGTAGGTAACTCAGAAAATTAAGCCAATTTACGTGAGTGATCCTCAGATATGTACGCAACTTTCATTCAATTTGGGCATTTTCATTTGAGCAAGTCTGGTGCCTCAATAAAATCCATTTTTACGGACTGTTCTGTTTTGACAGATTCTGCCTTTTATTTCGCATTGCCTCTTTTGCTATGTTGGATGAATTTCTTTGATCCATTAATGTCCAAGTAGCTTTATGCAATGTCCGAAGTGTTAAGAATGATTGTGTCACCTCTGAACATGTTAATTTTTATTGTCCACTAACCCTCTAATGAGTTGTTTCGAGTTTGGTGTGGAGGAAGTTTTCAAGGATCAAGAGAGGAGTATGATGCAATATGATCAAGGAGAGTGAAAGCTCTAAGCTTGCGGATGCCCCGGTGGTTCACCCCTGCATATTCTAAGAAGACTCAAGCGTCTAAGCTTGGGGATGCCCAAGGCATCCCCTTCTTCATCGACAACATTATCAGGTTCCTCCCCTGAAACTATATTTTTATTCCGTCACATCTTATGCACTTTGCTTGGAGCGTCGGTTTGTTTTTGTTTTTGTTTTGTTTGAATAAAATGGATCCTAGCATTTACTTTATGGGAGAGAGACACGCTCCGCTGTAGCATATGGACAAGTATGTCCTTAGGCTTTACTCATAGTATTCATGGCGAAGTTTCTTCTTCGTTAAATTGTTATATGGTTGGAATTGGAAAATGCTACATGTAGTAATTCTAAAATGTCTTGGATAATTTGATACTTGGCAATTGTTGTGCTCATGTTTAAGCTCTTGCATCATATACTTTGCACCCATTAATGAAGAAATACTTAGAGCTTGCTAATTTGGTTTGCATATTTGGTTTCTCTAGAGTCTAGATAATATCTAGTATTGAGTTTTGAACAACGAGGAAGACGGTGTAGAGTCTTATAATGTTTTCAATATGTCTTTTATGTGAGTTTTGCTGCACCGTTCATCCTTGTGTTTGTTTCAAATAACCTTGCTAGCCTAAACCTTGTATCGAGAGGGAATACTTCTTATGCATCCAAAATCCTTGAGCCAACCACTATGCCATTTGTGTCCACCATACCTACCTACTACGTGGTATTTATCCGCCATTCCAAAGTAAATTGCTTGAGTGCTACCTTTAAAATTCCATCATTCACCTTTGCAATATATAGCTCATGGGACAAACAGCTTAAAAACTATTGTGGTATTGAATATGTACTTATGCACTTTATCTCTTATTAAGTTGCTTGTTGTGCGATAACCATGTTTTACGGGGACGCCATCAACTATTCTTTGTTGAATATCATGTGAGTTGCTATGCATGTCCGTCTTGTCTGAAGTAAGAGAAATCTACCACCTTAATGGTTGGAGCATACATATTGTTAGAGAAGAACATTGGGCCGCTAACTAAAGCCATGATTCATGGTGGAAGTTTCAGTTTTGGACATATATCCTCAATCTCATATGAGAATAATAATTGTTGCCACATGCTTATGCATTAAAGAGGAGTCCATTATTTGTTGTCCATGTTGTCCCGGTATGGATGTCTAAGTTGAGAATAATCAAAAGCGAGAAATCCAAAATGCGAGCTTTCTCCTTAGACCTTTGTACAGGTGGCATGGAGGTACCCCATTGTGACACTTGGTTAAAACATGTGTATTGCGATGATCCGGTAGTCCAAGCTAATTAGGACAAGGTGCGGGCACTATTAGTATACTATGCATGAGGCTTGCAACTTGTAAGATATAATTTACATAACTCATATGCTTTATTACTACCGTTGACAAAATTGTTTCATGTTTTCAAAATAAAAGTTCTAGCACAAATATAGCAATCGATGCTTTCCTCTTTGAAGGACCATTCTTTTTACTTTTATGTTGAGTCAGTTCACCTATCTCTCTCCACCTCAAGAAGCAAACACTTGTGTGAACTATGCATTGATTCCTACATACTTGCATATTGCACTTGTTATATTACTCTATGTTGACAATTATCCATGAGATATACATGTTACAAGTTGAAAGCAACCGCTGAAACTTAATCTTCCTTTGTGTTGCTTCAATACCTTTACTTTGATTTATTGCTTTATGAGTTAACTCTTATGCAAGACTTATTGATGCTTGTCTTGAAGTACTTGTTCATGAAAAGTCTTTGCTTTATGATTCACTTGTTTACTCATGTCATTACCATTGTTTTGATCGCTGCATTCATTACATATGTTTACAAATAGTATGATCAAGGTTATGATGGCATGTCACTTCGAAATTATCTTTGTTATCGTTTCACCTGCTCGGGACGAGCAGAACTAAGCTTGGGGATGCTGATACGTCTCCGACGTATCGATAATTTCTTATGTTCCATGCCACATTATTGATGATATCTACATGTTTTATGCACACTTTATGTCATATTCATGCATTTTCCGGAACTAACCTATTAACAAGATGCCGAAGAGCCAGTTGTTGTTTTCTCGCTGTTTTTGGTTTCACAAATCCTAGTAACGAAATATTCTCGGAATTGGACGAAATCAACGCCCGGGGTCCTATTTTGCCACGAAGCTTCCGGAAGACCGAAGAGGAGTCGAAGTGGGGCCACGAGGCGCCGCCACACTAGGGCGGCACGGCCCGAGGCCCCGGCCGCGCCGACCTGTGGTGTGGGGCCCTCGTGTGCCCCCCGCGTTGCCCTTCCGCCTACTTAAAGCCTCCGTCGCGAAACCCCCAGTACCGAGAGCCACGATACGGAAAACCTTACTGAGACGCCGCCGCCGCCAATCCCATCTCGGGGGATTCTAGAGATCTCCTCCGGCACCCTGCCGGAGAGGGGATTCATCTCCCGGAGGACTCTTCACCGCCATGGTCGCCTCCGGAGTGATGAGTGAGTAGTTCACCCCTGGACTATGGGTCCATAGCAGTAGCTAGATGGTTGTCTTCTCCTCATTGTGCTTCATTGTTGGATCTTGTGAGCTGCCTAACATGATCAAGATCATCTATCCGTAATGCTATATGTTGTGTTTGTCGGGATCCGATGGATAGAGAATACTATGTTATGTTAATTATCAAGTTATTACCTATGTGTTGTTTATGATCTTGCATGCTCTCCGTTATTAGTAGAGGCTCTGGCCAAGTTGTTGCTCTTAACTCCAAGAGGGAGTATTTATGCTCGATAGTGGGTTCATGCCTCCATTGATATCTGGGACAGTGACAGAAAGTTCTAAGGTTGTGGATGTGCTTTTGCCACTAGGGATAAAATATTGATGCTATGTCTAAGGATGTAGTTGTTGATTACATTACGCACCATACTTAATGCAATTGTCTCGTTGTTTTACAACTTAATACTGGAAGGGGTTCGGATGATAACCTCGAAGGTGGACTTTTTAGGCATAGATGCATGCTGGATGGCGGTCTATGTACTTTGTCGTAATGCCCAATTAAATCTCACTATATTTATCATGACATGTATGTGCATTGTTATGCCCTCTCTATTTGTCAATTGCCCGACTATAATTTGTTCACCCAACATGCTTTTATCTTATGGGAGAGACACCTCTAGTGAACTGTGGACCCCGGTCCATTCTTTTATACTGAAATACAAATCTGCTGCAATACTTGTTCTTTACTATTTTCTGCAAACAATCATCTTCCACACAATACGGTTAACCCTTTGTTACAGCAAGCCGGTGAGATTGACAAGCTCACTGTTCGTTGGGGCAAAGTACTTTGGTTGTGTTGTGCAGGTTCCACGTTGGCGCCGGAATCTCTGGTGTTGCGCCGCACTACATCCCGCCGCCATCAACCTTCAACGTGCTTCTTGGCTCCTCCTGGTTCGATAAACCTTGGTTTCTTTCTGAGGGAAAACTTGCTGCTGTGCGCATCATACCTTCCTCTTGGGGTTCCCAACGAACGTGTGAGTTACACGCCATCATGCATTAGCATAGGTTCACCCACACAACACTTATCAAAACAATGAAGATTAATCAACTATATGAAGCGAAAACACTAGACTAAATTCCCGTGTGTCCTCAAGAACGTTTGGTCATCATAAGTAAACAAACCGGCTTGTCCTTTGTGCTAAAAAGGATTGGGCCACCTGCTGCAATTATTATTCTCGCATTTTACTTACTTGTATTTTATTTATCTCTATATCAAAACCTCCTGAAAACTTGTCTGTGAGCATTTACAGTGAATCCTTCATCGAAACTGCTAGTCAACACCTTCTGCTCCTCGTTGGGTTCGACACTCTTATTTATCGAAAGTACTACGATACACCCCCTATACTTGTGGGTCATCAAGACTATTTTCTGGCGCCGTTGCCGGGGAGTGAAGCGCTATTGGTAAGTGGAATTGGTAAGGAAAACTTTTACCGTACGTGCTGTTTTTATTTCTCGCTCGCTGCTATAATTCATTATGGAGAGATCTTCTCTTGAATTCCTATTTGGAAAATCTACTACTACTGCAAAGGTAGTGGATGAGGCGCCAGGTGAGAAAGTGATTCCATATAAAATACCTATGAAAATTATTGAACATGTTGTGGATAACCGCTATGAAGGGGATGGAACTGTCCATCCTGGAGATCATTTACTGTTTTTACATGAATTATGCGGGTTATTCAAGTGTGCAGGTATTTATATGGATGAAGTTAGGAAGAAACTATTCTCTATGTCGCTGTCTGGTAAAGCGGCGCATTGGTATAAACTGCTGAAGAATGGACATTCTCTTGATTGGAAGGATATTATGCCTCTATTTTATTCTAACTTCTATCCTCCAAGTGAAATTCACAAAGACCGAAATCGCATATATAATTTCTGGCCTCATGATGGAGAGAGTATTGCCCAAGCATGGGGGAGATTGAAGTCTTTAATGCTCAAATGCCCCATTCATGAGCTTCCTGGTAATATCATCATTGATAATTTCTATGCAAGACTTTCTTTTCAAGATAAAACCTTGCTGGATACTACTTGTTCGGGATCATTCACACGCAACAAAGAAGAGTTTAAATGGGACCTTCTTGATCGGATTCAGGAGAATACTGAAGGATGGGAGAACGACAAAGGTAGAGAGTCAAGTATAAATTATGATTATGCATGCATTGAAACTTTTATGGATACTGATAAATTTCGAAATATGAGTGCTACTTATGGTCTTGACTCTCAAGTTGTTGCAAATTTTTATAAAGCTTTTGCCTCTCATTTTGAATTGCCTAGGAAGAGTTTTAATAAGTATCATAAACCTTACAAAGATAAAACTGATTCACCTATAGGTAAATGTATTGAAGTTAAAACTGTTGATCACATTCTTCCTGAAGCTTATATTGAAAAAATTCCTTTTCCTGCTAAAATGAAGGAGTATTCTGTTATAACTAGTGTGGTTAACAAAAGTGCAAAGAAACCTATAGAACCTGAGGAGCAAATAAATGTTGAACCTTCTGTTGCAATAGTTAATGACCTTGTGACTGAAAATGTAGAAGATGGTCACATCATTTTCTGTGAAGATGCTTCTAATATTTTTTCACATCCTAGTAAGTCTAGGAAAGCCAGTGTTCCTATGCTCTCTGTTAGAATTGGTGATCATTGTTATTATGGTTTATGCGATATTGGTGCAAGTTCTAGTGCCATTAATTCCTTATGAGCTTTACAGGGAAATCATGCATGAAATTGGTTCTTGTGAACTTGAAGATATTGATGTGGTTATTCGGCTAGCTAATAGAGAAACTATCTATCCTATTGGTATTGTTCGAGATGTGGAAGTTCTATGTGGTAAGATTAAATATCCTGCTGACTTTTTGGTACTTGGTTCTGCTTCTAGTAAGACTTGTCCTATCATTTTTGGTAGACCTTTTCTAAATACTTGTGGAGCTATTATAGATTGCAAGAAAGAGAAAATTGTGACTAAATTTGCTAGTGAATCTTATGAGTTTAATTTCTCTAAATTTTCCAAAGTTCCTTATGAAGCTGAATTGCCTAATGATGATTTTAGAGTTGAACAGCTTGCATCTATTGCTCTTGCTCCTAATAATCCTTTGCAGCAATATTTGGAGGATCATGAGAGTGAAGTCTTTAGGGAAGAAAGGAATGCGCTTGATGAAATTTTCCTTCGTCAACCCATTCTTAAACATGACTTACCGGTCGAAGATCTAGGTACAACACCACCACCAAAGGAAGATCCTGCTTTTGATTTGAAACCGTTACCTGATAATCTTAAGTATGCTTATATTGATGATAAGAAAACATATCCTGTTATTATTAGTGCTAAGCTTTCAGATTTTGAGGAAGAAAGATTATTGGAAATATTGAAGAAACACCGAGGAGCTATTGGCTACACTCTTGATGACTTGAAGGGGATTTCTCCCTCTATTTGCCAACATGCCATCAACATGGAAGATGATGCAAAGCCTGTTGTTGAACATCAGCGTCGTCTAATTCCTAAGATGAAGGATGTGGTAAGGAATGAGGTATTGAAACTTCTTGAAGCTGGTATTATATATCCTATTGCTGATAGTAGATGGGTTAGTCATGTGCATTGTGTTCCTAAGAAAGGAGGAATAACTGTTGTACCTAATGATAATGATGAGCTCATCCCTCAAAGAGTAGTTGTAGGGTATAGAATGTGCATTGATTTTCGAAAGGTTAATAAAGTTACTAAGAAAGATCATTACCCTTTACCTTTTATTGATCAAATGCTAGAAAGGTTATCTAAAAATACTCATTTCTGCTTTCTTGATGGTTATTCTGGATTTTCACAAATTGCTGTTAGAGCTAAAGATCAAGAGAAAACCACTTTCACTTGTCCCTATGGAACTTATGCTTATAGGCATAGCCTTTTGGTTTATGTAATGCTCCTGCTACTTTTCAAAGATGCATGTCTGCTATTTTTCATGGCTTTTGTGAAAAGATTGTACATGTATTCATGGATGATTTTTCTGTCTATGGGAATTCTTTTGATAATTATTTGCGAAACCTTGATAAAGTTTTGCAGAGATGTGAAGAAACTAACCTTGTTCTTAATTGGGAGAAATGGCACTTTATGGTTAATGAAGGAATTGTATTGGTACATGAAATTTCTGAGAGAGGTATTGATGTTGATAGAGCTAAAGTTGAAGCAATTGAGAAGATGCCCTATCCTAGGGATGTTAAAGGTATTCGTAGTATTCTTGTTCATGCTGGTTTTTATAGGAGATTTATTAAACATTTCTCTAAAATTTCAAAGCCGCTTACTAATCTTCTTCAAAAAGATGTACCTTTTGTTTTTGATGATGATTGTAAGGAAGCTTTTGAAACTCTAAAGAAAGCCTTAACAACTGCTCCTGTAGTTGAACCTCCTAATTGGAATTTACCTTTTGAAATTATGTGTGATGCTAGTGATTTTGTTGTAGGTGCTGTTCTTGGACAGCGAGTAGATAAAAAATTGAATGTTATTCATTATGCTAGTAAGACTCTTGATGCTGCTGATACGTCCCCGACGTATCCATAATTTCTGTTGTTCCATGCTTGTTTTATGACAATACTTACATGTTTTGCTTGCACTTTATAATGTTTTTATGCGTTTTCCGGAACTAACCTATTAACAAGATGCCACAGTGCCGGTTCTCGTTTTCTGCTGTTTTTGGTTCCGAAAAGGCTGTTCGGGCAATATTCTCGGAATTCGACGAAACGAAGACCAAACCTCCTATTTTTCCCGGAAGCGTCCGAACACCGAAGAAGAGTCGGAGAGGGGCCGGAGGGCCACCACACCATAGGGCGGCGCGGCCTGGCCCGGGCCCGCGCCGGCTCGTGGTGTGGCGCCCCGAGTGCCCCCTGCGCCGCCTCTTCGCCTATAAAATCCCTTTCGACCTAAAAACACCGTAACTCTTGACGAAACTCCAGAAAGACTCCAGGGGCGCCGCCACCATCGCGAAACTCCAATTCGGGGGACAGAAGTCTCTGTCCCGGCACCCTGCCGGGATGGGGAAGTGCCCCCGGAAGCCATCTCCATCAACGCCATCGCCTCCATCATGCTCCGTGAGTAGTTCCCCCATGGACTACGAGTTCTAGCTGTAGCTAGTTGGTATTCTCTCCCCCATGTACTTCAATACAATGATCTCATGAGCTGCCTTACATGATTGAGATTCATCCGATGTAATCGGTGTTGTGTTTGTCGGGATCCGATGGATTGTTACGTTATGATTGTCTATCTACAAAGTTTATGAAGTTATTGTTGCTTGCAATCTTGTTGTGTTTAATGCTTGTCACTAGGGCCCGAGTGGCATGATCTTAGATTTGAGCTCTATACTTATTGCTTAGATTGTATCTACAAGTTGTATGCACATGTCACTGTCCGGAACCAATGGCCCCGAAGTGACGAAATCGGGACAACCGGAGGGGATGGCGGTGATGTGAGGGACACATGTTTTCACGGAGTGTTAATGCTTTGCTCCGGTGCTCTATTAAAAGGAGTACCTTAATATCCGAGTAGTTTCCCTTGAGGCCCGGCTGCCACCGGCTGGTAGGACAAAAGATGTTGTGCAAGTTTCTCATTGCGAGCACGTACGACTATAATTGGAAAACATGCCTACATGATTAATGATCTTGATATTCTGTCTTAATGCTATTTCAATCCTATCAATTGCCCGACTGTAATTTGTTCACCCAACACTTGTTATTGGAGAGTTGCCACTAGTGTAGATAGCTGGGAACCCCGGTCCATCTCTCATCATTATATACTCGTTCTACATGTCATTGGAAGTAGTATCAGCTATCTTCTGGTGCCATTGCTCTCGTGTTACTATTACTGCTGCTCGTGTTACTCGTTACTACTTGCTCTCATATCACTGCTACTTTCACATCACCCCTGTTGCTAGTGCTTTTCCAGGTGCAGCTGAATTGACAACTCGGTTGTTAAGGCTTATAAGTATTCTTTACCTCCCCTTGTGTCGAATCAATAAATTTGGGTTTTACTTCCCTCGAAGACTGTTGCGATCCCCTATACTTGTGGGTCATCAAGACTATTTTCACGGCGCCGTTGCCGGGGAGGCATAGCTCTACTCATAAGTTCACCCGGGGAGTACACTCTACCTCTCTCTCTATTTTATTTTGTTTTGTTTTGCTTAGTTTACTTTTTCCTAGTTTATTTGTGCTTAGTTTATTTCTGTCTAGTATTAGTTTGCTTAGTTTACTTTTGCTTAGTTTATTTTTGTCTTGTTTTATTTGTCTCAGATACCCAAAAATCCATAAAAATTTGAAAAACCAAAAAATTAAAAACTGCTGTTATGGGAGAACCAACAACCTACTTGGAGCTTATAGAATGTTATAATTGTTATAGAGAATCAAGAACTGGTAAAATAATGAGTGCTATGATAGAAAAATTGAATACAATTGCTAAAATCTTGCTCGAACGCCATAATATAAACTGTTGCTCTCAACATGATACTAAACATCTTAAATTTCAATGTGTCTTTAGTGAGGAATTTTTAATTAAGAACTATAATCGGAATTGCTATATTCATTATGGGTTCGAAGAGGTAGAACAATTTTTCTTATTTATGGGAGCCTCCGAGATAGAATCCTTCATGGTTGAGAATTATGAAACTTGTGTTGTTTGTAAGGGCCTTAAAGATTATGTCTCTACTATCCTTAATTCTTGCATAGAATGCTACGGTAGGAATCCTTATATCCTTGATTATAAAGAGAGACACATTAATGCACAAGAATGCACTCACAATTTGCAGGAACCGGTGGAAGAAGAAATTGATGAACCTGAAAGCTCATTGGATGAAAAAGAGGAGGAAATTGATGAACCTGAATGCTCATTGGATGAAAAAGAAGAGGAGAGTGATGAACAAAAGGAGGAAGAATGGATTAGCTACCCATGTCAACCTTCTAATGAGAGTAACTCTTTATCTCTTACACTATTTGATTGTCCTCCATGCTTACCGGAAGAGGTTGAATGTTATGTTTCTGTGGATTCTCTTGAAATAGTACCTATGAGTAATACTTGTGAGAATGATTATGCTACTGTTATTTATGATAATCCATGCTACTTTGATAAATCTTATGATAATGCTTTGTTTGTGCCTGATGTCGAAATGCATGGTACTAAAGAATTTTGTTTGGCAAATGTCTATGATAAAGCTCTAGATGATGGTCCTATGTTACTTGATAATATTAATTGTACTACTAATGAAAATGGGATTGGAGAGTTCTTGACTTATTCTATGAGTCCCATATCTATTGAGATTGATCAACTACCTTGTTATATTATTAATAAAAGTAAGTTTGAAAGTTTTAATTCCACTATTCTTGAACTTGATAAAAATTATGTGTTTGGAAATCATGAAAAGTATGCTGAATGTGATAGGTATATTGTTGAGTTTGTTCATGAAGCTACTGAAAATTATTATGAGAGAGGAAAATATGGTTGTAGAAATTTTCATGGTACTAATACACCTCTCTATATGCTGAAATTTTTGAAGCTACACTTGTTTTATCTTCTTATGCTTGTCACTTTGTTCTTCATGAATTTATTTGTGTACAAGATTCCTTTGCATAGGAAGCATGTTAGACTTAAATGTGTTTTGGACTTGCCTCTTGATGCTCTCTTTTGCTTCGAATACTATTTCTTGCGAGTGCATCATTAAAGCTGCTGAGCCCATCTTAATGGCTATAAAGAAAGAACTTCTTGGGAGATAACCCATGTGTTATTTTGCTACAGTACTTTGTTTTATATTTGTGTCTTGGAAGTTGTTTACTACTGTAGCAACCTCTCCTTATCTTAGTTTTGTGTTTTGTTGTGCCAAGTGAAGCCTCTAATCGAAGGTTGATACTAGATTTGGATTTCTGCGCAGAAACAGATTTCTATCTGTCACGAATCTGGGCTGTTTTCTCTGTAGGTAACTCAGAAAAATATGCCAATTTACGTGCGTGTTCCTCAGATATGTACGCAACTTTCATTAGTTTTGAGTTTTCTGATTTGAGCAACGGAAGTATTTTATTAAAATTCGTCTTTACTGGCTGTTCTGTTTTGGCAGATTCTGTCTCTGTTTTTTGCATTGTCTCTTGTGGACTTTAAGCGAGGTTTTCTAGACGTGGAGAGCTGTAGCTAATGTTTTATTGAGTTCTTGGAATGTGCCACTACAGGACCAAGGTGGATTCAAATTTTTTGAGTACTAACCCCTCTAATGAAGTTTATGAGAAGTTTGGTGTGAAGGAAGTTTTCAAGGGTCAAGAGAGGAGGATGATATATGATCAAGAAGAGTGAAAAGTCTAAGCTTGGGGATGCCCCCGTGGTTCATCCCTGCATATTTCAAGAAGACTCAAGCGTCTAAGCTTGGGGATGCCCAAGGCATCCCCTTCTTCATCAACTTATCAGGTTCCTCCCCTGAAACTATATTTTTATTCGGTCACATCATATGTGTTTTACTTGGAGCGTCTGTGTGCTTTTATTTTTGTTTTGTTTGAATAAGATCGGATCCTAGCAATCCTTGTGTGGAAGAGATACACGCTCCGCTTTTTCATATGAACACTCGTGTTCTTCGTTTTACTTTTAATGTTCAATGATAAAAGTTGGAAGCTACAATACTTATTTGGTTGGAAAAGGAAAATGCCTCATATGTCTTGGATAATTTGACACCTGGCAATTGTTTTGAGCTCTCAAGTAGATCATGATTAAGTTTTTTTTCATGTAGTCTAAGCCTATTAGTGGAGAACTACTGTAGAGCTTGTTGAAATTGGTTTGCATAATTGATCTCTCTTAAGGTCTAGATATTTTCTGGTAAAAGTGTTTGAGCAACAAGGAAGACAGTGTAGAGTGTTATAATGCTTGCAATATGTTCTTATGTAAGTTTTGATGTACCAGTTCATACTTGTGTTTGCTTCAAATAGCCTTGCTAGCCTAAGCCTTGTATCGAGAGGGAATACTTCTCATGCATCCAAAATACTTGAGCCAACCATTATGCCATTTATGTCCACCATACCTACCTACTATGTGGTATTTCCTGCCATTCCAAAGTAAATTGCTTGAGTGCTACCTTTAAACAATTCAAAATTTATTACCTCTGATTTGTGTCAATGTTTTATAGCTCATGAGGAAGTATGTGGTGTTTATCTTTCAATCTTGTTGGGCAACTTTCTCCAATGGACTAGTGGCTTCATCCGCTTATCCAATAATTTTGCAAAAAGAGCTGGCAATGGGATTCCCAGTCCCAAATTAATTAACAAAAATAGACACTCCTCCATGGTATGTGATTGTTGGACGGCACCCGAAGGATTCGGTTAGCCATGGCTTGTGTAAGCAAAGGTTGGGGGGAGTGTCATCATCATAATAAAAATAAACTAAAAAGGCACTCCTTCATGGTATGAGATTGTTGGCAGGCACCCGAGGATTCGGTTAGCCATGGTTTGTGAAAGAAAGGTTGGAAGGAGTGCCACCAAAAAATAAAAATAATTCATGGGAGCCGCTCTTGAAGGTTTGTCTAGCAAGGGGGTTAGAGTGCCCACTACCATTCGTTGACAACAACAAACAACTCTCAAAACTTTACTTTTATGCTCTCTATATGTTTTCAAAACCAAAGCTCTAGCACGAATATAGCAATCAATGCTTTCCTCTTTGAAGGACCTTTCTTTTACTTTATGTTGAGTCAGTTTACCTATTTCCTTCCATCTTAGAAGCAAACACTTGTGTCAACTGTGCATTGATTCTTACATACTTGCATATTTGCATTCATCATATTATTTTGTGTTGACAATTATCCATGAGATATGCATGTTACAAGTTGAAAGCAACCGCTGAAACTTATATCTTCCTTTGTGTTGCTTCAATGCCTTTACTTTGAACTTATAGCTTTATGAGTTAACTCTTGTGCAAGACTTTTGATACTAGCCTTGAAGGTATTATTCATGAAATTTTTTGCTATATGTTATCTATTTGTTAGCAACTATAGATCATTGCCTTGAGTCACTTCATTCATTTCATATGCTTTGTAATAGTATGATCATGGTTATGTAAGTAGCATGTCACTACAGAAATTATTCTTTTTATCGTTTACCTGCTCGGGACGAGCAGGAACTAAGCTTGGGGATGCTGATACGTCCCCGACGTATCCATAATTTCTGTTGTTCCATGCTTGTTTTATGACAATACTTACATGTTTTGCTTGCACTTTATAATGTTTTTATGCGTTTTCCGGAACTAACCTATTAACAAGATGCCACAGTGCCGGTTCCTGTTTTCTGCTGTTTTTGGTTCCGGAAAGGCTGTTCGGGCAATATTCTCGGAATTCGACGAAACGAAGACAAACCTCCTATTTTTCCCGGAAGCGTCCGAACACCGAAGAAGAGTCGGAGAGGGGCCAGAGGGCCACCACACCATAGGGCGGCGCGGCCTGGCCTGGGCCCGCGCCGGCCTGTGGTGTGGCGCCCCCAGGTGCCCCCCTGCGCCGCCTCTTCGCCTATAAAAACCCTTTCGACCTAAAAACACCGTAACTCTTGATCGACGAAACTCCAGAAAGACTCCAGGGGCGCCGCCACCATCGCGAAACTCCAATTCGGGGGACAGAAGTCTCTGTCCCGGCACCCTGCCGGGACGGGGAAGTGCCCCCGGAAGCCATCTCCATCAACGCCATCGCCTCCATCATGCTCCGTGAGTAGTTCCCCCATGGACTACGGGTTCTAGCTGTAGCTAGTTGGTATTCTCTCCCCCATGTACTTCAACACAATGATCTCATGAGCTGCCTTACATGATTGAGATTCATCTGATGTAATCGGTGTTGTGTTTGTCGGGATCCGATGGATTGTTACGTTATGATTGTCTATCTACAAAGTTTATGAAGTTATTGTTGCTGCAATCTTGTTGTGTTTAATGCTTGTCACTAGGGCCCGAGTGGCATGATCTTAGATTTGAGCTCTATACTTATTGCTTAGATTGTATCTACAAGTTGTATGCACATGTCACTGTCCGGAACCAATGGCCCCGAAGTGACGGAAATCGGGACAACCGGAGGGGATGGCGGTGATGTGAGGGACACATGTTTTCACGGAGTGTTAATGCTTTGCTCCGGTGCTCTATTAAAAGGAGTACCTTAATATCCAAGTAGTTTCCCTTGAGGCCCGGCTGCCACCGGCTGGTAGGACAAAAGATGTTGTGCAAGTTTCTCATTGCGAGCACGTACGACTATAATTGGAAAACATGCCTACATGATTAATGATCTTGATATTCTGTCTTAATGCTATTTCAATCCTATCAATTGCCCGACTGTAATTTGTTCACCCAACACTTGTTATTGGAGAGTTGCCACTAGTGTAGATAGCTGGGAACCCCGGTCCATCTCTCATCATTATATACTCGTTCTACATGTCATTGGAAGTAGTATCAACTATCTTCTGGTGCCATTGCTCCTGTGTTACTATTATCGCTGTCTGTATTATCGTTACTATCTGCTCTCATATCATTGCTACTTTCACATCACCCCTGTTACTAGTGCTTTTCCAGGTGCAGCTGAATTGACAACTCAGTTGTTAAGGCTTATAAGTATTCTTTACCTCCCCTTGTGTCGAATCAATAAATTTGGGTTTTACTTCCCTCAAAGACTGTTGCGATCCCCTATACTTGTGGGTCATCAGCTGCTCAAAGAAATTATGCTACAACTGAAAAAGAGTTATTAGCTGTAGTTTTTGCTGTGACAAGTTTAGACCTTATATTGTTGATTCAAAAGTCACGGTTCATACTGATCATGCTGCAATTAGGTACCTTATGGAAAAGAAAGATGCTAAGCCAAGGCTTATTAGATGGGTGCTTCTTTTGCAAGAATTTGATTTACATATTGTAGATAGGAAAGGTGCTGATAATCCTGTTGCTGATAATTTGTCTAGATTGGAAAATATTGCTTATGATCATGTTCCTGTTAATGATAATTTTCCAAATAAACAATTGGCTGCAATAAAGGTGAGCTCGCGAGATAGTCCTTGGTATGCTAATTATGCTAACTTTATTGTTTCCAAGTACTTGCCTCCAACCTTTTCAGCTCATCAAAGGAGGAAATTCTTTTATGACTTGAGGCATTATTTTTGGGATGACCCACACTTATATAAAGAAGGAGTGGATGGTATTATGCGAAGATGTGTCCCCGAATATGAACAACAAGAGATATTGAGTAAGTGTCATGGTAGTGTTTATGGAGGACATCACGCCGGAGATAGAACCGCACAAAAGGTTCTACAGTCAGGTTTTTACTGGCCAACTCTCTTTAAAGATGCAAGAAAGTTTATTTTATCTTGTGATGAATGTCAAAGAGTTGGTAATATCTCTAGACGCAATGAAATGCCTATGAATTATACTCTTATTATTGAACCATTTGATTGTTGGGGATTTGACTTCATGGGTCCTTTCCCTTCTTCAGAAGGTAACACTCATATACTTGTTGTTGATTATGTTACTAAATGGGTGGAAGCCATACCCACAAAAAGTGCTGATGGTGAGACCTCTTTAAAAATGCTTTTAGATGTTATTTTTCATAGGTTTGGAGTACCTAGATATCTTATGACTGATGGAGGTTCTCATTTTATTCATGGTGGTTTTAGAAAAACTCTTTCTAAATATGGTATTAATCATAGAATTGCTTCAGCTTATCATCCTCAAACTAGTGGGCAAGTAGAATTATCAAATAGAGAAATTAAATCTATCTTGCAAAAGACTGTTAATAAATCTAGGAAAAATTGGGCTAGTAAGTTGAAGGAAGCGTTGTGGGCTTATACAACTGCTTATAAAAATCCTATGGGTATGTCTCCTTATAAAATGGTTTATGGAAAAGCTTGTCATTTACCTTTAGAACTAGAGCACAAAGCTTATTGGGCTGTAAGAGAACTTAATAAAGATTTTAAACTTGCCGGTAAGAAAAGGTTGCTACAATTGAGTTCTTTAGATGAGTGGAGAAGTGAAGCTTATGAAAATGCTAGACTTTTTAAGGAGAAAGTTAAGAAATGGCATGATAGAACAATTATTAAAAGAGAATTTAATGTTGGAGATAAAGTCCTATTGTATCGGTCTCGTCTCAGATTTTTTGCCGGAAAATTACTCTCAAAATGGGAAGGACCATATGTCATTGTGGAGGTGTATCGTTCAGGGGCAATAAAAATTGCTTCGCTGAAAGATGATGCCACACAAGTGGTGAATGGACAAAGACTCAAATATTATATTTCTGGAGATTCTTATAATGAAGATGTTGATGTTATTCGAGTGGTGACTCCGGAAACTTTCATCAAAGATCAAATTGATAGTTCTGCAGAGTTCGACTCCGAATAGGTAACAGTTTTGGTAGTAAAAAGTCCGCGTTTAACTTTCCGAACAATATTTTTGCTATTTTTAGAAAATATGAAAAATTACGAGATCGAATTGGAGTGGAGGAGGCGCACGAGGGCGCATCCCCACGTGGTGGCGCGGGCCCACCCTGGCCGCGCCGCCATATGGGGACGGCTCCTCGGAGTCCCTCTCCCACTCGGGTTCGACCTGGTACTTTCCTTTTGTCGTGAAATTTTTTGTTATATAATCCCCCGGATCCCCCGAGGTCCATATATCGTCTTCTCATCGTGTTTTGTTTCGAGCTGTTTTTTGCCAGATATTGTTTTCAGATCTAGAGCCACCATGTCTTCGTCGGGAACTCCGAAGGGCAGCTTCTTTGAGAACATCGTCAACCCGTACATGAACGAGCTGAAGATGCATCCCAAGGAATCGCTGCTCGTAGATGAAGAGTTGCAGATAGAAGATGTCCGGGGTCCTAAAGGAGAAGGAAGTTTGGAGGACAGGATGAAGAAACTAGAACAAGAGGTCTTCACCTACAAGAAGATGGCTGAACGTGAAGTGGACATTTTCCACAAAATTGTGTCCGAACTTATTGATGAACACAAGAAGGAGACTACAAAGTTGTGGGACGATATCCTCTCGCTTCACAACACTACCAACAAACTCCAAGCGCAACTTTATGATGTTCAGAATCAAAACTGTGAGTATGAAAACAGGTTTAAACACATAAGCTATGCTGCCAGTTTCAGGATTCCTGAGACCAAGACGTCGTTTGTTGATGGAGAGCCTCTTCCTTGGAAGTCTGATGACGGGAAGAATTCACCACCATCACCGAAGGAGTAATTCATCATTGGTATTGGCACCCCCTTGGCTTGTTCCAAGCTTGGGGGGTGTCGCGGTATCACATCATCACTATCTTTTACCTTTTTACTGTCAAGTAGTGTCATATCATGAGTAGGGAAGTTATCATATAAGATGGTTTGCAGTGTGGAAGTATCTCTCTTTTAGTTGGTTATCTATGTATCCCTTGGTGTGAGTTATCGTTATGGAATATTAATGAGAAGTTCTATCATTTACGTTTTGCACACCTTATTTTAGTTTGCAATTTCTGTTATATGATTGATCCTGTTGTTAGTATTGATATCACTTTGGGAGCATCAAGTAAATCTATTTGGTTTTGGCAAACTTAGCATTGGTCAACAGCAACAATACTTTGAGGCTTAAATAGAAAAGAGGGAAGTACATGTAGATATATTATTTCATTATCTTTCTTTCTTGTTAGCTAATGAGCTTAGTATTCTGAAGTTAAAATTGTTTGTGCTTACAAGGAAGATGCATGATTGTTTCTATCACATGTATATTTGTTTGTTTCCCACAACTCTTATGCTTGCTAACCAACCTTGCTAGCCAAAGACCTGTACTGAGAGGGAATGCTTCTCGTGCATCCAAAACCTTAAACCAAACCCATGCCATTTGTGTCCACCATAACTACCTATTATGTGGTATTTTGCGCCACTCCAAGTAAATATTTCATGTGCTACCATTAAACAATTCAAAAGTTAATATCTCTTATTTGTGTCAATGTTTTATAGCTCATGAGGAAGTATGTGGTGTTTTATCTTTCAATCTTGTTGGACAGACTTTCACCAATTGACTAGTGGCATATACATCCGCTTATCCAATAATTTTGCAAAAAGAGCTGGCAACGGGGTGCCCAGCCCCAATTAATAACTTTCATTAATAATTCTCTTCACATGTTTTGCCCTGATTTATCAGTAAGCAACTTAATTTTGCAATAGACACTCCTCCATGGTATGTGAAATGTTGGAAGGCACCCGAGGATTCGGTTAGCCATGGCTTGTGAAAGCAAAGGTTGGGAGGAGTGTCATCCATAAATACAACTAAAGTACATGTGTAAACAAAAGAGAAGAGGATGATCTACCTTGCTGGTAGAGATAACGTCCTTCATGGGAGCCGCTCTTTGAAAGTCTGTTTGACAAGGGGGTTAGAGTGCCCACTACCATTCGTTGACAACAACAAACAACTCTCAAAACTTTATTTTTATGCTCTCTTTATGATTTGAAAACTTAAAAAGATCTAGCACATGATTTAATCCCTGCTTCCCTCTGCGAAGGGCCTATATTTTACTTTTATGTTGAGTCAGTAAACCTATTTCCCTCTATCTCAAGCAAGCAATTGAGTTGTTGTGATCCAACCAATTATATTGTGATCTATTTAATCATGTATTTTATTCTTCCTTGTTTAGTACAAATTTTATCTGAATGAATATGACTTTGAAGGTTATCAATGATTATGAGGAGATTGTTATGATTGAGCATGTAAGTTCTGCCATATAAGCTCTAATATAAAGGCTCTACTCGAAAGATAAGTACAATCTGTTAATTGTTCTTTGACCAAGAACGAAGTTTGCCATCACCAATTATGATTTCCTATGCACCTTTATTTGTGATTTCCCTTTACTTGTTTCAAGTTGAGTTATATGAGGAATTTGTTTACTAGAATGTCTTGTGTGAATTAATAAATGTGATGCTTCTTGTCCATATTTTATTTATCGACTCTTCACTCCATAAACATGTGGTCTTGTTTATCGAGTTCAGATTCGCTTGGGGACAAGCGAGGTCTAAGCTTGGGGGGAGTTGATACGTCCATTTTGCATCACTATTTTATATCATAATTTACTGTTATTCATTGATATATTTCATATTTAGAGACGATAATTATGTTATTTCACCTATTTTGCATGTTTCATGATTATTGGAGAATTACTCACCGGAGTCAGAATTCTGCTGGAAAAAGCACCATCAGGATACAATATTTTTGAAGATCAACAATTGACGGAAAATATACCGAAGCTCCTATTTTTCCAGATGACGGAGCCAGCCAAAAGGGGAGGCCGAGGAGGGGCCCTCCCCATGGGCCGGCGCGGCCACCAATGCCGGTGCGCCGCCACGTGGGGAGGGGGCCCACGACCCCCTCGGCCATCGCCCTTTCGCGTACTTCATCTCCCAGAAACCCTAAGGTGCGGGGGAACATCGAGGATAGTCATCGCCGCCTCTTCGAGGTGGAAAACACCATAGAGAAAAGAGCTCTCCGGCAGGCAGAAATCTGCCGGGGAAATTCCCTCCCGAAGGGGGGAAATCGTCGCCATCGTCACCGTCATCGAGCTGGACTTCATTGGGATCATCATCATCGTCATCTCCACCACCGACATCGTCATCTCCACCGCTGCACTTCGTCTCCGTTGTAACACCTAGGGTTGAATCTTGAGTATTTCATAGGGGAAACTCTCCCGGTGTTGATTACTCCTTGTTATTGATGCTATTGAGTGAAACCGTTGAATCAAGGTTTATGTTCAGATTGTTATCCATCATCATATCACCTCTGATCATGTTCCATATGATGTCTTGTGAGTAGTTAGTTTAGTTCTTGAGGACATGGGTGAAGTCTAAATGTTAGTAGTGAACTATGTTGAGTAATATTTAATGGTTTGATATTTAAGTTGTGGTGTTATTCTTCTAGTGGTGTCATGTGAACGTCGACTACATGACACTTCACCTTTATGGGCCTAGGGGAATGCATCTTGTATTCGTTTGCTAATTGTGGGTTTGCCGGAGTGACAGCAACCTGAACCCCCGTTGGTATATCGATGCATGAGGGATAGCACGATCTCAGAGTTTAAGGCTGTGGTTAGATTTATCTTAATTACTTTCTTGTATTTGCGGATGCTTGCAAGGGGTTTAATCACAAGTATGTATTAGTCCTAGGAAGGGCGGTGCATTAGCATAGGTTCACCCACACAACACTGATCAAAACAATGAAGATTAATCAACTATATGAAGCGAAAGCACTAGACTAAATTCCCGTGTGTCCTCAAGAACGTTTGGTCATCATAAGTAAACAAACCGGCTTGTCCTTTATGCTAAAAAGGATTGGGCCACTTGCTGCAATTATTATTCTCGCATTTTACTTACTTGTATTTTATTTATCTCTATATCAAAACCTCCTGAAAACTTGTCTGTGAGCATTTACAGTGAATCCTTCATCGAAACTGCTAGTCAACACCTTCTGCTCCTCGTTGGGTTCGACACTCTTATTTATCGAAAGTACTACGATACACCCCCTATACTTGTGGGTCATCACACGCCATCGACAATGGGATCATATATTTGGATGAATGATATAATGGACATACCCAACATATAAGTATTGTAACGCGATCAAGTGACATAAAGTTCAATGTTGTTTATGAAAGCATAGTGATCTAATCCTTAGACCGTGAGATCATATCTAATCACTATCACCGAAGGCTGCTTTGATTGCATCAACCGTCACTTCGTAACAGTGTGATCATAAAGGTGTAGTTTGGTATTCCGATGGAATGGGTTGATGTGTATGTATCAATAGCGGGATTTTTTCATCCACATGACAGAGAGATACATAGGGTCCACTTGATGAGATTACATCCATAAAGATGTGCATTGTATGACTAGGTCATGGGGGTGGAATCACACGGAAGGAGCTGAAATTTCCTTATCGGTAACAAGATCAAACTAGGTATGATGATACTAACGATCATATCTCGGAAGAGTGCCGGTATCAAAGGAACAAAAGGAATGGGACTCAACGTAATGGTTAAAATGATGATCATATCTTCGTGGAATACATAGGGATCACTATGCTTCTCCAGATCCCCTGGTGATCATTGATCAGAGAGTCGTCTCGATCATGTATATGTTTTTTTCCGAACCGTATGGTAACACACTTAAAGGTTCAACGAAACTAAAGATAATTTGGGATTCATCAGAAATAGAGAGAGAGAGTATCGGAAAGGGTTTCAGGAGTACCCGGAGGATGTTCGGAGTGATTCGGGACGTGTCCCGGATCATTGGCAATTAAATAGTATATTTAATATGTTAATTGAATAAATTAATAGATTTTTAAAAAAATATTTAATTAATAAAAGGTTGCACACCCTAATGGGCCTCGACCGAAAGGGAGGCCCATGAAGGGGGAGTGGTCAGCCACCCCATGGGCCAAGAGGGGCCGCGAGAGGGGGGGCACGACGGCCCAGGTGGGGCTGGCCAGCCCTCCTTTTGTCCCACATTGCCAAGCCAAGTGCTCTTGTCCCCCCTTTCCCCCTATATATATTGGTCAGGTCGAGGAAATTAAATACACAATTAAATAGAGAAGTATCTCTCTAGTTTTCTTCTCCGTGCGGTTGTCCGAAAAACTGCGCAGATAAACCATCAGATCATGGCGCCTTAACTTTAATTAATCGAGTACTTTCCAAATTTCGTCTCTAGAAATATCTCCCTCTAGAGCAACTAAATTGAGAACTGGCAAATCAAGAACTGCTAGGTTCTGGTCACTAGATCTTGCATTATGAGATCCAATCAAGTCCATGAAGAAGTTAGTAGTCAAGTGCTCCCTTTGTTCGTGATTACATTTCATGTTCAACATTTTAATGCACTTAACTTAGATAAATCTTTTATCTCTAAATAGGAGTACCTCACTACCTGATTTTGTTTGTTTCTCATGCGTCCACATCATTACATATTCTGCATGCCTCCCGCGCTGGCGCTTCGCTACCCTTCCTGCAGCGCGTCTCTCCTTTCTTCTTTGTAGGTGGGCTGACCGACCCACGTGAGCTGGTGGACATCCTTTCCCGGGCTCGCACAGAGCGTCGCTAGCGTTTCCTCCTGAAACAAAAGATCAATGTAATCACAGGCACTAACTCTCCGTCGCCACGACGCACAGCTCTCATGAAATCGATGAAATCGCTCGAGATATCCAACATGCATCGAGTAGAAACAGCTCGATTCAACTCAACCGTCGCCGCCTCCATGCTAAAGCCTACACGCCCTTGCCAACGACAGCAAGCGCGGCCGCCTGCTCGTGCGGTCGTGCCTCCACTCTAGGAGGTGGCCGCTCACAATCCACCAACACATGTCTCTCAATATGACAGGTTCTGCTCAAAACTTTCCTCACAACAAACAGATTTGATTTGATTTTATTGGATTGAGCTTTCGCTTGCTCAAACCCCTCCGAATTGATTGAATTATGCGTGGCTGAGACCCTCCCCTGATCGGAATCTCAACAACAACTTGAGCCGCCCCTTCTCTTCTCGAAGCATCTGTCTCCACCCTAAGGTAATTTTTGATTCGTCAGAGTCCTCCCATGCAAAGGTAATTTGCCGGATGGTTTTCCATCTCCACCATCTGATTCACATTTAGCACTTAATAGTGCCTCACATGCTAGATGGGACGGATCTGGTGCCGCTGCCTTCACCTTTGCGGTGTATAATTAAGGTTAGTCCAGTACTCCCGATTTCCCCAATCCCAATCCTCCTCCGCTGTATTTCTGCTTAGGGTATCTTCAATGGGGCGACGTTTGTTCGGCCCGAAAATGCGTCTGGTACCACCTTCAGCGGGGCGACACACAGTGATCGGGCCATCCGCGGCGACGCAAACGTGATTCAAATATGCGCCAGGTTTGTGTCTCCGCGGACGTTGTGCGGACGCTTCGGTCGTCCGCCCGGCCTTCACACGGGCCCGCCTGGCAGGGGCACAGCTGCTTCGTGTTTCGCGGTATTACTTACGGATGGCGCGCTGCAGCCTTTTCAGGGCCGCGTTAATGGCACGCCTTGGCTTCCGCGAGCGTGCGCAGCTCGACGGCGTCGCAGTGTGTGGTGACCCTGCATACCACTGCATGTTGTAGTATGCCAGTCGTTGATATAACATTCACGAAGTACCAATCCGCAAATATTACATCCCTCAGAGTAGTACAACAGAACATAGCAGGTCCATAACTCATTCATTTATTATTACAAGCATCATATACATATCATCTCGGAGCTCCTCTTGGGTCCTAAGAGGGATACTCCTGGGTTCGAGTCGAACTCATCTTAACTTACAATATAATAGTCTTACTAGGTGATACATTTATTCCCACGAGCAGTTAAGTACTTAGAGTTTGTACTGCTCGGTTACTACTACTACTTATCGGTCTAAGCTTGCTCTCTTCCGGAACCCTCCCCGGTTCCGTAGACTATAAGGTAGTCTACACCTTCAACACCTCCAGAGAGGTATGGTTCTTCATAGCCGATGATGTCGGCTCCTTCAGGGTTGTCGTTGTCCTCCTCCAGATGGTTCAGATAGGGGATTTAAGAGTGGTATGAGTACGAGCGTACTCAACAAGTTCATTATAGAAAAGAGGTGTTTAATGCACTAGCTACGATATTAGACCAGAAAGTCTAATACCAATGCAAGTTTTGATAAACATTTCTTCAAGAGGTTTCTTTTATTCCAAAGAACTATGTCCGTCAGCCTTCACCGGTTTACTAGAACTTCATGGAGTTCCTTTCCGGCAGCGTTCGCAGTTCCAAATCCCGGAACAGGGAGTGACAGGTCACGATTCATTACACTCTGCAGAGGTGTGTTGCTTTACCCATAAGAGATCTTAACCTTGGTGCCAACCGGGCAGCTTTCCCGTCCACACTTCCTTCGGTGTGAGGCCCGGTATAAGGTCGTAGCCAATCATATTCCTCCGCTGCCTCATACACCCACCCTTTGCTGCATCCCCGACCCTGGGTCCTCGTCGATCCTCTTACACCAATTAACGATGGACCCCGACCACGACGACAGTCTGGGATCGAACCAAACTCCTTCGCCGGTAGATGCAACCCCTCATAGACCGCAATACCGTGGGGAACTTTTGGCTTCCCCAGCCTACCGCTTGCTCTTCGGGCCACAAGTGTACTACGGACAAAGCCGTGGGGAACTTTTGGCTTCCCCAGCCTACCGCTTGCCCCCGACAGATGACAAGTGTCTACGGTAAAGCGCGTCCGTTGATGTACAAGAGGTGGAAATACGATTGACTATTCCGTCCCACTCCGGATCTTATGGTTAACACGGGTATTACGGCACAAGAATCACTGGACGACATTTGTTGTTTAATCCTAGATGGATATAAACCCTTGCAATGGAACCTCCACCATATCAACACAATCCATGGTTCCATTGCCCACCACTTAGTCATATTCATAGTTATGAAAATAGTGGTTTTGCTTTTTATGCAATAGTGGTAAACATAGTACTTTGCAAGTAATTTGATAAAAATACTCGAATGACATGAGCAAGTGATGAACTTGCCTGAATACTGCAAAGTGTTGCAGTTGGATGGTGTGGACTGACCCTTGTCCTATGTTGCTGAAAAATAGCATCATTGTCCGATAAGGGCAATGGTTAAAGAAGCATTTATGCATGATTCCAGTTTTAGGGTTTGTTCCCCCCTTCCGATGTCTTATCATTTCATGTGAGAGGTTGATACTAAGAATGATTCAGGGATACTCTGTTTAGGGTAAAATACAACCTTGAAATGTTGTCAAGGTGTTTTTTGAAGTCCAAAAGAATTTATGGACTTATTTTCATTGTTGAAACTATAGAGTGTGATTTAAATGATTATTTAAATCATCAAATTTGAACTTATTCTTGTTTATCTTCAAAAATTATATTCATATTTTATTATGATAGAGATTTTTATACTGAGTGGTTTTCATATTTTTAATTATTTTTTTAGAGCTATTAAACATTTACTATGAATTTTCAAAGTTTCAGTATTTTATGGAATTGTGAAATGTCACAATTGCCCCTGGGCCCACATGTCAGTGTGGCCCAGTGGTTAACCCTAACCCGAGCCACACTTGGGCTCGGTCGGACGCACCGCCCCCTTCCCTTCTCTTCCTCGCGAACCCTAACCTCCACGCTCTCGCGACTCCCGCGTCGCCGCCGACTTCGCCGAATTGTTCCGGCCAACTCCGGCCGTCGCCGCCGGCGAGATGGAGCGCATCTGAACCGCCGTTCGACGGCGCTTCAGATCCTCCGCTTCGATTTGAGTTTCGCCGCATCCTCGACTCGTCCTCTCCGCCTCTGGTCGCCTGGCGTGGAGTGCCGTGGCGATCTCGTCGCCGCCGACGCTCCAGATGCCGTGGCGTCGCCGTGCCTTGCCGTGGTGGTACCGAGCACTGTGGCGCCGCCGTGGTCTGGCCTGGCGCTGCCGCGCCCTCGGCGTGTGCCGCCATGGCCGCGCTCATCGCCTCACGCCACCTATAAGTGCTCTGTCACCTCCTTCTCTCCCTCTCTGCTCTACTCCCTTATCTCCTCCTCCTCCTCTGCGTCTTGCTCGGTCACTGGCCTGCATCTCCATGTGGAGATGCTTGCCGTGCCAATGCGCTGCTGCTGTGCCTTGCTAGCCTGCGCATGTGCTGTTGTGCTGTGTGACTATGCTGCTGTGCTCCTGCTGTGTATCTGCTGGCCCTGCTACTGCCATGGTTACTACTGCTGTGCTGCCCTGCCATGCTATACATGATTCTGTGCAAGATTCCTAGGCTATGTGCTTGCTTATGCTTGCATTTCTTGCCTAGTTCTCTCCTTGTGACTTTGTCCTTGATGCTACTACTGCTAGATCATCAAGTGTATTCATTTATTTGCCCTGGCTTGATTACTGTGTGTATTCCTTGCAATTATGCAAGTGCCAGAGCTCTGATGTGCTATATCTTGTGCTTAATTTCATGAACATGCTCATTTGAACATTGTTATTGGCTTAACAGCACTATCCAGTGATGAGTGCTGTGTGCAATCCTTGTGTAACTTGATCCAGTGGTTCATCATGCCTTTGATGTGCTTCTGGATACAATTATAAAGTCATTATTTCTGTATCTGTTTATTCAGTTAAGGCTTGGGTGTAATTCTTCAGTAGCTGGCTAATTACTGATGTTATGCTTGGCTCTAGCAACCTGTAACAGGTGCTAGCAAGCTCTGATGATCATATGATCAGCAGTTGCTTGATGATTATTTGCTATGCTTCTGCCTGTGCCTCACAGGTGCTCACTCTGTGCTGTGTGTGCTTCACACAGGCTTGGTCTGTGTGTGATGATGCTTGCTCAAGCATCAGTTGATGCTTGCAATGATCCATTGGATCATCTGCAAGGCTCTGGTGCATCAATTGCTTGTGTAATTCATTTATCTGTTTATCTTGCTTTATTAAATGGATGAATGATGTGAACTGTGATTCAGTGATGATCATTTCAATGAATTTGTTAAGGCTAGCTTGATGCCAACCACTGGTTGGTACCCTAGCCCACTACTGAACCCTACTGGGTGATGATGTGGTGGTTTCAAGTGTTGGCTGTGGGTTGAGGTGGCCCTGGCAGCTCTGTGATGCTGTCATGGGTAGGTCCCCCTCTCTGTGGCTTGCTGTGGCTTTGTGGATGCATCTTTGGTAATTTCTTGTTGGATTTCCAGTGAGCTTTACTGTTGACAAACAAAGATAGGCACAGGTTGCCTATCTGTCTGATGGTATTCTAGCTGTAGGTGCTAGGTGAGTTGGGCTAGGCTAGCTGTGAATCCATCCTTTGCTGGATTTCCTTAGTTGTGCCACTGATTTGACATAACTAGTGTTCCCTTGGATGATTTCCTATTGGCCCTCCCCTCTTTGCTTGCACCAAATGGCTATGTAGCCAGATGATGACACAAACAGGGTTCTACCCTTCTGTGCTCCTGTGATGCATAGTATGCTTATTTATGAGCAAAACATGATCTTGCTCAGGATGACCTTGTTTATACCTCACTCCAGCTCCTAGATTATTTGTTGGTGTAGAGGATTGCTTCAGTGATTGCTTGATTTGCTTGCCCTGCTCCTCCTTGCAAGCTTGTGGTGCTTGATTAAGTGTTGTGGCTGTTTGAGCAGGTTGAACAGCAGTGGATGTTCTTCCTGTTCTTGTGTTCTTGGTGAACTTACCCAGTGAAGTCCTGTCGATGGAATGGCTAGGGTTTACTGTGGAGGCTTTTATGTGATCTTCTTCTTCTTCTCTGGTCGACAACAAGGCCTGCAGCTTGTTGGTGACTCACTGGCTGTGTGTGTGTGTGCTGTGCTGCATGCACACACAAGGGCTTGCTGTTGGGCATGCACAATGGCTGTGTCAGCAGCTTGAGTGCTTGCTGGTTGTCACATGCCCAGTGAATGGATCAGCTCGGCTGATGCTTGGTCATATCCACACATTTTTACTTTCCTTTGCTAATTTGCTAAGTGGCTTTGCCACTTGGCATAACACTTGTTTTGCTTTGTTTGTATGCAGGGACTTGGAGATGATCAAGATGAATTGCAAGATCATCTTGGTCAGGGATTGCATGAAGATTAACTTGTAGTTTAGGGTAGTTTATTTCATTGTAATTTTCTTTTTTTTCTTTTTCCATTTTGTCAATTCTTGTAATGTGTTGTAATATTTTATATTTCAAATCTGAATATTGTAAAGACAATGTATCTTGTGTGTTTATCAATAAAGCTCCCATTTTTCTCTAATGAGCTTTACTTAATATTTGCATTGTTCATATTCTTTATTATTCATAATTTGCTTAATGAATTACCTCACATTTGAATTATGTGATATTCATTTGATGTTTGAATTTGAAATTCAAATGCAACTTAGGTTTGAATTCAATCATGCAACTTAAGTTGTAATGCAATACCTCTCCTCTCTTCTCAAAACCCTAACTTAGTTGAATGAGAAGCAAGTTTGTCGCACTCTCGAAACCCTAACCCTGTAAGGTGTCGAGAGAGAAACTTGTCCCCCTTCGATGTAGTTTTGTTTTAAAAGCGCGAAATTCCCCAGAATTTACGATGCAGTGCACATCCCTTTCTAAAATCTACCCCTCGATCGTCTCTAAACCTGGGACATTACAGCCTTTCCCCCTTAAAGAAAACTTCGTCCCGAAGTTGTGGTTGTAATACCTGAAGAGTTCGGGGTATGTTTTCCTCGAGTCTTCTTCCTTTTCCCAGGTGGATTCTCTCTCGGTGTGATGCTTCCATTGTATCTTGCAGTACTTAATAGCTCGATTCCTGAGTTGTTTCCAGTTCTCCTCGAGAATCTTAGCTGGCTTCTCGATGTAAGTCAGGTCTGGTTGTAACTCGAGTTCATCATGTGATACTGGCTCATCTGGGGTCTTTAAACACTTCCTGAGTTGCGACACATGAAACACATTGTGTACTTGAGCTAACCTTCCCGGTAGATCCAATTCAAAGGCTAACCCTCGGTTCTGACTCAGAATCTTGAAAGGTCCGATGTATCTAGGGCTCAACTTCCCCTTTACTCCAAATCTCTGAAGACCTTTCATCGGGCTTACCTTAAGGTACACCATGTCTCCAACTTGTGGCTCCAATGTCCTTCTCTTTTGGTCCGCATAGCTCTTCTGTCGACTTTGAGCTATTTTCAGCCTATCTCTTATAATTTCAATGATCTGTTGCTTTTCCTTGACATAATCAGGATTGAACTCCTTGCTTGATCCTGCCTCATACCAACATATTGGTGATCTACACTTTCTTCCATACAGAGCTTCGAATGGTGCCATCTTGATGCTGCTTTGATAGCTATTATTGTATGAAAACTCTGCTAGTGGTAAGTGCTCCTCCCATGATCCTCCTAAGTCTTGGGCACAAGCCCTAAACATATCTTCCAATATCTGGTTTGTTCTCTCTGTTTGTCCACCTGTCTGAGGATGATAGGTGGTGCTATAATCTAACTTGGATCCTAAAGCTTCATGTAGTTGCTTCCAAAATGCCGATGTGAACACGGATCCTCGATCTGACACTATCTTCTTGGGCACTCCATGTTTACTCATGATCTCTTTGATGTAAAGATCGATGAGTTTCTCTCCTTTATCCTGCTGGTTTACTGCTAAGAAGTGTGCGCTTTTCGTCAACCGGTCCACGATTACCCATATCATGTCCTTCTTTTTATTAGTCATGGGTAGTCCGGTGATGAAATCCATTCCTATCTCTTCCCATTTCCATTCTGGGATTGGTAAAGGTTGTAACTTTCCTGCCGGACTTTGATGTTCAGCTTTCACTCTTTGGCAGGTATGACATTCCGCCATGTATTGTGCTATCTCTCTCTTCATATTATTCCACCAGAATAACTCCTTGAGATCCTGATGCGTGCAGTCGACACGTCCGTTGGGAACCCCAAGAGGAAGGTGTGATGCGTACAGTAGCAAATTTTCCCTCAGAAAGAAACCAAGGTTTATCGAACCAGGAGGAGCCAAGAAGCACGTTGAAGGTTGATGGCGGAGGAGTGTAGTGCGGCGCAATACCAGGGATTTCGGCGCCAACGTGGAACCTGCACAACACAATCACAGAACTTTGCCCCAACGTAACATCGAGGTTGTCAATCTCACCGGCTTGCTGTAAACAAAGGATTAGATGTATAGTGTGGAAGATGATGGTTGTTTGCGAAGAACAAGTAAAGAACAATTGCGATAGTTTGTATTTCAGATGTAAAGAATAGGACCGGGGTCCACAAATCACTAGTGGTGTCTCTCCCATAAGATAGCAGATGTTGGGTGAACAAATTACAGTTGGGCAATTGACAAATAAAGAAGGCATAACAATGCACATACATATATCATGATGAGTACTATGAGATTTAATCAGGGCATTACGACAAAGTACATAGACCGCTATCCAGCATGCATCTATGCCTAAAAAGTCCACCTTCGAGGTTATCATCCGAACCCCCTCCGGTATTAAGTTGTAAACAACGGACAATTGCATTAAGTATGGTGCGTAATGTAATCAACACAAATATCCTTAGACAAAGCATCGATGTTTTATCCCTAGTGGTAACAGACACATCCACAACCTTAGAACTTTCACGTCACTGTCCCAGATTTAATGGAGGCATGAACCCACTATCGAGCATAAATACTCCCTCTTGGAGTCACAAGTATCAACTTGGCCGGAGCCTCTACTAGCAACGGAGAGCATGCAAGAACATAAATAACATATATGATAGATTGATAATCAACTTGACATAGTATTCAATATTCATCGGATCCCAACAAACACAACATGTAGGATTACGGATAGATGATCTTGATCATGATAGGCAGCTCACAAGATCTAACATGATAGCACAATGAGGAGAAGACGACCATCTAGCTACTGCTATGGACCCATAGTCCAGGGGTGAACTACTCACACATCGATCCGGAGGCGATCATGGCGATGAAGAGACCTCCGGGAGATGATTCCCCTCTCCGGCAGGGTGACGGAGGCGATCTCCTGAATCCCCCGAGATGGGATTGGTGGCGGCGGCGTCTCTGGAAGGTTTTCCGTATCGTGGCTCTCGGTACTGGGGGTTTCGCGACGAAGGCTTTAAGTAGGCGGAAGGGCAGGTCAGGAGGCGCCACGGGGGCCCCACACAACAGGGCCGCGCGGGCCCTGTGTTGGCCGCGCCGCCCTATTGTGGCGGCGCCCCGTGGCCCCACTTCGTCTCTCCCTCGGACTTCTGGAAGCTTCGTGCAAAAATAGGCCCCTGGGTGTTGATTTCGTCCAATTCCGAGAATATTTCCTTACTAGGATTTCTGAAACCAAAAACAGCGTGAAAACAGCAATCGGCTCTTCGGCATCTCGTCAATAGGTTAGTGCCGGAAAATGCATAATAATGACATATAATGTGTATAAAACATGTGAGTATCATCATAAAAGTAGCATGGAACATAAGAAATTATAGATATGTTTGGGACGTATCAAGCATCCCCAAGCTTAGTTCCTACTCGCCCTCGAGTAGGTAAACGATAACAAAGATAATTTCTGAAGTGACATGCTATCATAATCTTGATCATACTATTGTAAGCATATGAGATGAATGCAGCGATTCGAAGCAATTATGAAGATAATGAGTAAACTAATGAATCATATAGCAAAGACTTTTCATGAATAATACTTTCAAGACAAGCATCAATAAGACTTGCATAAGAGTTACTCATAAAGCAATAAATTCAAAGTAAAGGCATTGAAGCAACACAAAGGAAGATTAAATTTCAGCGGTTAATTTCAACTTCAACATATATATCTCATGGATAATTGTCAACACAAAGTAATATAACAAGTGCAATAGGTAAACATGTAAGAATCAATGCACACAGTTGATACAAGTGTTTGCTTCTAAGATAGAAAGAATAGGCAAACTGACTCAACAATAAAGTAGAAGATAGGCCCTTCGCAGAGGGAAGCATTGATTACTATATTTGTGCTAGAGCTTTTCATTTTGAAAACAAGAAACAATTTTGTCAACGGTAGTAATAAAGCATATGTGTTATGTATAAGATATCTTATAAGTTGCAAGCCTCATGCATAGTATACTAATAGTGCTCGCACCTTGTCCTAATTAGCTTGGATTAACACGGATTATCATTGCATAGCATATGTTTCAACCAAGTGTCACAAAGGGGTACCTCTATACCGCTTGTACAAAGGTCTAAGGAGAAAGCTCGCATTGGATTTCTCGCTTTTGATTATTCTCAACTTAGACATCCATACCGGGACAACATAGACAACATATAATGGACTCCTCTTTAATGCATAAGCATTCAACAACAGTTAATATTCTCATAAGAGAATGAGGATTAATTGTCCAAACTGAAACTTCCACCATGAATCATGGCTTTAGTTAGCGGCCCAATGTTCTTCTCTAACAGTATGCATACTCAAACCATTTGATTGTGAGAACCGCCCTTACTTCAGACAAGATGAACATGCATAGCAACTCACATGATATTCAACAAAGGTAAAAGAGTTGATGGCGTCCCCAGAAACATGGTTATCGCTCAACAAGCAACTTATTAAGAAATAAGACACATAAGTACATATTCTTCACCACGATAGTTTTTAAGCTATTTGTCCCATGAGCTATATATTGCAAAGGCAAAGAATAGAAGTTTTAAAGGTAGCACTCAAGTAATGTACTTTGGAATGGCGGAGAAATACCATGTAGTAGGTAGGTATGGTGGACACAAATGGCATGGTTATTGGCTCAAGGATTTGGATGCACGAGAAGAATTCCTCTCAATACAAGGCTAGGCTAGCAAGGTTGTTTGAAGCAAACTCAAGTATAAAAGGTGCAGCAAAGCTCACATATGAACATATTGTAACTATTATAAGACTTTATATTGTCTCCTTGTTGTTCAAACACCTCAACCAGAAAATATCTAGACTCTAGAGATCAATCATGCAAACAAAATTTTAACAAGCTCTATGTAGTTATTCATTAATGAGTACAAGGTACATGATGCAAGAGCTTAAACATGATCTATATGAGCACAACAATTTCCAAGTATCACATTATTCAATACATTAAACCATTTACCACATGCGGCATTTTCCGTTTCCAACCATATAACAATGAATGAAATAGTCCAACTTTCGCAATGAACATTAAAGATAAAGCTAAGAACATATTTGTTCATATGAAACAGCGGAGCGTGTCTCTCTCCCAAACAAAGAATGCTAGGATCCGATTTTATTCAAACAAAAACAAAAACAAAAACAAACAGACGCTCCAAGTAAAGCACATAAGATGTGACGGAATAAAAATATAGTTTCACTAGAGGAACCAGATAAGTTGTCGATGAAGAAGGGATGCCTTGGGCATCCCCAAGCTTAGACGCTTGAGTCTTCTTAAAATATGCAGGGATGAACCACGGGGGCATCCCCAAGCTTTGACTTTTCACTCTTCTTGATCATATTGTATCATCCTCCTCTCTTGACCCTTGAAAACTTCCTCCACACCAAACTCGAAACAAACTCATTAGAGGGTCAGTGCATAATTCATATATTCAGAGGTGACATGATCATTCTTAACACTTCTGGACATTGCACAAAGCTACTGAAAGTTAATGGAACAAAGAAATCCATCAAACATAGCAAAAGAGGCAATGCGAAATAAAAGGCAGAATCTGTCAAAACAGAATAGTCCGTAAAGACGAATTTTAAAGTGGCACCAGACTTGCTCAGATGAAAATGACCAAATTGAATGAAAGTTGCGTACATATCTGAGGATCACGCACATCAATTGGCAGATGTTTTTGATTTTTCTACAGGGACTACTGCTCAAATTCGTGACAGCAAGAAATCTGTTCCTGCGCAGTAATCCAAATCTAGTATTGGCTTTACTATCAAAGACTTTACTTGGCACAACAATGCAATAAAATAAAGATAAGGAGAGGTTGCTACAATAGTAAACAACTTCCAAGACTCAAATATAAAATAAAGTGCAGAAGTAAAATAATGGGTTGTCTCCCATAAGCGCTTTTCTTTAACGCCTTTCAGCTAGGCGCAGAAAGTGTGTATCAAGTATTATCGAGAGATGAAGCATCAACATCAATAGGTATCTTAGATGCTCCCCCATCCGTAGTGGTGCTAAGGGCTTTGTCAATTTTAGGCCTATAATAATAATTTTTTGGTTTAGGCACTTTAGAGACATACATAAACTTTTGCTCCTTACCCACATAAGCTTTCTCCTTAAACTTAAGAGAAGAAAAAGTTGAACCCAAGGTTCCCATAGCTTCTTCAAGTTCACTAATCCTATGGCTTCGATTATCATGAGTAGCACAATTTTCTAAAACAGCAATTCTCTCATTAATTCCACCTAGAGATTTATCAAGTTTATCAGTGCTATTAAGTAATATTCCCAATTTAGTCTCAATACTTGGAAGATCTTTCTCTATGGCCTCCAACTTTTTCATGACATCTTCAAGAGAGATTTCAATTTTAGCTTCATTAACAGGTGGTATTCCAACTAGACTCTCAATAATGCAACTAGCTTCTAAAGCCGGAGTGCCTAGGAAATTACCTCCCGCAAGAGTATCAAGAACATACCTATTCCAACTAGAGATACCAACATAAAAGTTCCTAAGTAGTATAATAGTGGAGTGTTTCTTAATGCACCTATGATGAGCATCACTAATTCTATACCAAGCATCTTTAAAACTTTCTCCACCTTGTTGCTTAAAGGAACGAACTTCAACTTCCGGATTACTCATTTTTAGCAGTAGTAAATAAAGCAAACTAAATAAAGTAAATGCAAGTAACTAATAATTTTTTTTGTGTTTTTGATATAGAGAACAAGACAGTAAATAAAGTAAATTTAGCAACTAATTTTTTTGTATTTTGATATAATGCAGCAAACAAAGCAGTAAATAAAGTAAAGCAAGACAAAAACAAAGTAAAGAGATTGGATGTGGAAACTCCCCTTGCAGCATGTCTTGATCTCCCCGGCAACGGCGCCAGAAAAAGAGCTTGATGCGTGCAGTCGACACGTCCGTTGGGAACCCCAAGAGGAAGGTGTGATGCGTACACTAGCAAGTTTTCCCTCAGAAAGAAACCAAGGTTTATCAAACCAGGAGGAGCCAAGAAGCACGTTGAAGGTTGATGGCGGAGGAGTGTAGTGCGGCGCAACACCAGGGATTCCGGCGCCAACGTGGAACCTGCACAACACAATCACAGAACTTTGCCCCAACGTAACAGCGAGGTTGTCAATCTCACCGGCTTGCTGTAAACAAAGGATTAAATGTATAGTGTGGAAGATGATGGTTATTTGCGAAGAACAGTAAAGAACAATTGCAGTAGATTGTATTTCAGATGTAAAGAATAGGACCGGGGTCCACAGATCACTAGTGGTGTCTCTCCCATAAGATAGCAGATGTTGGGTGAACAAATTACAGTTGGGCAATTGACAAATAAAGAAGGCATAACAATGCACATACATATATCATGATGAGTACTATGAGATTTAATCAAGGCATTACGACAAAGTACATAGACCGCTATCCAGCATGCATCTATGCCTAAAAAGTCCACCTTCAGGTTATCATCCGAACCTCCTCCAGTATTAAGTTGTAAACAACAGACAATTGCATTAAGTATGGTGCGTAATGTAATCAACACAAATATCCTTAGACAAAGCATCGATGTTTTATCCCTAGTGGCAACAGCACATCCACAACCTTAGAACTTTGTGTCACTGTCCCAGATTTAATGGAGGCATGAACCCACTATCGAGCATAAATACTCCCTCTTGGAGTCACAAGTATCAACTTGGCTAGAGCCTCTACTAGCAACGGAGAGCATGAAAGAACATAAATAACATATATGATAGATTGATAATCAACTTGACATAGTATTCAATATTCATCGGATCCCAACAAACACAACATGTAGGATTACAGATAGATGATCTTGATCATGATAGGCAGCTCAAAAGATCTAACATGATAGCACAATGAGGAGAAGACAACCATCTAGCTACTGTTATGGACCCATAGTCCAGGGGTGAACTACTCACACATCGATCCGGAGGCGATCATGGCGATGAAGAGACCTCCGGGAGATGATTCCCCTCTCCGGCAGGATGCCGGAGGCGATCTCCTGAATCCCCCGAGATGGGATTGGCGGCGGCGGCGTCTCTGGAAGGTTTTCCGTATCGTGGCTCTCGGTATTGGGGGTTTCGCGACGAAGGCTTTAAGTAGGCGGAAGGGCAGGTCAGGAGGCGCCACGGGGGCCCCACACAACAGGGCCGCGCGGGCCCTGTGTTGGCCGCGCCGCCCTATTGTGGCGGCGCCCCGTGGCCCCACTTCGTCTCTCCCTCGGACTTCTGGAAGCTTCGTACAAAAATAGGCCCATGGGCATTGATTTCGTCCAATTCCGAGAATATTTCCTTACTAGGATTTCTGAAACCAAAAACAGCAGAAAACAGCAACTGGCTCTTCGGCATCTCGTCAATAGGTTAGTGCCGGAAAATGCATAATAATGACATATAATGTGTATAAAACATGTGAGTATCATCATAAAAGTAGCATGGAACATAAGAAATTATAGATACGTTTGGGACGTATCAGATCCATGTACATCTTTGTACTTCCTGGATGTATAGAGTATGGTGTTTGATGTGCTTCCTGGAGTATAACTTCCTTGATCTCATCAATATCCGGAACGCAAATCCTTTTCTGGAACCATAATGATCCCGACTCTCCTCGGTGAAATTCTGATGGTCTTCCTTCATCAATCCTTCTCATCTCCTCCACAATGAATGGATCGTCCAATTGACCCATGATTATCTCATTCTTTAAGTTAACACTTAGCTCATCGGCTACTTGTAAAGTCGATAGTCCTTCATGAGCTTCTTTCTCCCAAATTTGTATCTGGGCTTGACTTATTTCCTTCCTCAACTCCGGTGATAATTCTTGTTCCACTCCTCCAGGGCTCTTTCTACTCAAGGCGTCTGCTACAACATTAGCCTTTCCTGGAGTGTAATTGATGGTCAAATCATAATCCTTGATTAGTTCAAGCCATCTTTTCTGCCTCATATTGAGTTCCTTCTGAGTGAAGAAGTACTTGAGACTCTTATGATCCGTATAGAGCTCACACTTGGCTCCATAGAGAAAATGTCTCCAAGTTTTAAGTGCAAATATTACTGCTGCTAATTCTAAATCATGTGTTGGATAGTTCACTTCATGGGGTCTGAGTTGCCTCGATCCATAAGATATTACTTTCCGATTTTGCATGAGTACGCAACCCAATCCATGTTTGGATGCATCACAGTACACGGTGTAATCCTTGCCAACTTCCGGGACTGCTAACACCGGTGTTGTGGTGAGTTTCTCTTTCAGAGTTTGAAAACTCTTTTCACACTCATCAGACCACACGAACGGTGTGTTCTTCTTCAACAGCTTAGTCATCGGTCCTTCTATCTTGGAGAATCCTTCAATGAATCTCCGATAGTATCCTGCCATTCCTAGGAATCCTCGGATTTCCTTGACAGTCTTGGGTGCTTCCCAATCTAAAACTGCTGCTACCTTGCTCGGGTTAACAGCTATTCCATCCTTGCTAATGACATGACCAAGAAATTCTACTTGATCTAGCCAAAATTCACACTTGCTGAATTTGGCATAGAGTTGATGATCTCTTAGTGTTTGCAACACTATCCTCAGATGTTCAGCATGTTCAGCTTTATCTTTGGAATAAATCAAGATATCATCGATGAATACGATGACAAACTTGTCTAGACATGGCATGAAGATCTTATTCATAAGATTCATGAAGATTGCTGGGGCATTGGTTAATCCAAAAGGTACTACTAGGTATTCGTGATGTCCGTACCTCGAGACAAAGGCTGTTTTCGGAACGTCTTCCTTCTTGATCTTTATCTGATGATAACCGGATCTTAGATCAATCTTGGAAAACACTCCCGCGCCTCTAACTTGATCAAATAGATCTTGTATTCTAGGAAGTGGGTACTTGTTCTTGATAGTAACATTATTCAGATTCCTATAGTCTCCGCACATCCTTCGACCTCCATCTCTTTTATCCACGAAGATCACAGGTGATCCCCATGGTGAGATACCCTGTATGAATCCTTTTTGTTCCAAATCATCCAATTGTTCCTTGAGTTCTTTCAACTCCTTAGGACCCATCTTGTATGGTGCCTTAGCAATCGGAGCTGTTCCTGGAATGAGGTCGATAGTAAACTCTATCTCCCTATCTGGTGGCATTCCAGGTAATTCCTTAGGAAAAACATCCTGGAATTCATTTACTACAGGTATATCCTCCAACTTCACTTCCTTCATGCTATTCAACTGTAGCTCTACTTCAATCTGAGTATGCTTATCTCCTTGGTAGATCATTCTACTTCCATCGGGGATTTTCAAAGACACTGTCTTGTTCACACAGTCGATCAATGCTCCATTTGCCTCTAACCAGTTCATACCAAGAATGACATCAATGTCCTTCATCGGTAAAATGAACAGTGTCTACGTCAAACGCACATTTATTGATCATAATGACTTGTCCTTGTTTGGTATGGGTTACTACTATCGTTTCCCCCGCGGAAAGTATGGTTATAGGTGTATCTAACTTAGTGCAACTAATCCCATGTTTGATGATGAATTGTTGAGAAATGAATGATGTAGTTGCACCAATATCAAAAAGTACTTTTCCAGGATGAGTAAGTATCTGGAGCGTACCTATCACTGCCTGATCGGAGTTCACCACCTCCTCCAAGCTGGTGCAGTTCAACTTGCCGAAGGGTTTCTTGTTCTTCTAGTTCCCTCCGGTGTTTCCTCCTCGGCTTCCTCCTCCTCCTGACTGACCTCCTCCATTCTTATTCTTAGGGCAATCCCTAAGCATGTGTCCTTCCTCACGACAACCAAAGCATATTATCTTTGGCTTCCTGCAATCCTTGGAAAGGTGTCCTGGTTTTCCACAGCTTCGACACAATATCAGGTTTGCAGGCTGGACTCCTTGGTTCCTCCTCTGGTTGTTGTTGTTGTTGTTGTTGTAGTTGTTATTGTTGTTGTACCCTGGTTTGAAACTCAAGCCAGTATTAGGCTTGTTGCTGACATATCTCTTAGGCTCAAATTTAGCCTTCTTCCTCTTCTCTTCTTGCAGCTGTTTGAAATCATCTTCAAGAGTGATGGCTGCATCCACCAACTCTTGGAACTCTGTAGCTCTCATCATTCTGAGCTGTACCTTGAAATGGGGACTTAATCCCCGCAAGAACCTCTTCTTTTTCTTGTCCTCGGTGTTGACCTCCTCAACGGCATACCGGGACAGCTTCGAAAACTCCCTGACATAAGTCAAGATGGCTTTATCTTTCTGCTCGAGACTCTCGAATTCTCGACGCTTCAACTCCACTATACTCTCAGGGACATTTGATTCCCTGAACTTCCTCTTGAACTCTTCCCATGAAAACACCTTTTCAGCCGGATAAACGGCTACTATGTTATCCCACCATGATGCGGCGGGTCCACACAACAAGTGTGTTGCGTATCTGACCTTCTCCAGGTCATTGCATCCAACTGTGTTGAGCTTACGCTCAGTATCCATTAACCAATCCTCCGCGTCCATAGGTTCGGGCGCATATGCAAAGGATATTGGCTTCGTATTCTGGAAGTCCGACAAAGTGACTCCCTGGTTTTCTGGCCTCTCCACCCTGTTCTGCTGAAGCAGCTCCTGAAAGAACTTGTTTTGCTGCTCCATTGTCATATGTTGCCTTTCCTCCAACATTTGCATGTATTGGAGGAAATTCTGCTGCGTCATGGGTGGTGGTGGTGGTGGAAACTGGTTTCTGGCTGCTTCATCAGCCTCTTCCTTCTGCTTGGCCTCGCGCTCGAGGCGCTGTGCTTCGCTCTCCCCACCCGTCAATCCCGACATATCCCCCTAGTTCTGCAACACAAAGTGGTACTCATAGTTACTCCATGCCCAAGTTTTCTGAGCTCAACTTTGTGCACAGAACTAGTCACGCAATGGAAATCAAGAAGCAAATCCAAATCATACAAAACATATACCATGTATATACATACTTAAGTGGTTTTATTACAATACTCAGTGACGATGTGAGTATGCAAACTCACTTATTGAAGTATATGTACAAATTTCTACAAATATTACACACTACAATACATGTGGTACTGTTGTATTGTAGTCTCGCCTGCCTTGGTGGTCTCTAGTCGTGCTTTACTCCTGATACATCCCAGGCTTCCATCCGGTCGAACGTGTAGTCCTCCTGACAGAATCTGGAACATAGGGTCTTCCCGTCGGCTGGTAGTCGGAATCAGAGGATGATCCGAGGGAGAAATCTATGTTCATGAACTGATTATTCAAAACATCATAATCCACCCATCGGGTGTACTCCCCCGTGACTCCGCCATAGGTATTTCCACCATCAGTATCTGACTCAATCAGTATAGGATACTCTTCATAGTCTCCCCTATTATACTGATTGTTCTGGAACTGGGTTGTGGCGTCCTCATTCATCTCCGCATTATCTCCGACTGGATCGCCAGAGTTTCCTGTGTCTGACCCCCAACGCCAACTGTTGAGTTCTCTATAGGAGTCTTGGAACGCTGATGGTTTCCAGATTCCTCTCCACCCTCATATCCTCCATGGGAACTACTAGGATAGTACCTAGGTGTAATGGGTGTGGTTTGTTGTTCGGGATGGTCAATACTAATGTAATCACCAGCTGAATAAACTGGTGTGTGAACCTCATTCACCATTGGTTCCTTCCCCTTAGTCTCCTCCTTGGGCTCAGTGAACTCCTCTACCATTGTATCAATTGCCCCCGACAGATGTCGGTTCAACTGAAAGAACAATGACAGTAAGTTGCGGCTATTGTCCATGTACTTAGCGGCTTCTGCTGGTTTGCGTTTTGCAAATTTGAAGTGGTTAAGCATAGGATCATCTTCCTCCTCCATATGAGAAATGTGTGAAAATTCGGAACCCATAAGCTCTTTCGTCTTATGTTCCCGAATATCAGTGATGGCTCTCATAATGGCTATGTGGTAGGCTGTTTGGATAGTTCTAGCCTCACCTGCTGGCATTACTATACTCATTCCTAGGGCTTCTGGAAGTCTTAGTCCTACCCTACACTTCGCCAATACTGTACCGTCATAGTACATGTATTTCCTTACTTGGATCTGGGGATCACACCCAAATTCAAGTAACATGGCACGAAGAATGTCTGCGAGTCCTCCTTCATATTCACTCAGTGTTGACTCCATCACTTTCACGTTTCGTCCCGGACGTGAACTTGACATAGTTGGCTGTAGAATAGAAAGAATATAAGATTAGTAATGATGCATCATAATAGAGATAATAAAGAATTATCGCACTAAAAGATATGATTGTTTTATTCTCAAGTGAATATACACCATATTTTTAGAGAATTCTTTACTAATCCTATTTGACTCCTAACGTTATATCCCATTTACTAGGTTCCAACCTAAGGTCAAAGCTTTTGCTCTGATACCAACTGTGGTGACCCTGCATACCACTGCATGTTGTAGTATGCCAGTCGTTGATATAACATTCACGAAGTACCAATCCGCAAATATTACATCCCTCAGAGTAGTACAACAGAACATAGCAGGTCCATAACTCATTCATTTATTATTACAAGCATCATATACATATCATCTCGGAGCTCCTCTTGGGTCCTAAGAGGGATACTCCTGGGTTCGAGTCGAACCCATCTTAACTTACAATATAATAGTCTTACTAGGTGATACATTTATTCCCACGAGCAGTTAAGTACTTAGACTTTGTACTGCTCGGTTACACTACTACTTATCGGTCTAAGCTTGCTCTCTTCCGGAACCCTCCCTGGTTCCGTAGACTATAAGGTAGTCTACACCTTCAACACCTCCAGAGAGGTCTGGTTCTTCATAGCCGATGATGTCGGCTCCTTCAGGGTTGTCGTTGTCCTCCTCCAGATGGTTCAGACAATCTAAGCAGGGGATTTAAGAGTGGTATGAGTACGAGTGTACTCAGCAAGTTCATTATAGAAAGAGGTGTTTAATGCACTAGCTACGATATTAGACCAGAAAGTCTAATACCAATGCAAGTTTTGATAAACATTTCTTCAAGAGGTTTCTTTTATTCCAAAGAACTATGTCCGTCAGCCTTCACCGGTTTACTAGAACTTCATGGAGTTCCTTTCCGGCAGCGTTCGCGAGTTCCAAATCCCGGAACGAGGGAGTGACAGGTCACGATTCATTACACTCTGCAGAGGTGTGTTGCTTTACCCATAAGAGATCTTAACCTAGGTGCCAACCGGGCAGCTTTCCCGTCCACACTTCCTTCGGTGTGAGGCCCGGTATAAGGTCGTAGCCAATCATATTCCTCCGCTGCCTCATACACCCACCCTTTGCTGCATCCCCGACCCTGGGTCCTCGTCGATCCTCTTACACCAATTAACGATGGACCCCGACCACGACGACAGTCTGGGATCGAACCAAACTCCTTCGCCGGTAGATGCAACCCCTCATAGACCGCAATACCGTGGGGAACTTTTGGCTTCCCCAGCCTACCGCTTGCTCTTCGGGCGACAAGTGTACTACGGACAAAGCCGTGGGGAACTTTGGCTTCCCCAGCCTACCGCTTGCCCCCGACGGATGACAAGTGTCTACGGTAAAGCGCGTCCGTTGATGTACAAGAGGTGGAAATACGATTGACTATTCCGTCCCACTCCGGATCTTATGGTTAACACGGGTATTACGGCACAAGAATCATCTGGACGACATTTGTTGTTTAATCCTAGATGGATATAAACCCTTGCAATGGAACCTCCACCATATCAACACAATCCATGGTTCCATTGCCCACCACTTAGTCATATTCATAGTTATGAAAATAGTGGTTTTGCTTTTTATGCAATAGTGGTAAACATAGTACTTTGCAAGTAATTTGATAAAAATACTCGAATGACACGAGCAAGTGATGAACTTGCCTGAATACTGCAAAGTGTTGCAGTTGGATGGTGTGGACTGACCCTTGTCCTCTGTTGCTGAAAAATAGCATCATTTTCCGATAAGGGCAATGGTTAAACAAGCATTTGTGCATGATTCCAGTTTTAGGGTTTGTTCCCCCCTTCCGATGTCTTATCATTTCATGTGAAAGGTTGATACTAAGAATGATTCAGGGATACTCTGTTTAGGGTAAAATACAACCTTGAAATGTTGTCAAGGTGTTTTTTAAAGTCCAAAAGAATTTATGGACTTATTTTCATTATTGAAACTATAGGGTGTGATTTAAATGATTATTTAAATCATCAAATTTGAACTTATTCTTGTTTATCTTCAAAAATTCTATTTCATATTTTATTATGATAGAGATTTTTATACTGAGTGGTTTACATATTTTAATTATTTTTTTAGAGTTATTAAACATTTACTATGAATTTTCAAAGTTTCAGTATTTTATGGAATTGTGAAATGTCACAATTGCCCACAGGCCCACATGTCAGTGTGGCCCAGTGGTTAACCCTAACCCGAGCCACACTTGGGCTCGGTCGGACGCACCGCCCCCTTCCCTTCTCTTCCTCGCGAACCCTAACCTCCACGCTCTCGCGACTCCCGCGTCGCCGCCAACTTCGCCGACTTGTTCCGGCCAACTCCGGTCGTCGCCGCCGGCGAGATGGAGCGCATCTGAACTGCCGTTCGACGGTGCTTCAGATCCTCCGCTTCGATTTGAGTTTCGCCGCCTCCTCGACTCGTCCTCTCCGCCTCTGGTCGCCTGGCGTGGAGTGCCGTGGCGATCTCGTCGCCGCCGACCCAGATGCCGTGGCGTCGCCGTGCCTTGCCGTGGTGGTACCGGGCACTGTGGTGCCGCCGTGGTCTGGCCTGGCCTGGCGCTGCCGCGCCCTCGGCGTGTGCCGCTGTGGCCGCCATGGCCGCGCTCATCGCCTCACGCCACCTGTAAGTGCTCTGTCACCTCCTTCTCTCCCTCTCTGCTCTACTCCCTTATCTCCTCCTCCTCTGCGTCTTGCTCGGTCACTGGCCTGCATCTCCATGTAGAGATGCTTGCCGTGCCAATGCGCTGCTGTTGTGCCTTGCTAGCCTGCGCATGTGCTGTTGTGCTGTGTGACTATGCTGCTGTGTTGCTGATGTGTATCTGCTGGCCCTGCTACTGCCATGGTTACTACTGATGTGCTGCCCTGCCATGTTATACATGATTCTGTGCAAGATTCCTAGGCTATGTGCTTGCTTATGCTTGCATTTCTTGCCTAATTCTCTCCTTGTGACTTTTTCCATTTTGTCAATTCTTGTAATGTGTTGTAATATTTTATATTTCAAATCTGAATGTTGTAAAGACAATGTATCTTGTGTGTTTATCAATAAGGCTCCCATTTTTCTCTAATGAGCTTTACTTAATATTTGCATTGTTCATATTCTTTATTATTCATAATTTGCTTAATGAATTACCTCACATTGGAATTATGTGATATTCATTTGATGTTTGAATTTGAAATTCAAATGCAACTTAGGTTTGAATTCAATCATGCAACTTAAGTTGTAATGCAATACCTCTCCTCTCTTCTCAAAACCCTAACTTAGTTGAATGAGAAGCAAGTTTGTCGCACTCTCGAAACCTTAACCCTGTAAGGTGTCGAGAGAGAAACTTGTCCCCCTCGATGCGGTTTTGTTTTAAAAGCGCGAAATTTCCCCAGAATTTACGATGCAGTGCACATCCCTTTCTAAAATCTACACCTCGATCGTCTCTAAACCTGGGACATTACACAGTGGCAGGACATTGAAGGTGAGATGGCGTCCGAGCCTCTTAAAGGGACGCTGTCGGCGTCCATTTTCCCGACCACACCATTTCCAGAGCCCACACAATCCACCCGACCGACGCCATGGGGAAGAAATGATGGCCGTTCCGCAAGACCAAGAACTACCATGAGGCTAGCGGCTCGCGGTCCGGCAAGAAGCCACGGATCGGGCGGTACGTCCGCATCGAGTTTGCGTGGCGCCTTTTGGAGGAAAACCGGTCGGTGCCATGGCCGGACGCAAACCTGCCTAGAGGAGGCTGGTACCTCAACTCCAAGCGCGTGCCGGTACCCCCAGTGTCGCGCGAGGGTCGAGAGCGCCGGGACGAGGTGCGCCGCCGCCGAGCGATCTTGCTGCTGGATCTCCAAGAAGATCTGGCGTACGCGTTCAACTCCTACATCTGAATCTCGTTCGGAACATGGGAGTTCGATGCGCGCCGCTGCGCTGGCTACCTCGGGAACCTCAAGTACTTCGACCGCGAGATCGCCGCGGAAAAAGAGGAGAACGACCAGGAGGACATGGACGATCACAAGGACGGGGACGAGGACGAGCAGGTGGAGCGCGCAGAGTACGACCACGACGACGGCGGGCCGGCGTGGAATCCGGAGACCCAGCCGCCGGACATTACCGAGGAGGAGGCCATTGCCATGGCGCTGGCCAACAGCGAGCTCGCTTTGTGGGACGGGCTCGCAATCCAGCTCCGCGAGTCCGCGTTGTTGCAGGGTAGGCCGACGACTCCTCCGGCCACGCCGACGCGTTTGAGCGACTGCGCTCCGGCTGCTGCTCCGGCCTGGGATCCCTGGCCACCTTCATCACAGCCTCCTGCGCAGGCGATGGCTTGGCCGCGGTTGCCGCAACCTGCCCTACCTCATCCATCGCTGGCGTACCAGCTTCCATGGCCGACGCCGGAGTTCATCGACCTCGTCAGCGATGACGACTAGTAGGCAGTACCTAGATTTACCACGCCTTTATGGCCTTTTTATTTTTTATTAATGTAAACTATGACTTTATGAATGGAAAAAAAAATATGCGTCGTTCCGCTGGAGCCACCCCTGCCGACGGATGCGCGGACGATTTCGACCATTTCGACCGACGCAAACGGAGCATCCGAAATGCATCGCCCCGTTGGAGATGCCCTTAACAACCACTATATTCTACAGCTGGTCTACAGCTGGTCTATTATTATTTCAGAGCAGTTGCTTGGTGAGCATCCATATCCACACCGTGTATACTGTATGATCCGTACAAGTTCTTTTTGTTCCCCTTTTAAACAATTTCTCACTTTTGTATCTTTCACACCATACATTGTTTGAAGTCAAAAATTTGCAGATCACTTAAACATAACAAATAGAATGTGGGAACAATATTTTGGATTTTTATATCATTATCTATATATGTATTTCAAGAATTTATTTTGAATTTTTAATAATTTAAATTTAACAGAAAAATTCCGAACTATTTTTCCTCCATTCTATTTTTTATTTTTGAGTGACCTGCAAAAAAAATCAAATCAAAATATTACACAATTTGGAAGATACAAAAAAGATAAAGTTGAAAAATATGCAGGTGCACAGAGCGCACCTGCTCCATTCAACTTTTCCCTATTGTCTCTCCGGAGTATTTTCATGTACCTTTGCACTTCCTTTTGATGGAAACTCGGAAGTTAAAAATGCAGAACAAAAAAGGGTCTGCCAAACTGTACATCCATCAAAGGAATCTAAGACTCGGGTATGTTGCAGGAAATTGTTTCCTCTGTTTTCTGCAATCGAGCTTTGTGTACTTCCCTGTAATTCATGTTTATGGTCTAATTTTAGTCTTCCTGCCTTTGAACTTTGATGTGTAGAAATCTTTGGGCACATTCAGATATCGATGTTAGTCTTCGTTGCAGGTTATCCGGTTGCATGTTATGCAAAAGACATGTCAGTACACCATAAGATCCTATACATTTATACATGATTACAGTGGTACTATATTCTATCATTCTATGTGTTGTACGTGGTTTTTCTGTGCAGCAAGTCGGCCCATTCAGATTCAACTATACACTGACATTGAATCATCTAACACCGTCAATTTATCTAATGTTAGACTGTTTATTCTATGTGCATTTCCACCAAAATCTTGACATCGCTGATTCTCGAGTACCAGGCTAGGTAATTCTAACTTCATGGAAGTATTATATTCTTAATTTTCATTAATATTAATACTTCAGTTGGTGTGAATAAGTAAATTTGCTTTGTAGCTGTTTGTGCACAGTATGCGGAAGGCGTGATATTTCTTAAGATCGCACAATCTCCATACAAAAAAGTATTACATCATGTCAGGGAAGTAGTCTTTTTATGGAATTCTGTAGATTCAGAAGGTGATGTGGCAAGAGATATATACATATCGATGCTATGACTCCAAACTTGATCTTGAGTGTAGAAGTGACATTGGATAAGTAATATTCAGTTCCAACGAACAGATCAAATGGACAATGCAACCTGGTGTAGTTTTCCACTACCAATTTATATTTGAATTTATCATATTATTTAAGTCTGGCATATTCTTTTGTTTCTATATGAATAGTTACTAGGGATGAACTTTTTTCTTACAAAAAATACATTTATCCATACACATTTGATATAAATTTCGCTTAAAGTACTAATAACTTTTGATTGTTCTCTTTGATTTTACCTTCTACGTACCCCTAATAACTAATTTGGCTGATGAGTAACAATGTGTCATCTGAACCACTTCTGTGCGAGATTATATTCTTAACATGATATTTTGCTTCATGTGCAGTTTCTCGAGCTGATATGTCATGCGTGTAGTTTCCTCGTGGTGTTCGCAGCAACGTCAATTGTTTGTCCAACTTCCATATATAAATTCATAATTTTTGGAGATTCATATCTGATCGATGTAGTTGGACCTCACAAGCGATAGACCTTCTCCTGCTTAAGCTATTCATAGTAAATATAATAGGAAAGTATTTTGTAAGCTCCGTAGAAAAGTGAATATAAGGATAAGTTCATTTGTTTTCGCAGTGTATCCGTTGTGTGTTATTCTTTTTTCTCCCCGCCTCCTCACATTTGTTGTATGATATCTGATCAAGAAAGTTAGCTTATTTAGACAAAAATGCTGGTTATATCGGCTATTGAGATTCATTTATAAGTGATATTATGCTAACATTTATAAGAAATCACAACTAAGTTTTCGCAACAACGCTCGGGGTATCATCTAGTTACATGAAAGAGTAAAGCCATAAATAGATGTAGCAAGTTCAAGAACAATTACATCCCAAGTGAATGTTCCCAAGGCCACGTTCATGAGACATAGAGTCAACCAGCGTATAAATTTACAAGGTATCCATAAATCCCCTACTACTTGTTGTTAGATGTATATATTGTATATTGTAGTTTTCTCATATGTTAGGGGGTTTCCTGCATATTTGCACCTGTACCTGCACTATATATTGTGACCTTTGGCCCCCTGGTAATACAACAAGTCTATTACCCTAACATGGTATCAGAGCAAAATTAGCTCCTCTCCTCGCAGCCGCCGCCGCCCGCCCCGGCCTTCCGCCGCCGCGCCCGGCCGCCGCCGCCGCCTCTCTCTCGTCGCCCTACCGTCGCCGGCCGCCTCCCTCCGGCCGCCGCCTCCCCCGGTCGCCGCCGCGCGCGCCACCCCGTCCGGCCGCCTCCCTCCGGCCGTCGCCGCGCCGCTGCGCCCGGCCGCCCTTCTCCGTCCCGCCCGTCCGTATCCGCCGCCCGCACGCCAGGCCACGCGCCGCCTCCCTTCGGCCACAGCCGCGCCGCCCCGTCCGGCCGCCTCCCTCCGGCCGCCCGCCTGCTAGCGCCCCGTCCGGCCTCTCCCTTCCGCCGGACTCTCCCTCCCGCTTGGCCGCCAGGCCATCTGCTGTTGTTTTCGATCGGGAGTTGACCCGATCTCGTCTCAGAAAAAAAAAGTATGTCTTCCTCGTCGGGCTATCTTGCGATTCCTCGCTGCCCGGTGATTTTTGATGGCGTGAATTATCTCGATTTCGCTGCCTTCATGCGCGTCCACATGCGCGGTCTTCATCTTTGGGGTGTGCTTTCTGGCGAGGTCCTCTGTCCGCCGCACCCCACTGCTCCTACGGCGCCTATTCCACCGATGCATGTTTCCCTTGCCCCCGATGCTACTCAGGAGGTCAAGGATGCAGCCAAGAGTGCTGATGACACTGCTCTGGCTGAGTATGACCGGAAGGTCCAGGAGTATTCTACTGTTGTTGCGACGTACCGGCTTGATCTGACTGACTACACTCAGTGGATAGATGAGGATGCTCGTGCTGCTGCTGTTCTCACTTCCAGTGTTCTGCCTCAGTATGTTGCTGAGTTCATGGGTCTTCCCACTGTTGCTGCTCAGTGGGTTTTTCTTCGTCAGCGCTATCAGCCGTCTGGGATGCTCTTTACCTGTCTGTGGTTCGCCAGGAGCATGCTCTTCAGCAGGGTGATTCCACTATTGATGAGTTCTATACTCATATTGCTGGTATCTAGCGTCAGCTTCATTCTCTTCATACAGCTGTGTGTGCCATATGTCCCTGCTGTCTGGCGGTGCGCGCGGATCTGGAGTTTCAGCGCGTCTTTGAGTTCTTGTCGCGGCTCCGCAAGGAGTTTGAGCCGCGTCGTGCCCAGCTGCTTGCCCGTGGTCGTGTTCCGCTCTCTGAGGTACTGGCTGAGCTTCGTGCTGAGGAGACTCGTCTTCGTGGTGTTGTGAGGTTCCCTCTGTACTTGCTACTCGTGGTCCTCCTGTGCCGTCTGTCGTGGTTCTCCTGTGTCGTCGACTTCGTTGCGGTCTCCAGTACCGCTGATACTCTCTACTCCTCCGGCCCGGGGTCAGAGTCAGCCTCAGCAGCCTCGTGGTATGATAGCACCTCCTTGTCCTCCCTGCGCCTACTGTGGCAAGCCTGGCCACGATGTCTCTAGCTGCTGGAGGAGGGATCCCAGCTTACGTCAGCAGTACCATGCTCGTAAGCAGGCTGGTTCTTCAGGATCTTGTGTTGTTGCACTGTCTGATCAGGACATTATCCGTGGTCTTCGTGGTCTGCTCGCTGCTACAGGCTCTTCCTCGATGGGTACTGTTGGTTTCGTGCCTGGCTCTTCTGGCACCACGCGACCACCACCTTCTACACAGTCAGGTACGTCATCCCCGTGGTATCTGGATTCTGGAGCTTCTTTTCATATGACTTCTGCGTCTTCTATTCTTTCTGCTCTTCGCTCTCTTATTTCTCATGTCCGTGTTATCACGGCTAATGGTACCTCTCTTCCTGTTTCCAGTCGAGGCACCCTCTCTACTACCTATTTCTCTGTTCCTGATGTTTCTCATGTTCCTAGTCTTAAGATCAACCTTTTTTCTGCTAGTCAGCTTACTGATTCTGGTTGTCGCGTCATTCTTGACGCTGATTCTTGTGCGGTTCTGGACCACCATACACAGGCCCTGGTTGGAGCTGGCCCTCGCAGCCTTGAGTCTCCGGGGCTATGGGAGTTAGACTGGCTTCGCGTTCCATCCGCTGACACTTCCTCTGCCAGTTCTCCTGCGGTTGCTGTTTCCGTCACTGGCTCTTTTCAGCACTGGCATCATCGGCTGGGTCACCTTTGTGGCTCTCGTTTATCGTTATTAGTGCGTCGTGGTCTCCTGGGGTCTGTCTCAGGAGATGTGTCTTTAAATTGTCAGGGTTGTAGGTTAGGAAAACAGATTCAGCTTCCCTATCCTACTAGTGTGTCTGTATCTCAGCGACCTTTTGATTTAGTTCATTCAGATGTTTGGGGTCCGGCTCCCTTTGCTTCAAAAGGGAGCCGTCGATACTATATTTTGTTCATGTATGATTTTTCACGGTACACCTGGTTGTTTTTTATGCGCTCTCGCAGTGAGGTGCTCTCTATTTATCAGCACTTTGCGGCCATGGTTCGTACTCAGTATTCCACGCCTATTCCTGTGTTTCGTGTTGATTCTGCAGGTGAGGATATCTCCCAGCACCTGCGTGGTGTCCTTGCTGAGCACGGCACCCTCGCTCAGTTCTCGTGTCCCGGCGCCCATGCTCAAAATGGTGTCGCCGAGCGTAAGCATCGTCATATTCTTGAGACTACCCATGCTATGATGATTGTTTCCTCTCTTTCGCCACATTTCTGGGCTGAGGCCATCGCTACGTCGACTTACCTCATTAACATTTAGCCTTCTGCTGCCCTTCAAGGTGGCATTCCTCTCGAGCGTCTCTCTGGTACTTCTCCAGACTACTCGACTCTTCGTTTATTTGGTTGCGTTTTCTATGTTCTCCTACCTCCTCGCGAACGCACCAAACTGACCGCTTAGTCTGCTGAGTGTGTTTTTCTCGGATACAGTGATGAGCATAAGGGCTATCACTGTTGGGACCCCGTTGGTCGTCGGATGCGCATCTCTCGTGATGTCACGTTTGATGAGACGCATCCCTTCTATCCTCGCTCCACCTCTGGTACTTACCCGGTGGATGATATATCTTTTCTTCTATTCCCTGATGCACCTCCCGCTGTTCCTTCTCCTCGACCTCTTAGTTCTGATGCGCCCCTTCGACCTCGACGCCATCCTTTCCTCCGTCTAGTTCCCCTAGTTCTCCTCGTTCTCCGGCTTTGGACCCTTCCTCTGTTGTTCCTTCTTCCTCTTCTTCTGATGAGTTGTCTTCCGCTGATGAGCTTCCCTCTTCACGGCATGTTCACCAGCGTCGTGCTCCAGACCGTTACTCTCCTAGTCAGTATGGTCTCTCTGTTATCTCCGAGCCGATTTCTTATCGGGATGTCGAGCGTCATCCTGAATGGCAGCTTGCCATGGCTGAGGAGATTGCCGCGCTTGAGCGCACTGGCACATGGGATCTTGTTTCTTCCCCTTCTGGTGTTCGTCCTATCACGTGTAAGTGGGTCTATAAAATTAAGACCCGCTCTGATGGATCTCTTGAGCGCTATAAAGCGCGTCTTGTGGCTCGTGGCTTTCAGCAGGAGCACGGTCGTGACTATGATGAGACTTTTGCCCATGTGGCTCATATGACCACTGTGCGTATTCTTCTTGTTGTTGCTTCTGTTCGACGTTGGTCTGTGTCCCAGCTTGATGTTCAGAACGCTTTTCTTAATGGCGAGTTGAGTGAGGAGGTTTAGATGCAGCCTCCTCCTTGGTATTATGTTCCCGATGGGATGGTTTGTCGTCTTCGACGTTCTTTTTATGGCCTCAAACAGGCCCCTCGTGCCTGGTTTGAGCGCTTTGCCTCTGTGGTGACTGCTGATGGTTTCTCTCCTAGTCTTCATGATCCAGCGCTATTAATTTGTTCACACTTCTCCTCGTGGACGCACTCTTCTTCTTCTCTATGTTGATGATATGATCATTACTGGTGATGATCCTGAGTATACTGCCTTTGTCAAGGCTCGTCTTCGTGATCAGTTTCTTATGACTGATCTTGGTCCTCTTCGCTACTTTCTTGGGGTTGAGGTCTCCTCCACTTCTGATGGTTTTTCTATCTCTCAGGAAAAGTATATTCAGGATCTTCTTGCTCGTGCTGCTCTTGGGGATGAGCGCACTGTTGAGACTCCTATGGAGCTTAATGTTAAGCTTCATCCTACTGATGGTGATCCTCTTCCAGATCCCACACGTTATCGCCATCTTGTTGGGAGTCTTGTTTATCTTGCTGTCACTCGTCCTGATATCTCTTATCCTGTTTATATTCTGAGTCGGTTTGTCTCAGCTCCTACCACTGTTCACTACAGTCATCTCCTCCGTGTTCTTCGTTATCTTCGTGGCATGATCACTCGTCGCCTTTTCTTTCCTAGTTCCAGGTCTCTCCAGCTCCAGTGCTACTCGGATGCTATGTGGGCGAGTGATCCTACGGATACTGTGTGTTTTTTGGTGGTTCGCTTGTTGCTTGGAAGACGAAGAAACAGGTAGCGGTTTCCCATTCGAGTGTTGAGGCTGAGTTGCGGGCTATGGCTTTGTTGATTGCTGAGGTGACCTGGTTACGGTGGTTGCTTGCAGATTTTGGGGTCTCTGTTACGACACCCACTCCACTTTTGTCTGACAGTACAGGTGCTATCAGTATTGCACGTGATCCGGTCAAGCATGAGCTGACCAAGCATATTGGTGTTGATGCTTTTTATACGCGTGCACAGGTGCAGGCTCAGGTTGTTGTGCTTCATTATGTGCCTTCAGATTTGCAGTTGGCGAATTTCTTTACAAAGGTACAAACTCGAGCGCAGCATGACTTCTTACTCTCCAAACTCAGTGTTGTGGATCCACCATGAGTTTGAGGGGGGTGTTAGATGTATATATTGTATATTGTAGTTTCCCCATATTTTAGGGGGTTTCCTGCATATTTGCACCTGTACCTGTACTATATATTGTGGCCTTTGACCCCCTGATAATACAACAAGTCTATTACCCTAACACTTGCAACTACAAAGCCATAGTACAATCCTATCTACATACAATAGAGCAAGAACGCAACATGTATCTATCAACATCTCCACATGCAATAGATGCATGACAATCTTCATGTCATAACACAGTATCCACCATAGGTTTACAAAAGATGTACATGGTCATGTTGGGTAGCTCATATGGATCTAATACATGATAACACATAGAGATACTAGATCAAGCTACTACCACAAACCGAAGTCCGGGGGTGGACTACTCCCCTCTCATGGTGGAGAGCGACGTGGAGGTGTTGGTAAAGGAGGAGAGGCCACTGGAGTCGATTCTAGCACATCCCCCCCCCCCCCCAATCTTCCTATGATGGTCGACTATTGTCCCTCTATGACATTGTTTTTTTAATCTCTACCTCCTTCCTTTGCGAAATAAAATACCAGGGGTATTTATAGATGGTTTTAGGTCAAATCATGCATGTATGCGAAAGATTGAAGCGAAAATGACATCAGAGGACAGACCCCCCCCCCATGGCGTGGATGGGCCCCTAGGTCCATGAGTCCTATTTTTGGATTCCCTCGGCCATTTATTCTCCCTTCTGGCATGTTCTTGTATTTTTTTTAACTGACAAGGGAAAATCCTAGCTCTATTTGAGTTAGGGAAGGTCCCTAAAACTTTAAAACACACACAATATGGGATTCATGTTCTACATAGATAAATATCAAAATAATGGAACTTTGTGAAAAATCCCTAAAATGAATGTAAAACATGTAGCGAACCTCACATATCATGCAAAATCATAGAAGAACATATGATAAACACCAAAGTTTATGGATACATTTTACATGTATTAGTGTCCTTGTATGAATTATTGCACTATAGCCGCCGTATGTAGATTATGTTCTTATTTACTTTATACTATGATTTTCCTTAGTTGTTTGAGGTTGTGTTGGACATACACTGCTAAGACTAATGTGTGACTCGGCGAGACAACTAGGTTTCACATGTCGTAGAGCATGGAGAAGTTGAACCGACTCCCAAAGATCTTCCTGACACGAGCAAGTCGCCATATGCTCTGACTAGAGTAATGGAATCCTTACACCTAAGATGGTCGCATAATCCGGGTTGTGGAATAGATGACTTTGAGGTCGCTCAATGCATCCGTAACTAGTAGCTATAAAAGTGACTCCCGAGCCGACTCGAAGCAAGCCACATGACGTGGATGCACCAAGATGAAATTTGCCCCTCCAACTCGGAGAGATATTCTCTAGGCCATATCGCATGTCATGGCCATGCGCAGCTCGATTAAGTGTTAATTGAGGTTGTCCCACTAAGTGTTAGTCTAGCTAAATCGTATATCACTGGGAACAATAAAAGAGAGTTAAGTTGGCACTAGCATGACGAGTCACTCGCATGTGTCTTACCACATCGTGTGGGAAAGCTGTCCGTATAAAAATTCACGTTGGCAGGCTACTTTTAGGTAATCGAGAGTTGGTATTCTTTGCTAGAAGCCAATACTGACTAACGTTCCTTAGGCAACTCCACTATGAGCGTGGCTCGAGTAAGAGTGTGTCTTGAGCATAGAGTGTGTCTTGAAGCGTGGTTGACTTACCATGAGCATGCGGGTCACACATTTAAGAGGTAGGAACTACGTAGGAATTATTCCCGCCTCACACGGAACCTGGTCAGGTTGGACCCAAGTGTCTACGGCTAGGGTTTTAAGAAGGGACACCTGAGCTATCCCCTCACCCACTCCCTAATATAAGGAGTGGATTGGCGGAGAGAGGACACAAGCAAGCCACTCCCTTGCGAGGCAAGTTTCTCCCACGCCTCCACTTCTCAGTCTCACGGTGGTGAAGGCGAAAGGCTAGCACCTACTCACCGTCGTTCCACCTTGTACGTGTGAGAGCCGGCAGAAGCGCTGCGAATGCCGGTGCTTCGTGGTGCGGTTGTCGAAGAAGAAGATGGTGAACCCGCTAGCACCAGAGACGGGGACGAAAGGAGCCAGACCAAGGAAGTATTCACTAACCCAAGCAACGTGCTTCCTTGAATTCCGCATCTGTGTGTCCAGGGGTAAGCGACTATGGCATGCTTCCTCTGTCAGATCCATGGGTGGTGTCGTGCTCGGTAATCGCTGGAAAAGTTTTCCAAAAACTCCAGTGAAGTCTCCGACATGGCCCAATAACAAGTCCCTACTGGTTTAACAAAAATATATTTTTTTAGGGAAGTCCATCATGGCTAGCTTTATTAATATCAAATAACAGTTACATTGTTTAGGAGAGATTGAAGTAAAAAAAGCTAGGTGGTTCATCGACCCAGTTACAAGAAGACTGAGAAGAAGAACCTATTACTAAGTATTACATGAGCTGCAACATTCAAATCTCTCCCACAATGTTTAAACTCAATCTTCCCTATACCTGCAGATTGTGTAACTATGTCTGAATACATCGTGATGTCTTCGTTCCATGTTCTGTCCTCCCCCGGGCATAATTGTATTACCTCCATTAAATCTGACTCCGCTTCAATTGCATTACATGCCAAGGAGTTAGCAAGGTTTAAACCATTGAGCATGGCCAATGCCTCTGCCATGGCTGCTGAAGAGACATGAGGAATAAACACAGATTTGCTGCAATAAACGAGCCCTTGCCGTCTCGAATAATCGCCCCAGATGCTCCAGATTTATGTTCCTCTGAAAAAGACGCATCCACATTTAATTTAAGAAAATTTGCACTCAGTTTGAGCCATACCATTTTCTTAGCAGATTAGCTCGAGCTGAGTTTGAGGCTATTGCTCTGGTAGAAGTAGTGTAATGTCTAGTCACTGGTACCTGATCACTATGAGTGATTCTTCGTCTTAGCCACCATATATACCACACTCCGATAATCGGTGATTCAACAAAAATATTTAAGATGCAGGCAACACAAGAAATGTGAAAATACCAACGCATGCAACGTATGAAAACAACGCAGACATTAAGGAAAAAAAACATTTGCAACATAAATACAGCTATTGCACGTTCCAAATCATTGCAACATGTCTCTTGCATGTACAAAAGAAAAACATGTGGAAACAGTATGCAGCATAAAAAATCTCAAAATTCACTTACCTCTGAACATTTGAGGATTGCCTCATTTGGCGCAAGGGAGGAGAGGTAGAACTGGCTCAGGAGAATATGGAGAAACAGATGAACATAGGGAAGATTTCATAGACTAGGAGATAGTAAAGAGACTTGTATAGGCTGTGCGTAAAGAGATTGCCCATGTGGTGGAGAGATGGCCCGATCGTTTGATCAGACTGGTCAATAATATCACTTCCCATAAAAGATTCAGTCCCAAAGTTTAAAAGATACAAATATTCCTGTGCATTCCCGGTTTAGGCCGGTTCCTGCAGCTTCCTCAAACCAAACCGTTTGCCATGGTTTTAATTGGTTTGTCCGGTGGTAGACTATTCAGATATGAGGTGACAAGACAGGTTGGTGCGGTCTGGTTACACGGTTTGACTGATTTGGCACCGTTTCTATCTTCGTCGCTCTAGCTCGACCTCAAACTAGAGCCAACAACCGACGGAAATCCCAGAACGTAGAACCACCAAAGAACTGGAGACCAAATCAGATGACAGCAGCACCAACATAGACAACCCAGTGAGGGAGACAGAATGGAGGGACCTTATTCCTACCATGGCCACCGCCTCCGACTCACCGTCCATGGGCGGACACTCAAAATCTTCGAAAGGAGAAAACCTATCTACAAAACAAACCTAGATCTAGCGCGCCTCCACTCCTGGCACCATGGAGGCGTGGGAAACAGGCGGAAGGACCGGGTAAAGGAGGAGAGGGACAAGTAGTTTTAGCGCAGGGGAGGAGTCATCGTGAGAGATGAAGGAAAGAGGATTTCCTGCTTCTTCGGTGCAGGACTTACGTGCGGCTGATTTAGGACGGTTTGGTCGGTTTTACCTGGGCCCAACCCGTCTCAAGCCATCCCAAGATTTTCTAGTTTGGTTTGAAACCATAAACCAACCAACCCAGCATAAACCACTGTTACGGTCCGGTGCTGTGTGGTCTGATGGTTTAGGCAGTTTCGGACCAAATCATGCCCGGGGTTAGATACAAATATACGCGGACTTCAGTTCACATGAAGCTGAGTATTCAGCTTTCACTAATTGTGGTAACTGATACCTACGAGCTAGTTATATTATTGCGATCGAGATAAGTCCAATGCCATCACAACATTGACATCGATAAGTTCAATGTCATAACAATGTTAACATCTCTCTAGCAAAAGGCAAAGTAACTATTCCACTACTGACTGAGTCCATGTAACAAGAAACTGAAGAACTTAGCCGTGCAGTGGCATATAATAAGTGCTCAAGGGAAAACCGCCATAATTAGTTCTACCACCAAACTAAGTCTCATTGTGACATTCATAATCTTTCTTTGTTCTTTCCACCTATATCCTGATTGCGAGAATGCACCTTAAGAAGAGAATGTTGAAAGAACATTCTTCTTGATGGTAAATTCATCTGCCTTTGAAGGGCTGATGGACTGAAACAAATAAAAACAGAAACATCAGTTCGTGTTTACGGTATATTGAACAAAGTTTCGTATTGATATACCTTCTCCAACATACGGTGAAGCCTCTCTGTTTCCTTCTTAGTATAATTATTGCCTTTCTGCACGATCTTTTTTGCAATTGTGACATATACCTTTCCATGCCTGATTAAAACATGAATGGAAAAGATAAAATTGTAGTATCAATTACATCACTACAGACTGACAAATATTTGATCGTGTAGAAAGATTACATAAGTAGCCGATACTGGAACTTACTTTGCAGCAGAACCACTGAGCTTTGCAACTTCCTCTTCCATACTAGAGAGGACTTCTTTTTGCTTGTCACTGGCAACACTAAGGAACTCCTTAGCTAGGGCATCCAAACTTGCTATACGCCCAGCCTAGAACATTTGAGCAGTCAGAGTAAGTAGCATTTTCTCCTGAATTTAGATGTGCAGCCATATAGTAGTGAATGTACGTGACCAACCTCTGAAGTGAGTTGACCATTTATATCACGGTTAGTACCACACTTCTCATTGATGAATTTGGTGAAGTCGCCTAACTCTCTGCCACCACCATAATCTTCACCAGCTTTATTTCCTTTGGGGAAGAACTTCAATGTAGGAAAACCAGTAACTCCATACCTAAAAGTGGCATAGAAAGTCATAAACAAATTTATACCACAATATCCAGAACAGTAGGCTATTAAAGCAACAAAGCATTCTGGAACACACAATACCAGTTGCACATATCCACATGAGAAGGAAAATACATGTCCCATTAATTAACAGACATAAATAGCAAGAGAGAATCAAGATTTGGCACATCAGAGCAAATCAGGAAAAATACTTTTCACGCAGGCCTTTATATTTGTCTGCATCAACATTCCCAATCACAACTCCCTCATCCAATTTGAAAACGGAAGCCAACTTATCATATATCTAACATAAAATAATGAATGTGGTTAGACATGACAGACATAATGATACATGCACAAGTAACTAAATACCTAAAAGCACATTCAAGCATCTACTTACCGGAGCAAGATGCTTGCAGTGGCCACACCTATGACACAATAAAAGAACGCATGATCAAATATACTAATTGTGGGAAATAACATGGATTCATGGAATAAAACAAACTGGAAGGAAAAAAGGTAAATCAAATAATAAAACCTACCATGGAGCATAAAACTCAACAAGAACATCTTTTGTTTCATCAAGAACAACAGAGTCAAAGGTCTCAGGCGTGAGCACTACAACACTTGAAGGAATGGTCGCCAGCTTTACGTTGGTACCTAAAAGACAGCCAAAATTGTTTTAGACACTACTATAACTGCGAGAAGGTAGCATCTTGATAATAAATCAGTTCAACCAGCAATTTCTGAGAACACTTAATGAGCAACAAAAAATTACAATTTACAAGAAAACGAAGGAGATGGTCACCACTTTCTGGCATGTCTTGTCATTCTGAAAGGTACACTGAAGTAAAATTTATCGAAGGTTTTTTATTTGATAACGTAAGAACTGATTCACAATTAGGAGTCAAGACAATAAATGGAAATAGAACATCCGATATGACATGTCATAGAGACGTAAAAGCACAACTGCTTCAAAAAATAATATGCAAGAAATCATGGTTTACAAGCTATTATTGACTTCCATAAGTAGAGATTTAAGCCTTACCTCCTTCTGTATTAACAAATTCAGCAAGAGCTTCTGGCGTGCGCTGTCCATCATACCTACACAGTCATGGTAATAGCTATCATGAAACTTGTGTAACAGCATTGATCATACGCAAGTTAAGTAACACTCAGGTCTCACTTTTTGGGCTCCAAAGAACCTTTGGGGAACCATTGGATTGTTGGGTAACCTGAAACTCCATACTTGCTGCACACACTTTTGTGCTCATCACAGTCAACCTATCACGAGGAACAAAATTGAAGCATATAAATCCTAAAGGTAAAAATAATACAAATTTGTTTTTGGAAAAGGAAAGAAGCAAAAAAATCTCATAAATACACATATGCCAATCATTTTTCTCATCCTTCCTTTGCGACATGAGAATGGCAGAAATATGACAAAAGGAATGTAAAAAAACTCCAAATATTTAGCAAGGGTAAATGAAAATAGTACTTTCGACGAGCATGCAAACCTTTGCAATCATGACAGATTTGGCATTTTTAAAACTTGCACCAAGCTTTTCATATTCAGGGGCAAGCTTCTTGCAGTGGCCACACCTGAACAAACACAACAAGCAGTAGATTAGTAATGGATATGCATTTTCTCAACAAAAAAAATATACAGAAAGATGCGCAAATTTGAATGTTTAACTGGTGATAGTAATTTTATTCCATTTCAAAGTATATGACTACTGTGCAACGGATGATTACAAGCTTTAAGAGAATTGTGTTCCACAAACCCTGTATACACACTTCTTTTGCACCACCAGAATCTCTACAGGAGAATAGAGCTTCCTACTTCAAGAACCCAACAAGGCTTAATAAGTATGCCACAGTCCAAAGACTAAGCATACAAAATAACTTCTGCTAAGACAATAAGAATCTAGCACTCAACAAACTACTTGTCATCAATAAGAATCTAGCACTAAACAAACTGTTGGCTGCAAGAAACAGATGCTGGACAGCCGACAGACTGAGCAGACGGGGCCTTCCGCACCCGGCTGCGTGCCCTTTGATCAGGCAGAGGAGTCCCTAGATCATCTCCTAGTGGGATGCGTCTTGGCGCGAGAGGTCTGGGCCGCTTGCCTGCGCTGGTGGGGGAAACTCCGGTGGATGCCACAAGCAGACACGTGTTTTATCCCCTGGTTGCAAAACAAGCGAGGCGGCCCGGGGAAGGACCGAGATCTGTGGACGGGGATCACGCTTGTATGCAGGTGCCTCTGGCGCCACCGAAACGACGTGGTCTTCGAAGGCGCGTCCCCCTCGAAAGGGACGGTGCTAGCACGGATCACGGACGAGGCTGAGCTCCGGAGAGCGGCTGGGTTGTTCAGAGACGCCCTCGCAGTAGTGGATAAGTGGAGGTGCCGCGAGTAGTTCCATAGCGTGTGTGTGCTGTCTAGCGGCAGTGTGGGATTGCACTCCATGGCGCTTGTGCCTAGAGTGTGTTGTAACGCTGGCCTTCTGCGAATCCCCTCGCTGGCGCTCGCTCGCTCAAGCGATCGGTTTCTGCTGGCGTGGAGCGCTCGCGCGAAAGCGCGACACAATTCCCTTTGTATCACGTAGTGTTTTAATTGCGTTCACACGTGTTCACACTAACAGCTTCTATTACTACTTTGCAAGTTGCATGCAGCCAAGAGCGTTCACACTGCATGCATGCACATGCACAGAGCATCTCATGGATTTGCATTTAATGACCCAACTTTTCAGCACTCTTTTCGTAAGTTGTTGCATGCATACACATAGCATATCACTCTTTTTCTTCAGCACGAGGCAGACTCTCAATTCTCTTTTTGCAATTCCATTTTGGGTTTTTTCCGTTTTTTTTCGTACGTAATTCATATTTAATTGGGTCCTTTTGCAATTCCCTTTTTCGGGCCAGTGGTTTTTAAGGGGGGAAATAACGGGTGGGAAGATCCACTTGCAACTCAAATGAACTACCACTTGCTACTCAAATTAAGTACTGTTTTAAGTTGTAAGCTAACAAAAGTAGCTAAAATATTTCGAAATGAAATTTACTTTTTTAGGGTTGCTAGGTATTTATATTTACCGTTGATAAATAACGGGGCACCGGATTGATAACTTGTAAACAAAAAAAGAGTCGCTACATATTTTAAATTAAATTAAATTTTTAGGGTTGATATTTATTTATATTTACCATTGATAAATAGCGGGTCACCGGGTTGATAGCTTCTAAATTAAAAGAGAGTTGCTAAAATATTCTAAATGAAATACTTTTTAGGGTTATTATTTATTTATATTTATCGTTGATAAATAACGAGGCACCGGGTTGATAGCTTGTAAAATAAAAAAATGTTCGCTAAAATATTCTAAATGAAATACTTTTTAGGGTTGGTAGTTATTTATAATTACCATTGATAAATAACGGGGCATCGGATTGATAACTTGTAAACTAAAAAGAGTCGCCAAAATATTAGAAATAAAATTAGATTTTTAGGGTTGGTAGTTATTTATTTTTGCTGTTGATAAATAACAGGACACCGGGTTGATAGCTTCTAAATTTAAAAAAATCGCTAAACTGTTTTCAAATAAAATTAACTTTGGGGTTGATAATTTTATACATTTACCGTTGATCACTCAAGTACGGAGAGGTTGATTATTCAGATAGAGAGGGTTGATAACTTTTAGCCCGAAAAAAAGTTTCTCGAAACATATCAACATGGGTGCTAGTTTTGAAGATCTCGTCGAGACGGATTTATTGGTGAAAGCGAATCTTACTTTGAAGTTATCGTTTGAAAGTTAAAACGTTTTGAATTTACAAATTTGGAAAAGATTCCGCTGACATCAGCAGATTCGTCTATTTGTGCATGCATGCAGATCTTTCCCTCAATAGCCTGCACCAGGTTGATAATTTTATACATTTACCGTTGATCACTCAAATACGGAGGGGTTGATTATTCAGATAGAGAGGGTTGATAACTTTTAGCCCGAAAAAAAGTTTCTCGAAACATATCAACATGGGTGCTAGTTTTGAAGATCTCGTCGAGACCGACTCATAGGTGAAAGCGAATCTTAATTTAGAGTTGTCGTTTGTGAGATAAAACGTTTTGAATTTGCAAATTTGGTAAACATTCCGCTGACATCAGCAGATTCGTCTATTTATGCATGCATGCAGAACTTTCCCTCAATAGGCTGCACCAGGTTGATAATTTTATACATTCACCGTTGATCACTTAAATACGGCGGGGTTGATTATTCAAACAGAGAGGGTTGATAACTTTTAGCCCGAAAAAAAGTTTCTCGAAACATATCAACATGGGTGCTAGTTTTGAAGATCTCGTCGAGACGGATTTATTGGTGAAAGCGAATCTTAATTTGAAGTTGTCGTTTGAAAGTTAAAACGTTTTGAATTTTTAAATTTGGAAAAGATTCCGCTGACATCAGCAGATTCGTCTTTTTGTGCATGCATGCAGAACTTTCCCTCAATAGCCTGCACTAGGTTGATAATTTTATACATTTAAGGTTGATCACTAAAGTACGGAAGGGTTGATTATTCAAATAGAGAAGGTTGATAACTTTAGCCAGAAAAAAAAGTTTGTCGAAACATATTAACATGGGTGCTAGTTTTGAAGATCTCGTCGAGACGGATTTATTGGTGAAAACAGATCTTAAATTGGAGTTGTCGTTTGTGAGATAAAACGTTTTGAATTTTCAAATTCGGAAAGATTCTCGCTTACGTCATCAAATTCGTCTGTTTCTACATGCATGCAAAACTTTCCTCAATTGTCTCCACTATAGTCCAAAATTTGCCAAAAATGGAAAAACAAATTGGTTTGAAAACTGATCGCTCATTTTCTCCCTAGCGCTCGTGCGCTAGCTAGGGGTGCCCGGCCTTCTGGCCTTTTCTTCTATGAAACCGATACGTCTATCCATGACGTATCCTTGAAAATCAATTGCCAGGACAGTTTTCACGCCTTCTTCTTTTACCAAGCCAATCCACTATTTAGAAAAACATCTCTACTACTAGGCATCAATTGTCCGGACGATTTTGACGCTTTCTTCTTTTACGTAGCTAGTCCACGAGTTAGAAAAAAATCTCTATTACAACTATAAGAAGTGTCACCATCCATCTGTCCTTCCCAATCAAGTGAGGAGAAAACAATAGAGAGGAAAAGGAAAAGAAAAAAAAAAGCCCGCATCGCCTTTCCTTGTGCACTGTTGAAATTGCTCATTTGGAAATTTCCCAAAAAGTTAATTATAGGTTTCTTCTCTCCATTGGAACAATAGGGCCATTATGCTTATTACTAAACTTGTTGAAGAAAACGACTTGTAGCAAGTGACCAGTTGTGTCAGTTTTCATGAGCCATCGATAAAAGACATAGGTGTTATTGAAAAGGGCTGATCGATAGGAAAAGGCGCCCCTTTGGTGCAGACATTTTGATTGAATGCACCGATCCGATGTAACAAATACAGTAGTAGCGTGTGAATTAAGTTGATCAAAGCCCCTGTTTGAGATGGCATGCTGTGCTGCATAGGGAATACACATGTCCATCTGATTTCATCCCAGCCATAACAAGAAAAAATAACTACGAACTGTCTCTTGGGCCATCGATGGTGGCTACTCAGCCGCGAGCCCGCGACATGGTGATGAAGCAACAATAGTTCGCTGGAGACAGCAAACGCAAACAAGGTGACCAATGCAAAAGCTGAGCCATCGAGAAAAGACATAGGTGTTATTCGAAATGGGCTGATCGATAGGAAAAAGGCACCCCTTTGGTGCAGACATTTTGATTGAATGCACCGATCCGATGTAACAAATACAGTAGTAGCATGTGAATTAAGTCGATCAAGGCCCCTGTTTGAGATGGCATGCTGTGCTGCATAGGGCATACACATGCCCATCTGATTTCATCCCAGCCATAACAAGAAAAAATAACTACGAACTGTCTCCTGGGCCATCGATGGTGGCTACTCAGCCGCGAGTCCGCGACATGGTGATGAAGCAACAGTAGTTCGCTGGAGGCAGCAAACGCAAACAAGGTGACCAATGCAAAAGCTCGACGCCGTGGCATGGCCAACCCATTGCTCATTGACCAGGAAATCGAAGCGACTCAGCGACACCATGTGATGGAGCAGAACAACAGATCAACGGGGCCTAGGAGTAGCAGATCCTAGGTGCAGCCGCTCCAACGGGGTGGAACGACAGAGCTGCACAGATAGAGCGTCTTTGGTTGAGCAGCGATACCATCGGATCTCTGGGTTGAGGAATCTCTTATCTTCTTTCAGGATTAGCAAAAGAAACTTTGTGAGAAAACAGAGGAAAAAACTGATTTTCTCCTCTGTTTTCGAAGAACGAAAGGGGGATTCTTCAAACAAAGCATATTAGCATGTGACCAGATTGTCGGCATCCTCATATAATTGCTACTGCCAACTTCCTTCTTTGTTAGCCGCTATTTCCTATATGATAACATATTGCATGAAATAGATGTTTAAAGCTACCTTTGAGAGTTATATTTTAAAATAACACAACTTAAATTTTTGCGACTCAAGCAATTTGCCTCTGATGAACAAATGTCCTCGTACACATCACTTATCATGCCCAATCATTATATGTTCGACTTTGGAGTGCACTTTGAAGATTTAACATTTGCAACACACAAGCACGACACTAGTTGTTATAGGTTTGGCAATTTGGCCCTTTCCTTCGCCTAGAGAAGGAAGGTGAATCACGTTAAAACCAATTTTTTCAGTCACCGAACCAGAATTATGATGCCACAAACAGCATGTCGCAGAAAAGAAACCAACATACCAATTCAGATGTCTACGACCACTATAATAAAATAAGAAACAAAGCCACCATATCTGATTTTCACCTATCTACAGCCTCAAAACCTATTGAACGCAATCCTATTTCTGAATTTTGGGGTTCAACCAATCTGGTAAACTCTCCTGTCCCAGAGAACCTGATCTGATATTCATACAGGGTAAGCGAAGATACAAATCAGATCAGGCGCATCTACACACACATGTTGCCTAAAAGAATGAAATCATGTAGACGGTTAAATGCAATACGATCGATTTCGTGTTGATTTGGATAAACAGAATTTAGACTAGAATAGCAACCCGATCGGTTAAACCATGTAAATCTGATCCTATCAAACTCAAAGCCGAACTAGATTATGTAAGTATATGGTGAGGGACTGAGGGGGGAGGGAAGAAGGTGCGAACCAGGGGGCGTAGAACTCGACGAGGGCGCCGCGGTCTTGGCCGACCTCCTTCTCGAAGGTGGATTCAGTGAGTACCACAACGTCGTCTCCATCCGCGAACACCAGAGCGGCGAAGCCGGTGGCAGCAACGACGAAGACGAGGGCCATTGTTTGGCGGAAGATCTGGGCGATCCCCATAGCTCCGACTTCTTGTCTCTCAGAGAACTCCGAGAGGTTTTGGCGAAGCAGGGAACGACGGAAGAGAAAACCTGTTAGCCCACCAACGTATCTAAATAGGAGTACGAGCAAGCGACTAGGCATTTCTCAACCGGGCATAGATGCTTCTGGTGAAATTAAAAAAAATCGAAAAAATAGCAAATAAGTTTAAAAAATCTAAAAAAATTGTATAATGAATATGAACAAGTGTTCTAACTGCACACCAAAAACTTCGGAAAAAGACATATATAGACCATAGCGGTCTGTGCAAAAAACACAAACTGAAGTGATGTAAGAAATAAATCTAGATATTTCAATCAGCACCGGATTTTGTCTTTTTTATCCAGACCAGTATATATGTCTTTTCTCGGAGAGTACATATTTTGAGGTAACTATCATGTGTCTCCACGGGCCTTTGCCTCAGAATAAATCCTCTGCCTCCCTCGCATTCGTGCCAAAGCGATAGTTACCTCAAAATATGTGGTGTGTGTAATTCTAGGATCTAGCTCGTGTAGTGTGTGTGTGTGTTGGCGTGAGTGTGGTGTGAGTTGGTACATGAGTTCAGATACTTCAGCTGTACATCAGAGATGCCTAAAAAAATTGAATATTTTGGATCTTTAAATTAATATTTTAGGTCTTGAAGGAATCAATCAAGGAGTTGTATGCAGCTGACCCTTTTGGAGTTTCATTTTAAGAATGCACCAATAATAAGGTTTGGGTAGATTTCTTCATAAAAAGATTCCTGCTTAAACCTACCAAATTGTGTATGTCAATTTGTCCGTAAATCTTTTGCTTTTGAAGGAGTCACATGACGATGGCTTTCATCGGACATTTTGGAATAACCCAAGACCTACGACATTGTATCCAACCACTTTCATTGGCCACGATGATCCGCGATGTGAAGTGACATGTGCGACCATGCACTACATGCCACAAAGCTAAGGGCCCCTTATTTTGGGCCTATTCTTATAGAGAAGTCAGCTTATAGATTTCAGTGAGAAGTTCCTAGAAAATATTCTCCCTCTTTTTTGGGGCTTCTTGAATTTGGGAGTATTTGTTGTGCAAAGTCTACAACATCCGAAGACTTGAATTGTGGCATGTTTAAGTGATGGAATCCCCTCATTTCTCACATACCAACATGTATCAACTCTCATTCATCCAACTCAATACTCACTACAAAAACAATTCCTTGTAATGATCATCAAAAAAGAAGACAAAGTTATTGAATGGATCGTAGCGAACAAGAGGGGGGGTGAATGGCGCTACGGCAAGTTTTAGTGTTTTTCAATTTTTAGTGCAACGGAAGGTAAAGGTGATAACTTTAGCGATAGCGGTGATCCTACAATGATCCTAGGACAAGTGCAACAAGCAAAGGAATCGACAAGATAGTAAGAGTAAGGAGCGGGACAACCGGGAGCGCGGAGACGAGCCGAGGTTTGTTTCCCGCAGTTCCTTCCACAATAGGAAGTACGTCTGCGTTGAGGAGGTGCTAGTCTCACACAAGAGACTAGGCGGCCACACCACGAAGGAAGGCCTCACCTTCTTCCTCGAGAGAGCTCCACGAAGGTGCTCCCCCTTCTCCACTAAGGCACCGGTCGAGGCGGTGATTCCTTCACAAGGTTGGGGCGAGCTCCACACCACAAGGAGGCTCCCAACAACCCATGGAGCTAGTACAACACCAAGCTAGCCTCCATGGATGCACTTCCTCCAATGTCCCACAATAGGAACCCTAACACCAAGGTCCACTAAGGAATAGCAAGTATTGGTGAAATCTCTCTTGGTAGAACTATAGATCGGGGTCTCCTCCACCACTCCTCAAAATTTGGGCAAGATTGGTTGGATGGTTGGGGAGATCCTCAAGGATTAAGCTCAGCAACAATAGAGGAGAGAGAGAGAAGAGATAAAATCGTGTTGGGGAAGAAGGAGCCCTTAAATAGGCTCCTCGAAATCCAACCGTTATGTCCAGTTTTTGCCTAAGCGGTACTACCGCTTTGGGTAAGCGGTACTACCGCTCTGAGTTCGAAATCCCCCAGATCTGGTCCACGTGGACGCAGAGCGGTACTACCGCTCGCGGTACCGCTCGAGGTACCGCAACAGGGTCCAAACCTTACTGGACTCGAAGCGGTACCGGAGCGGTACCAGAGCGGTACTGCCGTAACTAGTTACGGTACTTGAGCGGTACCGTGGGCGGTACTACCGCTTGCAAGCGGTACTACCGCTCAAGGTACCGTAAAGGTACAGTAACTTGTTATGTGGGACAAACTCGTGTGCAATCCTCAGAGCGGTACCGTGGGGCGGTACCTATAGAGGTAGCGGTACTACCGCTACAGGTACCGGTAGTACCGGCCTGGCTAAAACTGGTTTTCTCCTCTTTTTCTCTCCAGCCATGTCACCTCGCGATACACACACAAAACCAGAAAACCTATCAACTACGCTTCAGTCTTCCGATCTTGACGTGTCCAGCGAGGTCACCGTGCACTTGCAAATCTAACAATGATACTCACGGCACACGGTGAGATTACTCAAATGTGTTCATCAAACACACAAAACTTGGGGTTTAAACTTTGCTCTTACAATCTCCCCCTTTTTGGTGTTTGATGACAACACAAGACTTTACAATAACATATGATATTATGATGAGATACTTAGATTTGCAAAAACTCGACGGAGCTCCCCCTACACATGTGCATATCATAAATATGTGTTTGAATACAAATACACATGTTCTAGAGACATCACTCCCCCTAGTTTCCACAAACCAAGCACATATGCAACATGGATAAATGACATGTACAAGTAGCATATGCACAATATGGAGGCAACATAAGATCATGCAAGGAGATTTGGGTAAAGTTATCATACCATAGCCTTGAGAAAACCCAAACTCACCATAAGATGCCTCCAAAGGGGTGTTGATGTAGCCACACAAAAAGATAAGCAACTAGAACCAAAAGGCTACAAACAACAAAGGTCCCCATCCACATAGGAACTTCTCCCCCTTTGGCATCGGAACACCAAAAAGGAGGGTAAAGAAACTAGAAGGATGGAGAAAAAGAACATACAACCAAGCTTCCAAAAACCAAAAAGAAAACAAGCTTGAATGAGGTTCTCCAAAAACACGAAGAAAAAGAAAAAGAAAGAAGAAGAAAGACAAAAAGAAGGTCACAAAGAAACACAAAGAACCGAAAAACCCCTCAAAGAGGAGGTTGGTGGCCGAAGCCACCGTGTAAGAGTGTAGTAGTGTGAGGTCGCGTAGATGTATCTAGGACTCACGGACTACAACTCAACATGAAGCTCATAAGTCACTCAATTGACAAATAGCATATGTTTTGGATTTCTTTATGCATTATGGGGGGAGGGATAGCTCAATAGATTTAAACCGCACTCCCCCTATGTTCATGCGTGCCTTTCAACTAGATATAAAGGTTAGGAGTGGTATGTGCGCACGACGGTCAAGCAAAGTTCGTCGGATCAATGATATTTAGCTCATGCCTCAACTCAATAAAACGCTTCTCATCCAAGGGCTTTGTGAAGATGTCCGCCAATTGCTCCTTGGTGCCAATGTAGGATAGTACAATATCTCCGCGAGCAATGTGATCCCGGATGAAGTGGTTCCTTATCTCAATGTGCTTCTTCTTGCCATGAAGAACCGGATTGTAGGCGATCTTGATTGCGCTCTCATTGTCACACAAAAGAGGCACCTTGCTGTACTCGAGTCCATAATCCCGCAAGGTTTGCCTCATCCACAAGATTTGAGCACAACTACTTGCCGCGGCAATATATTCGGCTTCCGCGGTGGAGACGGAGACACAATTTTGCTTCTTCGAGGACCAACACACCAAGGATCTTCCAAGAAAGTAACAAGCTCCGGATGTAGACTTCCTATCAACCTTGTCGCCCGCCCAATCGGAGTCGGTGAAGCCAACCAAAGCAAAGTCCGTGTCCCTTGGGTACCATAGTCCGAAGTGTGGGGTATCAACTAAATATCGAAAGATCCTTTTGACCGCCACAACGTGGCTTTCCTTCGGGCTTGCTTGAAACCGTGCACACATACCAACGCTTAACATTATATCCGGGCGAGAGGCACAAAGGTAAAGAAGCGAACCTATCATCGAACGGTAGAGCTTGGGATCCACCTCCTTGCCGGTCTCGTCAAGAGAGAGTTGACACTTGAGATGCATTGGAGTTCCAATCCCCTTGGCGTCCTTCATGTCGAAGCGCTTGAGCATGTCTTGGAGATACTTTGCTTGATTGATGAAGGCGCCTTGTCCCATTTGCTTGATCTCAAACCCGAGGAAGTACTTGAGTTCACCCATCATTGACATCTCAAACCTATTTGTCATCAACATAGCAAACTCATCATTGAATTTTGTGTTAGTCGAGCCAAATATGATGTCATCTACATAGAGTTGGCATACGAAAAGCTCCCCATTGAATTTCTTAGTAAAAAGAGTGGGATCGATTTTCCCCACTTCGAAACCACGGTCTTCAAGCAACTCCTTTAGATGCTCATACCAAGCTCTAGGAGCTTGCTTGAGTCCATATAGGGCATTTTTGAGCTTGAAGACATGGTCCGGGAAATGGGGGTCCTCAAATCCCGGGGGTTGCTTCACATACACCTCCTCATGTAGAGGACCATTAAGAAAAGCACTCTTAACATCCATTTGTTGCAACTTGAAGCCATGATGAGAGGCAAAGGCCAAAAGGATACGGATGGACTCAAGCCTTGCAACGGGTGCAAAGGTTTCACCAAAGTCCACGCCTTCAACTTGAGAATAGCCTTGTGCCACCAATCTTGCTTTGTTGCGGATGACCATGCCATGTTCATCTTGCTTGTTCTTGAAGACCCATTTGGTGCCGATAACATTGCGGCAATGATCGGGTCGCTTCATGAGAGTCCACACATCATTCCTCTTGAAGTTGTTGAGTTCTTCTTGCATTGCATTCAACCAATCGGGATCTTCAAGAGCATCATTAACTTTGAGTGGTTCCACCATAGAGACAAAGGCGTGGTGCTCACAAAAGTTTGCTAGTTGCCTCCGGGTGGTTACTTTGCTCTTTAGATCACCAATGACATTACTCAAAGAATGAGACTTGAGGCGCAAGTGTCTTGCAATAGGATCTTCACGGCGAGTGACGGCTAGAGGAGAAGATTCTTGTGGGTCCTCTTGGCTTTCATCACGGTTTAGGTCCTCGCATTGACCTTCATTGTTGTTGAAGTGGGAATCATCATCATGAGATCCGGATGACTCGGGGGTACTAGGAATGGTATTATCCATAAAGATCATCCCCGAGCCATTCGGAGAAGAACTTGAAGCTTGGCCTTGGTCACTTGATGTCGGTTGTTGTTGTATATGAGCTTGTGGTGAATGTTGTTCTTGAGCTTGTTGAGGTGAGCTTGTACTTGATTGTTGCGGTAGATGTTGAGGTTGAACTTGAGGTTGTGGTAGAGGTTGGCTTGCATTTGTAAGATCAACGGAAGAAGCTTGGCCTTGTGGTGTAGATGGCTCCACTTGGGTGGAACTTGGTCCTTCCCGGTACTCATAGAAGGTAGCTCTTGAGGTCGGCGAATGCCAACACCCATCCTTCCTATGGCATCCGGGGGAATTGCATCTCCTTTCTCACAAGAAGCACTTCGCTCCTCCAAAGACCTATCATCTTCATCGAATGTCACGTCACAAGATTCTACAACCCGCCCATTTGACTTGTTGAAGACTCTATAGGCGTGAGAATCCGTAGCATAGCCAACGAAAATTCCTTCTTGAGCTCTTGAATCAAACTTAGATAGGCGTGTGTCTTTGACAAGCACATAGCATTTGCATCCGAAGACCTTGAAGTATGACACATTTGGCTTGTTGCCGGTGAGGATCTCATATGGTGTCTTCTCAAGACCTTTGCGAAAGTAGAGACGATTAGTAGCGTGGCATGCGGTAGAGATAGCTTCCGCCCAAAAATTGTAGTTAGACTTGTATTCCATCATCATGGTTCGAGCGGCTTCGATCAAGGTTTGATTCTTCCTTTCGGCGACCCCATTTTGTTGGGGAGTATATGGCGTGGAGTATTGGTGTTGGATTCCTTCTTCGCCGAGGAAGTCATCCAAGGTGTAGTTCTTGAACTCCGTTCCATTGTCGCTCCTTATTGCGAGGATCTTGTTGTCGTACTTGCGTTGAACTTGATTGGCAAACTCCATCATGGTCCGTTGAGTCTCACTCTTGTACTTGAAGAAGAATACCCAACAATAGCGTGAATAGTCATCAACAATGACGAGGCAATACTTCTTTCCTCCAAGACTTTCATGAGACGGTGGACCGAAGAGATCAACATGTAGGAGCTCCAAGCATCTTGTGGTAGAGATGATAGTCTTGGCCTTGTGAGGAGCTCCATGCATTTTTCCTTGTACGCAAGCCCTACAAACACGATCTTTGCAAAAAGAGACATCTTCTTTTAGTCCGAGAATGTGGCCACCCTTGTGGAGACTTTGCAAAGTCCTCATGTTGACATGGGCTAGTCGGCGATGCCATAACCAACCCTTGTCACCTTTGGCGAATAGGCAAAGAGCGGAAGATGTTGTCTTTCCGGAGAAATCGACAACATACAATCCGTTCTCTACATATCCAACAAAAGCTACATTGAGTGTCTTGCTCCACAAGAGGACCACCATATGTTCATCAAAGAATGTGCATAGACCCATACGAGCAATTTGATGAACGGAGAGTAAATTGTAACCAAGGGTCTCGACAAGGAGGACATTCACAAGTGAGATGTCGGGTGTTACCACCACCTTGCCAAGGCCCAATACCTTAGAGCACGTGTTGTCGCCATATGATACGGTAGAGTGAGAAGGCTCGAGGTCGACAACAATATTCTTGCTTCCGGTCATATGACTTGTGGCTCCACTATCAACCACCCACTTAGCGCCACCGGAAGCATAGTCCTACAAGGAATCAAGTCTTGGATTTAGGTACCCATTTTTCAATGGGTCCTAGCATGTTAGTAACAAGGGGTTTGGGAACCCAAATAGTCCAATCAACATTGTCCTCTTGAGGACCAATAAAGCAAGCACGAATATGTCCATAGTAATCAACAAAAAGAACATGAGAAGGGTTGTTAGAGCCGGCGAAACCCGTCGAGGCGGAGTTGGGTACTCCATCCCTTCTTGATCTAGCATCGCTCTCCTCAAAGTTGATCTCCATGTTCTCCTTGTTCTTCTTCTTCTTGGTCCTCTTATTCCTCTTCCTCTTTGGCTTGGTAGCCACTCCTCCTTCATTGCAAGAGCCCTCTTTGGCTCCATCTTTGGCTCCAATGACTCCTTCCAAGTACTTGGTTTGAACTTGGAGTCTATCAATTTTGGCCTTCAAACGATTGACTTCATCTTCATGTTCCGGGTGTGGATGACAAATATCAAACACTTGTACTTCCTTTGCCTTGTTCACCCGGAAATGTTCCATCAAAGCTTCTTCTTGGAGAGAGTTCATCTTCATGAGCATACGCTTGTCACTCTCCAACTTGGCAATGTCACTTTCATGAATGCAACACACACGGTCCTTGCTCAAAGGAAAATACTCCTTCAATGCTTCCTCTTGCATGGTATTGACCTCCATGAGCTTGGCTTCCCTTCTCTTCAAGGCGGCTATTTCTTCCTCATGATCGCAACAAGTGTCCTTCTCCTTGCTCATGCGGAGACATTCCACCAAAGACTCTTCTTGCTTGCTACTCAAACTCAATAGCTTGGCCTTGGTGGTCTCAAGAGCGGCAATTTCTTCTTCATGGTTGCAACATGAGGTCTTCTCTTTGCACAAGCGGTAATATTCATCCAAGGCTTCTTCTTGAAGAGCATTGACCTCCAAGATAAGAGCATTGTGCTTCCTCAAGGAAGCAACTTGATCAACAAGCTCGTCATGGCAAGAATTGGGGTCTTCATCATCTTTCTCTTTGTTGGCTTCCTCAAGAGAGAGCATCTTCTTTTTGAGCTCACCAATCAAATCAAGAGCATGGTCTCGATCCTTGGTGAGTCGAGCAACAATAGCCTTGTTGGAGTCTTCAAGGACGATGACACTAGCTTCAAGAGACATGCGCAGATTTCGTTCATCTTCAAGCTCTTCTTTGAGAGAGGCAATCTCATTTGCCGCTTCCCTTTCCAACCTCTCTTTCTCCTCTATAAGGTCTTGTGCCGCACCGAGTTGGCTCAAGAGAGCCCCAACATGAGTCTTGGTATCCCCTTGCATGTTAGTGAGAAAAGAATCCAAACCCATAATCTCACGTTTAACGGTGAGACTAGTGGCATCATCAATATATAAGGCATTAGTCGAGGATGATGGTTTGGAGAGGGATTTTACCTCCGTGGATACCTTAGCCATAAGGCAACGAGCATTGTTGGTGACGAGGTTCTCATTGGGAGAGTCGAAGAGGGAGATAGAGGGAGTGGTAATGGCGATGGCGGCCACTCCCTCTCCTTCCTTGTTGGAGCTCTTGTCCCCACGTTCTTCATCCTCATCGGAGGAGTACTCTTCTCGAATGATGAAGGCTCTAGGCTTCTTGGTGTAGGAGACCTTGTCGTCATCGGACTTGGGGGAGAACTTGGAGAATCCTTTGGAGAGTGACTTGAACTTTTCCTTGCGGATAAGCCTTCCACCATGATCTTCTCTTCTCTCAAACATACAATCCGCGACAAAGTGATTCTTGTCGCCGCAATTGTAGCATGTTCTTCCCCTTTGCCCCTCCCTTGGGATCTTGGAGAAACTTCTTGGAGAATCACGTGATCTTCTTGGTCTTGTGCTTCGGGACTTGTTTCCATCCCAAAATTTCTTGGCGGCGAGAGCCATGTGCTCATAATAATTGATCTTGAGATCATCCGGTCCCCACTCAACAGGATCATCATCGCTTTCACTAGCCTCGTGTACCCTCATCTTCAATGCAAGGTTGGGCTTGCGGGAGTTGTGAGCGCGAGCAACAAGATCCTCCGCATTCTTCTTGGAGATGTCCAAAGCGATGACTTCGCTAAGAACTTCATCGGATGTCATAGCACGGAAGGAGGCGTTTTGGCGGATGGCCGTCAACTTCACTTCCTCATAAGGGAGGAGAGCGTTGTAGAACTTGCGCTTGATCCAATGGTCATCCACAAACGTTGCTCCAAGATCTTGCATTTGCACGGCAAGAGCGATAAGGCGCCGATACATTTCTTCGGGGGACTCTCCTTCGATCATGACGAAGTTGTTGGCCATGTTGTTCACTTCATCAAAACGAGAGCTTTGGATGCTTGCATTTCCGAGGAAGAGCTTCTCAAGTTTATCCCATGCTTCCTTGGCGGTCTTGAGCGAGCGGATATGAGCACGGTCCTTGGGTGTGATGGCCATGTGTATCATGTTGATGGCGGTGGCGTTGAGTTGGTCATCCACCACTTCTCTTCTTGTCAAGCTCTTTGGGTCTCGTGGTGAATAGCCCTCCTCGATGATACGCAAAAGCTCGGTAGATGCGCTGCGCACATGAGAACGCATTAAGAATTGCCAATTTTCAAAGTTGTTTGACTCAAGTAACGGTGGTGAACCATGCGACAAGATATGTGGCATAGGTATTGGAACATTTACGGTGTAATCACTTGGTGGTGGCACCTCATGATAACCCCCTAGACGTTCCGCAACCGGTGTCTCATCCTTCCCCTTTGTTGAAGTGCCGATCTCCCCAATCCCTTCCTTTTGTGAATCTTTTGTCGCTTGCGCGACAAAATCAACAAGAGGAAAGGGGTTAGCTTTTGGCGGGGGATCCTCGGCACTTGCTTTAGGATCAACAATAGGGTTCGGTTTTTGAGCAACCAACTCCATCATCATCGCCTTCATTTGGTTAACGATGGATGACTCCAATTTCTTGAGGTCATCCAACGTAGCCGTTGTGGTATCGACGGGAGATGATGGAGCGGGTGGCACAAGGGAAGGTGACCCATTCACCACACCCGCATCTTGTTCGGCCATTTCTTAGGCGGTAAAGCCCGAGCAAGAAAAGCTTGCTCTGATACCACTTGAATGGATCGTAGCGAACAAGAGGGGGGTGAATGGCGCTACGGCAAGTTTTAGTCTTTTTCAATTTTTAGTGCAACGGAAGGTAAAGGTGATAACTTTAGCGATAGCGGTGATCCTACAATGATCCTAGGACAAGTGCAACAAGCAAAGGAATCGACAAGATAGTAAGAGTAAGGAGCGGGACAATTGGGGGCGCGGAGACGAGGCGAGGTTTGTTTCCCGCAGTTCCTTCCACAATAGGAAGTACGTCTGCGTTGAGGAGGTGCTAGTCTCACACAAGAGACTAGGCGGCCACACCACGAAGGAAGGCCTCACCTTCTTCCTCGAGAGATTTCCACGAAGGTGCTCCCCCTTCTCCACTAAGGCACCGGTCGAGGCGGTGATTCCTTCACAAGGTTGGGGCGAGCTCCACACCACAAGGAGGCTCCCAACAACCCATGGAGCTAGTACAACACCAAGCTAGCCTCCATGGATGCACTTCCTCCAATGTCCCACAATAGGAACCCTAACACCAAGGTCCACTAAGGAATAGCAAGTATTGGTGAAATCTCTCTTGGTAGAACTATAGATCGGGGTCTCCTCCACCACTCCTCAAAATTTGGGCAAGATTGGTTGGATGGTTGGGGAGATCCTCAAGGATTAAGCTCAGCAACAATGGAGGAGAGAGAGAGAGAGAGAAGAGATAAAATTGTGTTGGGGAAGAAGGAGCCCTTAAATAGGCTCCTCCAAATCCAACTGTTATGTCCAGTTTTTGCCTAAGCGGTACTACCGCTTTGGGTAAGCGGTACTACCGCTCTGAGTTCGAAATCCCCCAGATCTGGTCCACGTGGACGCAGAGCGGTACTACCGCTCGCGGTACCGCTCGAGGTACCGCAACAGGGTCCAAACCTTACTGGACTCGAAGCGGTACCGGAGCGGTACCAGAGCGGTCTGTAACTAGTTATGGTACTTGAGCGGTATCGTGGGCGGTACTACCGCTTGCAAGCGGTACTACCGCTCAAGGTACCGTAAAGGTACCGTAACTTGTTCGGTGGGACAAACTCGTGTGCAATCCTCAGAGCGGTACCGTGGGGCGGTACCTATAGAGGTAGCGGTACTACCGCTACAGGTACCGGTAGTACCGGCCTGGCTAAAACTGGTTTTCTCCTCTTTTTCTCTCCAGCCATGTCACCTCGCGATACACACACAAAACCAGAAAACCTATCAACTACGCTTCAGTCTTCCGATCTTGACGTGTCCAGCGAGGTCACCGTGCACTTGCAAATCTAACAATGATACTCACGGCACACGGTGAGATTACTCAAGTGTTGTCATCAAACACACAAAACTTGGGGTTTAAACTTTGCTCTTACAGTTATACAAGCATAAAACAACCTAGGACTAAAACAAGCAAATATTATATATATTTATTATGATAGATTGATTATGTGAAATGGGACATCTTATACCTTGTAACAAGAGCAACCATGCTTCAGACATTTTTACATTATCTTTTAGAGATGGTATTCGCCTTCACGGGGTGCCAAAGACTATTGTGTCGGATCACAACATATGTTCGTGAGATGCTTTTGGAAGACTTTGATGGCAAAATGGGACGTCAATATACAAGACTTCTCCACTGTTTGTCACTCTCAACAGATGGACAAATGAAGGTGGTAAATCAAAGCCTCTTCACACTTCTTCAAGTGTGGGTTAAGAAGAACTTAAGAGTTGAGAGTGTGCACCTTTCACCGACTTCACCTACAATTGCACCAAACATTGAAGACCACATATTCAAGGTGGTATATGAATTGAATCCTTCCACTAAACTAGACCTTCTGCCTCTATTACTTCGCGTGCCAAGTTCATGAAGATGCTCCATGGGTCCAAAGAGCTAGCCACAATCAAGCGGCAAATACAACGGTAAGCTACAAAGTTTGACAAGCACCAGAAACCAATGAACTCTGAACCTGAACCAATTGATCTAGTGTGGACACATCTTTGCATTGATCATTTTCTGGAAGCACGCAAGTTGAAGAGCATGCTTAAGAGGAGTCGTCCTTTTCCAAGTTCTACAATGCATCAACAACAACGCTTAGAAGATCGACATTCCACCTTGAAAGTATTTGGTAAGCAAAACCTTCAGTGTGGCTAATTTTTCATCATATCACGCGAGGAAGAAGCTGGATCGCATGTCGTCTTAATTCAAAATAGATACAAATATAACAAAATAATATATCCATGTCTTATAATGAGTCATTATAGAAGATGGAGAGATAAATATATTGATATAATACGCAATAGTTTCAAATTCAATCACCAAAAAATACATTTGACCACTTTGTTAGTTTTCAAGGCTAAATAATTGGTCATATAACACTATAATTACTAAAATTGGCCAACATAATTATATTTGAAGGCAGTTAAATGCATTGCCATAACGGTTTGTCTCGAAATTCCATACACGATCGGGGCGGCTCATTCTTTCCTCTACTCTCCCCCTCCCTCTCTCCCTCTCTCATGTGAACAATACTAGAGCCCTCTCCTATGTTCTTTCCGCCCGACGCCCCTCCCCTTCTCCCTTGGCGGCTCTGCTGCTTGGCGTGAGGATGGGAGAGGAGGCTTGGGATGTAGTGTAGATACTAGGTCTTCCTCTTCCTCTCTCTATAGGTGTAGGGTTAGGGTTAGGGATTGTCCTTGTTTTACCTATATGGAGTCTGGCGTGATGCCATGGAAGCTAGACGCTCTAGTGTCTTCGCGCGGCATCGAGCTGCCTCCAGTGAAGTTCTCTGGCGACCCTCCGAGGTGGAGGTGCGGTGGTGGCAGCAGATCCGGTGGAGTCTTCTTCAATAAGTGCGGCTGTAAGGGTATATTGCCCCTATGTGTGGTTTTGGTAATTAATGACAACCCCTATGGACTAATATTTTCATTGAGTTTATATGAAGGAATATTCCATAGGTACTACTTGTATTCCATGTGTTGGATTCAAGTATAGATGCCATGTAGATAAAGATACACCTTGTGTATTGGCATACAGATCATCGATTTGAAGATCTATATGTGATATGATCAAGAAGAAGAAATGAAGAATGAGTTCTTATGTGGAACTCAATATTGGCCATGCTCTATCCTATGTGATAAGCAATGAATGATCAAGATCTTGAGAGCTTGATTCCAAGTGAAGAATTCTTTATACACCTCAAGATAGTATGATAGAGTATGAGAAGATACAAGGTTGAGTTGGGCAAGTTCAAGATGAGCATCTTGAGTGGATCACATACTTGAAGCTTGCCGTCCATTTGGTGATAATGGACATGTGAAGATGTGCATAAATAGAGCTTTCCCATCATGCTGTATGGGGGAGCATTTGTGAGTCTTCACGAAGCGACGATGATCAAGTGAGGCATTCCGGCTTGAGTGGATCTTGAAGAGCTATCATCAAGATCAAGCGGGATGCGCAAGGCAAAGGTATGGCCTTGATAGGTTTTCCTTTTACCGGTGTCAAGGTGGTTGTTGGGAGACCGGATTATAGGATAGATAGCCGCACTATCAAGAGAGGTTTTCGGTTGGGTAACTTGATCGCATCGTCTTAGGGAGCTCAATCCTTTGCATACTTTGCATATCCCTATTGCTTCTTGGTTTTTCTCTGTATGAGGTTCTTGAGCTTGTTGCTAGCTTTACAACAAGCCCAAGTTCATCGAAAACGGAGTTCGTATGACTCTTCTATGGCATTTTCAAGGTTGGGAGATTTTACCGGTTATTCATGATATAAGGTTCTACCCTTTTATATTCATGACAAAATCTCCTCCTAAAAGATTCTTGTGTTTTCACTTTCTATAGGATAGCATTTGTTGTTATCTTTCAAACAAAACTGGTTTCATCCAATTCGGAGTTCGGGAGCATTCGTTATTAAAGAAAAAGGAAAAAGGGGAAAGAATAAAAGGAAAAAAGAAAAAGAAGAGGGACAGCCGACAAGTCGGCCTGACCGGACCGGCCACCGGCCCACCCGGTCCGCGCCGGGACTGCCGCTGGTGCCTGCCGGGCCGTGTACTATGTCCTCTGGCCCAAGACCGGCCGTAGGCCCGGTCCACGACCGGCCTGCCCGGCATGCCTCCCGGCCCAGCCGGATTTCTCCCTGGCCCGCTCACCACCGCGCCGCCCACGCGGCCTGTTCCCAGCGTCGCCCCCGCGCGGCCTACTTATCTGCCGCTCGCGCGGCGCGCTGCCCCGCCCGGCTCATGGGCAGGCCCGACCGGACGCCCAGCCGGACTCCTCAGCACATGATCCGGTCAGCCGGCCTGTGGGTCGGCTGGGCCGATTTTTCCTATGCAGTTTTTTCTGTCTTTTTCCCCCAACGGTTATTTTTTCCCCTTAGCTATAAATAGGCTTCTTCCACCTTGATCTGAGTTTGTTCTTCCCCTTCTTCACCTCCATTGTTGCTATTTGAAGGACTTGCTTCCCCCCTTGATTCCTCCCATGATGCTTGCCCATTCTTGAGGATTTGAGAGAGGAGATCTAGATCTACAATCCCCACCAATCAATTTCTCCTCTAAGTGAAGGGAACCCTTTGGATCTAGACCTTGGAGTCTTTTGTTGACTTTCCCCATTGTTCTTTCTCTCCAATCTCATCTTAGCATTTGTTGCTTGGGTGGGATTTGAGAGTGAAGGATTTGAACACCTCTAGTGTTCTTGCTTTGCATCATTGCATAGTGTTGAGCTCTCCACCACGATTAGTTCGAGTGAGAGACCGTGAGCTTGTTACTCTTGGAGGGAGACCTCCTAGTTGGCTTGGCGGTTGGTGCTCCGGTGATCTCTTCAAGAAGATTGTGAAGAGGCCCGGGCTTCTCCTTCGTGGAGCTTGTGAAGTGGTTGTGGAGCTTGCCATCTCCGGAGCGGAGGAAAAGCTAACCATAAGGAAAGGGCCATTATCCTTCGTGGGTGTGGTTCGGAGAATAGGGTGAGCCCTCGTGGCGCGGGGAATCCTTCGTGGGACCTCCACTCCTCCAAACGTGACGTACCTTCTTGCAAAGGAAGAGAACGCGGGAATACATCCTCATCTCCGCGTGCCTCGGTTATTTCTATACCCGAGCTCTCTTTCCTTGTGATAGCCATCGTGCTTGAAGTACATATATCTTGCTATCACTTGTGCTACATATATCTTCCGCCTATCTTGCTTAGCTCTAGTTGCTATTGTTACACTTAGTTGAGCTTAGCATATTTAGGGTTTGTGCTTGTAAACTAAACGATAGTTGTTGGGGGGATGACCCCCGGTATGCCAAAGGCATGCCAAAGCCGGATGGTTTAGGCCATCAAGATACCGGTTTAATGTTTATACCGGAGCACGAAGTTGAGAGTTTGGCTAAGTGAAGCTAAGCCGGTATCCCCAGGAGGGGTATACCGGAACCGGATAGAGAAGACACCGGGCTACCGGTAAGAAGTACACTGTAGCACGTCGGCGAGGACTGGTCAAAGATTCTCTCCGGAGCTAGAAGACAAAGATGAGCTAAGCAAAGTAGCTTTAAACGAAGCCCTGACGATAAAGAAGAGGATGACGCTGAAAGAAGCCGGGTGACATCAGCCTCCCTGATTAAAGAAGACCCCGGTGTCATCTATGATTGAAGTAACTTTGTAAAGTAGTTTGTCTAGTCAAAGATGCCATTAGGGTTTCTTCCTCTGTAAGCCACCCTCTCCCCTATATAAGGAGAGGGGGCACACCCGTACACGGAGAGACAAGATACGAGCGACCTAAGGAGAACCTTGTATGCACAAACTTGTATCATGTTGAGATCAATGAAGAGAAAGATCTAGAGCGGAGTTCTTCCTTGTGTCTCTCTTCTTCTACCTCTGGCTCCGACTAAGTTCTTGAGGAAAGCATCTGGAAGTTCATCCTACCTAATCAAAAACCCTCCCCCGAATCCTCTAGCGCCCATTCGGCCCCAGTTTAAGCCATCCCATGGCATCTGTTTGTTCACCACGATGACAGTTGGCGCCCACCGTGGTGCAGGAAGTGGCGCTTGCTAGAGTTCATATTCGGGCAGGCATCCTCGACGTCGCCGGCCAGCGGACCGTGTCTGCGGTGGTGTAGCGCATCTACTCCATGGACTTCATCAACGACAACGCGGGATGCTTCGCCAACGGCGGCATCTTCCCCAAGAACGGCCGCATCATCGAGTTCGGCAGCCACCGCGTCTACTTCGGCACTGTCCCTGTGCGCCAGCGTCTCTCGCCGGTGCTGGTGGCACCGGATCCGCCGAGGTGGCTCTGTGCTGGCCGCGCCGCTGGCAGCGTCGAGGTGATGATGGCTGGCGCGGTTGACGCAGGCAAGGAGGCTGTGGAAGAAGGTGCTGGCCGCGCGGCTTCGACCCGTGCGGCCAAGCCACCGCTGGAGCGCGACACTGGCGCTGCGGGAGCATCTTCCGCACCACCGGAAACACCACTCCAAGCGGCGATGAACGTGCTGGCGACGCCCATCGCGCAGAACATCGACCCGGCAGCGGCTCAGGCGGAGCCGGAGGCACAACGCCGAGGCTGCTCGCGAACGGCGCCGACATCGTCCGGGCGCAGCGCGAGCTGAACCTAACCCTACGTGAGTACAACGCTGCCCATGGCTTTGCTTCTGTTAGCGCTCATGCTGCTAGGATACCGGAGAACCGGCTTAAAGCTCGCAATCTAGATCGGGATTTGCGTAAGGAAGTTCTTGCCGGCAAAAGTACTTCTGCATCTGTGAGCATCGTAGAGAAACCTAAGTACAGTAGCCCGGATAAAACCATAAAAGCTTCTAAGGCTGCCGTAGAGCTGTGTGAGTCGCTTTCCGGAGATGCTTTGGCAAAACAGCAAGAGCGTGTTAGAGAGCTGGTAGAAACTATCGAGCAGCAGAATGCTGAGCAGCTCGCCAAGCTGAACAAGGCTGTGGCTTCAAAATCCGCGCGTTCAGCAAAGAATGCCGGAAGCAAGTCCCATGGGCAGGCCTCGTCCCCCCATCCGGACAGAAGGAGAGAAAAAGAGATGAACGCACAGCAGATGACTGTGTACGATCCGGTTCTTGCCGGAAAGCAACAAGCCGGGCAACACGATGCCGGTAGAAAAAACCAAGGGGCAGATCGAGGCTACGCCAAAGGAGGCTATGCCGGAAACAATCATGCCGGTAGATATGAAACCGGGCAAAACTATCGAGCTGCAAGGGCAGCGTATGATGAGGAGGAAATACTTCCCCCGAGGTACCGGCAGGCAAGGGCCGCGGTACCGAAACGTTACGATGAAGCTGATTCGACAAGACTCACGGCTTACCGGAACCCGTTGGGAGAACGCGTGGGAGAAAGACACCTGCCAGAACGGGATGCGAGGCACCGTCTGGATAGAGTGTATTTGTCTGAAATGATCGAGGCAGAAGGTCCTCCGGGTCCAAAGTGTTTTGGCCCAAGGATCATGAAAGAGGAGCCACCAGTTCGCAACTTCCAGTTGCCCCGTGACACCAAAACATATGATGGCACCACTAAGCCGGAAGATTGGCTCGCGGATTACGTGACCGCGGTGTACGTCGCTGGCGGCGGAGGAAGCGTAGCCGGAGGAGGAAATCGGCGTTGGGCCGTGAGAATTGTGCCAACGTTCCTGGTGGGACCGGCAAGAATCTGGCTGAACAACCTGCCGGCAGGAAGCATAAACGGCTGGTTGGACTTTGAGGAAGCTTTTGTGAGTAACTTCAGTAGCACATACCGGAGGCCCAACAGGCCTCAGCAGCTCGCTTTGTGCGTGCAACGCCCGCAGGAAACAGACCGGGATTACTTGACCCGGTGGAACTCCATTAGAAACTCCTGTGAAGGGGTGATAGAAGCGCAAGCCATAGCTTGGTTTTGCAATGGATGCCGCAGAGGTTCGCCGTTGTGGCAAAAGCTACAGCGGAACATGCCGGTAACTTTGGCGGAGATGATACGTGTGGCGGATAACTACGCATTGGGAGACCCAATGCAACCGGCGGTACAAGCTGAGCCGAACAATCAAACCCGCCTCAGTAGCGCCAAGAGCAATACCGGGACAACCGGAACAACAAGAGGAGGGAGGATTTCCCGGATCGAAGGTACGGTCCGCAGCAAGTTGCTGCTGTACAAGAAAACTCTGATGCCAACGGCAGCCGGAGGCAAAAAACCGGATCGCAGCCATGGGTGGGTCCTAAGAAGCAATGGGTCGAAAAGAAACCCTGGGGCCAGAAAAAGAATTGGCAAGAACCTGTGAAATACACCATGGAAGCCGCCATGGATCAACCTTGCCGGTGGCACACGCCGAATCCGGCTCACCCGTCAAACCATTTGACGAAGGACTGTTCTTGGACCAAGTACTTGATGCTCAAGGGAGCAGTAAAAGATGCGCAGGCACAAGGGTGCTCCACAATGTTACCACCATCTCAGGATATGCTGCACCAGCATCAACCGCCACCACCACCACCGCTTACCGGAGCAAACGCTCTACCGGTGCAGCCTCAGCCAAACCGGCAGCAGCATCAGCAAGTTCATCAGGTGGGAGAAGGCAATGGCCAACCACCTCCACCGGCACCTTTGGGCCGGAACGTTTACGCTGATCCGGATGTGTGCTGTGTTGTGTTCGTTACCGAGCCAACAGACAGGCAGAGCCTACATCGCCGTTCTATGGAAGTGAACGCGGTGATGCCGGCAATACCAAAATACATGCAGTGGCCAGATCAGGAAATCTCCTGGTCAGTCAAGGATCACCCCAAGGTAATGCCTAATCCGGGTGGTTACGCTCTCGTGGTAGACCCAATCATGCAAGGGCCAACAACGCGCGTCAAATTCAGCAAAGTGCTGATAGACAATGGGAGCAGCATAAACATAATGTACCGGCACACCATGCATACGCTAGGCATAACAGAAAACATGCTTCAGCCAACTCGTACAACGTTCCACGGAATCGTTCCGGGTTTGTCCTGCGCACCGGTAGGAAAGGTCCGGGTGGATGCGTCGTTTCGTGGACGTGACAATTGCCGGGTTGAAAACATTGAGTTCGAGGTGGTGGACTTAGATGGTCCTTACCATGCACTGCTGGGGAGACCGGCATTGGCAGCTTTCATGGCCTCGACTCACACGGCCTATCTCAAGATGAAGATGCCGGCACCTCGTGGACCCTTGACTGTGGTGGGAAACTACAAAATCTCGTTGCAAACTGCTTCCGCCGGATCAAACCTGGCAGAATCGCTGGTGATCACAGAGGAAAAAAGAAGGATGCAAACTGCGGTTGCGTTGGCTCAGTCTTCACAGTTGAGCTTAGCGGCAATGAGTGCAAGCTTGAGCGCACCGGCGTTCAAGCCGACAAAAGAAACAAAGGACATCGTGCTGGATCCGGCTTACCCTGAGCGCACCGTTCGTATCGGTGCCGGCCTCAGTGAGGCATAGGAAAGCGCGCTCGTCAGCTTCCTCCGTGAGAATCGGAATATCTTTGCCTGGTCTACAGAGGACCTGGTAGGTGTTCCGAGGGAGCTGGCTGAGCACTCTTTGAATGTCCGGAAGGATGCGAAGCCGGTACGACAACCTTTACGCCGGTTTGCTGAGGATAGGAGGAAAATCATTGGAGAAGAAGTGACAAAGTTGTTGGTTGCCCGTTTCATCGTGGAAGTAACGCATACTGAGTGGCTAGCCAATCCGGTGCTGGTTGAAAAGAAGAAAGAGGAGAACCTCGAAGCAAAGGCTCCAAAGGTGTGGTGCATGTGCATCGACTACACCAACCTGAACAAGGCTTGCCCAAAAGACCCTTTCCCCTTACCCCGGATCGATCAGGTGATTGATTCCACTGCTAGGTGTGAGTTTTTGTCCTTCCTAGATGCTTACTCCGGTTTCCATCAAATCCCCCTGAAAAAGGAAGATCAAATAAAAACTGCGTTCATTACCCCGCACGGGGCTTATTGCTATGTCACTATGCCTTTTGGTTTGCGCAACGCTGGTGCAACGTACCAGCGCTGTATGCAAAAATGCTTGTTCGATCAAATTGGAAAGAATGTGCAAGTCTATGTGGATGATGTCGTGATAAAAACGAAGGTAAAAGATACCTTAATCGACGATATCCGGCAAACATTCGATAACTTAAGAAGGTTCCGGATGAAACTTAATCCGGCAAAATGCACTTTCGGTGTCCCTGCCGGTAAGTTGCTTGGTTTCCTTGTATCAAGCCGGGGCATTGAGGTGAATCCGGTAAAGATCCGGGCAATAGAAAGAATGACCATACCGCACGATCTCAAGGACGTGCAAAAGTTTACCGGAAGCTTGGCGTCGCTAAGCCGGTTTATAAGCAGATTGGGAGAAAAAGCTCTGCCCCTCTATGCTCTGATGAAAAAATCCGATACGTTCGTCTGGACCCCTCAGGCAGACGCGGCATTTAAGGAGCTAAAAACAATGCTAGCCACAGCACCAATACTGGCTTCGCCTTTGGAAAGAGAGCCCACGTTGTTATACATAGCAGCAACTAACCGGGTGGTAAGTGTTGTAGTGGTAGTAGAAAGAGAAGAGGAAGGAAAAACCGTCCAGAGGCCGGTATACTACCTGAGCGAGGTGCTCTCCCTCTCAAAGCAAAACTACCCGCACTTCCAGAAAATGACCTATGGCGTGTTCATGGCCGCCACAAAGCTTAAGCATTACTTTGAGGAGCACCCCATGAAGGTGGTGAGTGAGGCACCCATCTCCGATATCATGTGCAACAAGGATGCTAGCGGTAGGATTGCGAAATGGGCAATCCAGATATCACCATATGTACCGATGTACGAAAGAAGAGACGCCATAAAATCACAAGCTTTAGCTCATTTCTTGGTTGATTGGGCGGAAATGCAATACAAGCCTCCAGACCAAAGAATAGAGTACTGAAAGATGCACTTTGACGGATCCAAACTCAAAGAGGGTCTAGGTGCCGGTGTGGTACTTACCTCACCTAAGGGAGATCATCTCCGGTATGTTTTACAAGTGCATTTCAGGGCATCAAACAATGTCGCTGAATACGAGGCTTTGATCCATGGGCTTAAGGTCGCAAAAGAAATCGGTGCACACCGGATCATTTGCTACGGAGATTCAGATCTTGTGGTACAACAATGTTCCGGAGATTGGGACGCAAAAGATGCCAACATGGCCTCATACCGGTTTCACGTACAAAAGATTGCCGGCTTCTTCGAAGGATGTGAGTTTCACCATGTGCCGCGTGCGGAAAATGAAGCCGCGGATGCTTTGTCCAAGCTGGGCTCATCTAGGCAAGAAATTCCTCCCGGAATAGCCTTGGCACACTTAAGAGTACCATCGATCAAACCGAGTCCGGAGTCGGAATCAATTTTTGTACCGGAATCACATGTTGTACCAATGGATATCGATGAAGGAAACCCGGGGACTGTTCCGGCAAGCTCGGGGACTGTTCCGGTAAGCTCGGGGACTGCTGCATCTATACCGGAAGAAACAATGCTGGTGGATAGCATGGACATAGATGTACCGGTGTTCCTGATTCGGGAGGCACCATCTTGGGTTAAACCTATTAAGGAATTCCTGATCAACGGCACCTTGCCGGTTGACGAAAATGAATCCAGAAGAATCCAGAGGAGGTCCAAGGCATACACCATTATCAATGGCGAGGTGTACAAGAGAAGTGTTACCGGTGTCCTTCAAAGGTGTGTGGAACCGAAAGAAGGAAAAGAAATGCTTGCAGAGATTCACCAAGGGGAGTGTGGGCACCACGCTTCGTCAAGGGCGCTGGTGGCAAAAGTGTTCCGGCATGGGTTCTATTGGCCCACGGCTTTGGAAAATGCTGAGGATCTGGTAAGAAAATGCAATGGGTGCCAGAGGTACGCCAAGCAAAATCATACCCCAGCATCCGGTTTAAAAACCGTACCGCTAACTTGGCCGTTTGCCGTTTGGTGCCTGGACATGGTTGGCCCATTCAAAACTGCAAGGGGAAATATGACCCACATCTTGGTTATGGTGGATAAATTCACTAAGTGGCTAGAGGTAAAACCCATTGAAAAATGTGATGGGCGCACAGCGGTGAAGTTCTTAAAAGATGTTATCTTGCGTTATGGTTACCCACATAGCATTATCACTGACAATGGACAAACTTTGCTCAAGGTGAGTTCAAAAGATTTTGTGAGGACAACAATATCCGGTTGGATTTGTGCTCAGTGGCACACCCACAGGGCAATGGCCAAGTTGAAAGAACAAATGCTTTGGTACTTTCCGGCATCAAACCAAGACTCATCGAGGCGGTGGAAAAGTCACCGGGGTGTTGGCTCGATGAGCTACCATCAGTGTTGTGGAGCATAAGAACGACTCCAAACCGGTCTACCGGATACACTCCATTCTTGATGGTTTATGGAGCAGAAGCGGTCATACCAACCGACATTCTCCATGACTCACCAAGGGTGCAGCTCTATACCGAACAAGAGGTGAAAGAGGCCAGAGAAAACGATGTGGACTTGCTATAAGAAGCAAGAGAATTGGCATTGGCAAGAACAGCCATTTACCAGCAAAACCTCAGACACTATCACAGCCGGAAGGTTAACCCGAGGGTGTTCCGGGAAGGAGACCTGGTGCTACGCCTAGTGCAGCGCACTGAAGGCCGGCACAAGCTTTCACCCCCATGGGAGGGACCCTTCATTGTGAGCAAAGCTCTCCACAATGATGCCTATTACCTGATCGATGCACAGGAATGGAAGAAAGGAAAGGCGGACAGGTCCGGAGAGGAGACCAAGCGTCCGTGGAATGTAGCTCTGTTGCGTCCTTTCTACTCTTGAAGTTGTGGTGTAAGAAGTTCCTTTTTGTACCTTATTTGCTATGAATAAAAGATGTCGGAACCTCGAATGAGTCTCGGGGACTACCCCTACTAAAGTTGCATGCAATATGTTTATTTTTTCAGTTTACCGGTTGCTTATTGAACGTTTTTTCTTTCCGGTTTAGTAGTGTGCTAAACCTACCGGAGTCTTCGACTCTGCTGCTGTCCGCAACCCGGCTTCATGGCAAGCAAGATAAACCGGTAGGGACTAAGCACATGAACTGCGAAGAGAGAGAGCGGGAAAGAACAATCCGGAAAAATTTAACTAACCCCGGTTGTGCCGGTTTTTTGCGAAAATTTCGAGTTATTTCTAAGTTCAAGAAAGTGCTTGCTTGGTAAAACAACTTTGTGCTCATACGCCAAAACGCCCAGAGAAGGTAGGCAGAGCCAAAGCAAAAGAGCCAAGTGTGCATTGGATTGGATGCGGAGACAATTCCGAAATCTTTGCAGTGCAGGATAAAAACCAAACAATGAGCAAAATGCTAAGACATTAGAGCAAACACAACTTAATAAGCTACCGGTATAGCATACCGGCAGATAACATTGTCACATAGCCAAAAGAGCAGCTAGGTTTTAAGTTACATCATAAACCCCGGCATACCGGGGTCGAATTTAACAGGCATTGTTTTGAGGCAAGCAGGAACAGGCAAACGTGTTATAACAGGCAATTAGGCAGCAGGAGCTTCGGGAGGCACGGCACCAGCTTCTGGAGCTTCCGGAGGCTGCTCACCGGCACCGGCATCTTCCTCTCCCTCGTCCTCTTCTTCCTCTTCATCACTGAGGTAGTCGCGGACGTCAGGAAGAGGGGGGATGAAGGTGCGGACCTGGGCGTACTCAGCAAGCCGGTAGGCCCGATCCTGCCGCTTCGCGGTGAGGACCGGGTCCACATCAGTTGGAGCGTTTTCGCGCACGCCAAGGAGCGCATCCAGGTCCAGGTCTTCGTACCAGGAGCAGGCGACGCGCAGCGCCGTATCCGCTCCGGCACGGGCCGCCGAGCATTGCCACTCCCGGATTCGCCGGCCGGCGTTCTTCAAGCACTCCGAGGTAAGCGATAAGTTCGTCGGCACCTCCTCTCCAGGCCAGAGCACCTTGAAGAGGTGGATCGCCACATCGAGCAGATCCGCAAGGTTCCGGTCAACCGCACGCATGTGGGAGACCCGCGCAGAAAGGGCAACCAGGTGATCATAAGCATCCCATGGCGCTTCCAAGTTCTGGTACTTCTGCTGGATCCGGCGATCGGCCACCTTTTTCTCGCGCAAAGAGCTGCGAGTCCGGGAAAAGCCCTGCAAGACAAAGAGAAAAGGGTAAGGACATGAAACCGGAAAACATAAGCTTATAAGCAGAAACCGGAGGAAAAAGAAGATAAGAAAAACTTACGAAGGGCAAGTGCATCAGTTTGCATGAACAATTGGTCATACTCCTTTTGCTCTCCCTCCAAGCGCGCGGCTTGATCCTCGGCTGCTTTTCGCGCCTTGGCTCCCTCCTCAAGCTCAGCCCGCAGCACAACTGTGGAGTTGTTGGCGTCCTCCAGGGCTTCGTTGAGCTTGGCTTCAACAGCGGCTTGGGCGGCCTTCATAGCATCATTATCCTTGAGCCCAAGCTGGATCGCTTGCTCCTTTAGCCCCTTGCAGTAAAGCTCCTGGGCGTCCAGCGCCTTGCGGTGCTCCTTGATGAGCTGCTCCTTTTCACCTAGATACCGGAAAGAAAAGTGTTAGCAAAGTTGCGGCTGGTAAAATGAGGAAAGAACAAGTTAACCGGAAAAGAAAGAACGGTACCTTGGAGTGCGGCGATCTGGGCCTTGAGGGCTTCAATGGTAGCTTCCGGGACAGCTGTTGAACAAAAAGTTCATAAGTATTAAGAAAGAAAACGTTCCGGTAAAAAGATGCCGGAGGGGAAAAAGGAGCCTACCTTGGCACTTGCTGTGCGCTTCAGCGAGGTCCCGGTGATCCCAGAGAAGCTCCTCGAAGAGGTGCCTCCGGGCGTCGGCCGTGCTCTGTTCAAGACAAAATGTTAGAAGAAAAGAAGCCGGTTTATCCATGTTTTTACCTAAGTTTCACGCTAAGATCTGCGTTCTTAACCCGAAACTCGGGGACTGGCTATGCCGGTTTTTCGAGTTTTTACCTAAGTTTCACGCTAAGATCTGCGTTCTTAACCCGAAACTCGGGGACTGGCTATGCTGGTTTTTCGAGTTTTTACCTAAGCTTCGCGCTAAGACCTATGATCTTAACCAGAAACTCGGGGACTGGCTATGCCGGTTTTTCGAGTTTTTACCTAAGCTTCGCGCTAAGACCTATGATCTTAACCCGAAGCTCGGGGACTGGCGATGCAAGTTTTTTGGAGCTCTCTACTTAAGTTTCGCGCTAAGAGCTATGCTCTCAACACGAAACTCGGGGACTGGGAAGATAGACAAGATCCGGAAAGAAAGAAATCGGCAAAAATTGAAAAGTTGCAAAAAGTTTGGTGGAACTTACCAACACATTGTTGGTGGCATCGTGCCACGCGTTATCCAGCTCCTTCACTGCGCGCCGAAGCCGCATGAAGTGTTCCTCCGTGCACCGGGGTCCAGCGGGGTCTGGCGCCGGAAGCCGGTCCTTCCCCAGGCCGCGGGTGGATGCAGATATATCCGCATCGTTCCACTTTTGTGCGTAGGGGAGAAGGTGCCCCAGGTCGCGGCCTTCACGCTTCAGCTCAACGATCCGGCCTAAGATGCCGGAAGGTTTTTCTCCGACCGCAGCAGCGGCGGGGCTGACGTGCAGCACCAGAGACTGCGGGTCGGCGGCTGAGGTGCCGGCGGCCATAGCCTTTCCCCTGGAAGCCCCCGGCTTGAGGAACTTCGTGATATTGAGGGTCTCGGGCGGCGGCGTTGGAGTGGCCCCGCTGAGTTTGGCGGTAGGGGCTTCCGGTGGAGGCATGGGCGAGGCCTTGGGAGGCAACGGCGCGCCCTGCCCCAAGGTGCAGCTGGCCGGCGCGGCCTTGGAGGGGAAAGAGCTAGAGTGCTTCTTCTTCTTTTTCTTCGGGGCGAGAGGAACCAGAGGTTCCGCCCGCCCGGCAGCTTCGTCGTCGGCGCCGATGTTGCTGGCGCCGATATCTTGGTTCTCTGGAGGGGAGGTGAGATCCTCCTCCGCGCGGTGGTCAGGAGATGTAGGGGCCGCGCGCCCCGCACTTGAGGTGCCTCCCGGAGGGGAGGCAGAAGGGTTGCCGGTACCGGATGGTACCGGGCTTGTCTGAGGAGGAGGAGTTGAAGCCTCAGGCGTCGAGCCGCTGGCGCTCTTGGAGAGCTTGAGCGCAGGGCTGAACAAGAGGGAGAGGAAAGATCAAAAACATCAAGAGAAAGGAAAAGTTTGTGAAACGAAGCAAATAGAGAAACAAAGAACTTACCCAGAGGCGACCGGCATCTGCTTGTTCTTGTAGCGCCTCTTGCCAGTCTCTTTCCCCCCAAGGACTTCCGTCCGGAAGCGTTTGGCGGGGGGAGCTTGGCTGGAGCCGGCGTCAGGTGCGGGGGCCTTGTTCTTCTTGCTCTGAGGAATGAGCTTCTCCAAGAACTCCTGGCCGACCTCGGCCTGCAAGGGAGGCACGTGCTCGTGGACCTGTGGTTCGGGGCCAGCTGAGGGAGCATCTACAGAAGGGAAATAGCAACAATACATAAGAGACCGGAAGGGGAAACTACCTCAAGTATGGTGAGCTCATCGTCGGAACCGGAAGCTGCAGAAGAAAAGTTACCAGGGCGCGGAGTGGGGATGCGGCCCATCTTCAGATCGGTCCAATGGACGTAGGGATCTGGGTCAACCTTGTCCAAGGGGCGCTTCCGGCAAGGGCCTCGCCGATCCGACTCGATGCGAGGGAAGCGGGCCTTGGCCTGAAAACAAAGAGAAAATCAGTTAGCCGCAGCATAAAAGTTACCGGTAGAGCAGCCCGGGAGGCACATTCTCTTACTTCGTCGGTTGGAGGGTTGGTGGAGCTGAGAGGCAGGAAGCCCCACTCCCAGTCAACCGGCATGTCCGTTTGGCAGATTTGATTAGCCTTGCGAACCACATCCGCTTTGCTTAAGGGGAGGCTGGTGATCTTGGTGGGATCGCCAGGGCCGTACATCTCGCTTATCTTATGAGCCCGGCGCTTAAGGGGAAGCACCCGGCAGCAGATGAAGGTGCGGATGATATCATCGGAGCAGATGTTGGTCTCCTTCATCAGCTTCTCCATGAAGCGTACGACCCGGTTCGTCTCAATGTGATTCGTACCGGGGAAGTAGCCCCAGTTGACCTTCGTGGGCGGCGCCGGGTTGAAAGCCGGTAGATTGATGAGATCCGCTGCGCCGTTGTTCTTCACATAGAAGAACATCGTCTGCCACAACCGGCAGGACTCGAGACCGGTGAATTTAAAAAAGGGGCTCCCTTGGCGGGAGCCGATAATACAAGACCCGCATTGAACGGGGGGTTTGGGCTTGGGAATATACTTGCCCTGGACCGAATTGATCCGGAGAGAGAAGAAGCGAGCAAAGGTCTCGCGAGCGGGACGGATGCCGATGTAGCCTTCTATGAAGGCAACATAGCAAGAAAGATAGAAAACGGCGTTGCCGGGAAGGTGGTGAGGCTGGAGTCGATAGAAATCCAAAATTTGGCGGAAGAAGTCAGAGGCAGGAAGGCCGAAGCCACGCTCAAAGCGAGCAAGAAAGACAACGAACTCACCGGGTTCAAGCACCGGTTCGATCTCGTTGCCAGGAAGCCGGCAGGAGACTCCCTCCGGTATCCTCCTAGACCGGTATAGCCGATCAATCTCATGTTGTGTCACGTCGGAACCTCTCCAGGCTCCGCGTGTGATACCGGAAAGATCTTTTCCGGGGGCCTGGCTGGAGCTGCCGGCCTCTTGGTCTTTGACGGATTCGGCTTCCATCCGGGCAAGATCTGCAGTTAGCCCGTCGGAAGTTCTACTCTCTTGGCTACTAGAGGATGAGGCAGAGAGAGACTCTTCGCTAGACATATGGATTTGAGAGACGCCGGTATCTACCCGCAAAACAGATTTCCCAAGAACTACCCTCGTGCGAAGATCTACGAGTAAGAGGAAAAGCAAAATAAAAAGGAAGTAAATACTCTACCGGCCCAAGATCTGGAAAGCGAAGAGAAGAGAGGTAAATGCGTATTGAGCCTAACCTGAGGCGGCGGAGGCGCTTAGGGAGAAGGTCGCCGGAGCAGCGGGAGGCTCGTGAGCGCCGACGGAGGCTGGCGACGGCGAAGGGCGAAGACCGCCTAGCAAAGCCCGAAGCAGCAGCGAAGAACCTCAGCGCAGCAAGTGTGACGGCGCAAGTTCGTCGGAGCAAGGCTCTGGCAGCGACCGGCGGCGACGAGGTTGCAAGGGGCGAGGAGCTCGAAGCACTGGGGAGAAGGCAAATGCGGGGAAAGAGATGAAGTGGAACCGCACTCCCTCTTTATAGGAGAAGGAGATAGTGGGCCAGAAACTGCTGGGCTGCGGCGGTTCACGTCGTGGGCCGCCACGTGGCGCGAGAATACACGCGCAGAAAACATAGTGCCACAGGGAGGCCACACGGATCCGGAACGGCGGTCGGGATCCGGTGTGGCGCCATAAATGCTGGCGCAGAAGCCGAAGGGAAGTGACCCCTGACACTGGCGCGTCAGACACAGTGCGCATGTCACTGACACGCACTGTACCCGAGAAATTCTCGACTTCGCCGAGGAGAGAGAGTTAATGTCAAAGATACCGGGGAATAAGATACCGGAAGATACTTTGTAAAGAGAAAAAAGATGCGAGTCCGGCAAAGATGCCGGAAGATCTATATTTACCACCGGAAAGATTAAACCGGTACCTTAAGATATGAGAACCTGGCATGGTTCGTCGGATAGGATCCACCGGACTATACCAGCTTCGGGGACTAATGTTGGGGGGATGACCCCCGGTATGCCAAAGGCATGCCAAAGCCGGATGGTTTAGGCCATCAAGATACCGGTTTAATGTTTATACCGGAGCACGAAGTTGAGAGTTTGGCTAAGTGAAGCTAAGCCGGTATCCCCAGGAGGGGTATACCGGAACCGGATAGAGAAGACATCGGGCTACCGGTAAGAAGTACACTGTAGCACGTCGGCAGGACTGGTCAAAGATTCTCTCCAGAGCTAGAAGACAAAGATGAGCTAAGCAAAATAGCTTTAAACGAAGCCCTGACGATAAAGAAGAGGATGACGCTGAAAGAAGCCGGGTGACATCAGCCTCCACTACAGGAAAATAAGCATGTAGAGACGTCTAATTTAGAGACTAGAGACGCTGTATTTCATCTCTACGCCGTTGTAAAGACGCTACTATAAAGCGTCGTAGAAGCGTCTTCTTATGCACCGTCTCAAATACTTTAAAGACGCATGTGTCAGCGTCCCAAAAATAAGATGAGACATTTTCAAAAGCGTGTTTATCTTGATAGAGCCACTTTATGGAGGCCCAACATATCGTCTCTATCAACATTGAATCAGGCTATTGCATCTTTGAATGAATTTTTTGTGTGTGTGTGTTATATAAATCAATTCATTCTTCAAATCCTTGCAAAATTTGGAGCAATGCACATCATGTGATGGAAATCAAATACCAGCCATCACAAAACAAAAAAGAATTACAAAAAATCCTTGTGCTGCAAACAACATCAATTATATTATCTGATGGTACTTGTAGTACTTTACAAGTGAAAAGTACATCCTTACAAATACTGGGCATACACCACTAAACAAGTTCCTATAATTTTCATATGTAGTTTCCTAAATATAATATGAATTTATCTATTAGATTTGATGCGCTAGTTCACTTCTTCTGCAGACTTTGTTTGCTCTTGACATTGTGCCGCTTGAAAAATCTTCGCGGAGTAATACCTGCAGAGGAACAACTACACGATCAAGAAACACATTTGGTAAAATATTAACAATTTCATAGCAAGATAATATGTTATAATCTCTGAGAAATACCTTGTGAAGCCGCAAGACAAAATTCCAAGAGTTACCGTCCGATTGACGACATATACACATGTACTAGATGGGTTCAGCAAATCTGACCAGGCTCGTAGACAAATAACCCTGTTCTAGACCGAAGAAGCTTAGCGCATTTAAATAATTCAAAAATAGAAGTTACCTTCTGTTGGTCGGTGCAGTTGATGCCATCCGATGTGAATAGCACCTCCAAGGTTTGGCAGTGCTAAAACTGCAACGATGTCCATTACCTATATGCAAATACAAGGATCAGAAACATAATTCACTAATCTGTAACAAAGAACGGTTTCTGAAATCCTAGAGGGGAGAGACGGAATCGATCCCTAATTGCAGAGAGGAACTATAGTCCAGCGGCAAGGAACACTTATCGATTCCAGCCGCGAAGAACAATTTATCGAGTACAGTAGGAATGAACAATTAATCTAGTACAACCGCAAGGAACTGACCAAATTCAATGTTGACCCAGCAGCCGGATAGATCCTTGGAATCCATTACCTGTATGCAAATACAAGGATGCAAACAAAGAAAGCTTTCTGAAATCTTAGAGGGAGAGACGGGATAGATACCTAATTGCAGAGAGGAACGATAGTCCAGCGGCAAGGAACACTTGATCGATCCCAGTCGTGAAGAACAGTTTATCGAGTACAGTAGCAATGAACAATTAATCTAGTACAATGGCAAGGAACTGACCAAACTCAACGTTGACCCAATAGCCAGATCCTTGGAATCGTACGTGGTCGCATGGGTCTCGGGATAGAAAAAGAACTACCGATCCTGAGAAGCCGAGGGAGAAGTTCGCCCTAGAAAGGCAACACGGATCTGGTGGCGGCGGCCATAGGTTATACAGGCGCTAGGGGAAATGGTAAACGTGATAATGAGGTGGTATTTCGTTTTCTCTTGTGGAAACCTAGACGTTTAAGACGCATGGTGTTGCGTGTCAACAAACGTCTCAACTGACGGCTCAATTAGGGACATAGGGGCGAACATAAAAGCGTCGAATGGGTAGCGTCTTTATATGATTTTTTTTGTTGTAGTGCTCCTTGATTAAAGAAGACCCCGGTGTCATCTATGATTAAAGTAACTTTGTAAAGTAGTTTGTCTAGTCAAAGATGCCATTAGGGTTTCTTCCTCTGTAAGCCACCCTCTCCCCTATATAAGGAGAGGGGGCACACCCGTACACGGAGAGACAAGATACGAGCGACCTAAGGAGAACCTTGTATGCACAAACTTGTATCATGTTGAGATCAATGAAGAGAAAGATCTAGAGCGGAGTTCTTCCTTGTGTCTCTCTTCTTCTACCTCTGGCTCCGGCTAAGTTCTTGAGGAAAGCATCCGGAAGTTCATCCTACCTAATCAAAAACCCTCCCCCGAATCCTCTAGCGCCCATTCGGCCCCAGTTTAAGCCATCCCATGGCATCTGTTTGTTCACCACGACGACAATAGTTTAATTCCGCATTCTTACAAGACAAATCCGCAAGAGTTTTTAATTGCCTATTCACCCCCTCCCCCCCTCTAGGCGACATATCGATCTTTCAATTGGTATCAGAGCAAGGTCTCTCCTTGTTTAAGGCTTCACCGCCTTGAGAGTAAAGATGTCGGCTAGTAATTT
>NC_061513.1:203964273-203981819 GCF_022539505.1 Lolium rigidum
CCTATTCACCCCCCCTCTAGGCGACATCTCGATCTTTCAGCGGCCGTGGATCTTGTCGCCTAGATCTTGAGGAGATTCTTTGCCCCTCTCGATGTCGAGGTGAAGGTGGAGGCAAGGGATCTCTTTTCGGTTGGAGGTGGTGCGGTTTGCGGTGCTTCAGAGTTGTTCCTTGTGCGCAACACACGGCGACAACCGTCGATGTGATCTTCAGCCGAACTAGCGGCCCATCTTCAACCTCCATTGCGGAGGCCTGCTCTTTGATCCATCGCCGGAGCTCGACACCGCTAGGATTCCAAGTGGTTCGTCCCTGAAATCCTAGATGTGGCCGATGGTTGGATCTGTTCGTCGGGAGAGACCCAATGAGCATCCCGCTCTCTGATCCCAGCGAAGACGCCTGGAGGTCGCCGACAACTGGTAGTGGAGGCACCCTTTTCCTTGATTGATTTGTCTTTTCTTCCTAGGACGCTTTATGTAAAGTGGAGGCATTATCTTCAAATACTAGATTCTTTAGAGTGAGTGATGTAAAGGGCCTCCTTGCAATTTGTACCTGATATGTGTGTGTTTTCAATGTAGCTCCATCAAGGTCTTCTAGACCCCTCAGTTTGTTCAAAAAAAATTGATACACATTCATAGTCATATTTTTTTACTTGTAAACAAATCCTAATATTTACCACATCAATTTCTATTTCTATCCGGATTCATATATTTCCAAGTCCATTTTAAATTTGTTTTAACACGAATATGAGATAATATGGATTGTCCAATATTAATTTCCACCCATACATATAAAAACAATATCGCTAAACATGTTGCCTCTAAAATGTTTGACCGCATAAACTTACCAGTCAAGCAATGTCATAACCACAGGTCCATTCATCAAGTCCTTTCAAAGTCCAACGTTGCATTAATACGCGCAACAAAATTGGTAGAGGGAATTTTTAGAGAAAATCTCCAATTTAATCTACGAAGTTGCTCCGGACGTGCGTTGTGATTACAAACCTGCAAATTGTGAATTGTGAGTCAAAAAATTGCCTCGTGCGCCACTGTTAGTTTGCTGACGTGTTTAATTATTTTTTTGCATATTGCCTTCTAAAAAAGTTAATCTAGGGACTAAAAAATCAGAAAATTCAAAATTTCAGAAGCCAATATGCAAAAGAAAACAATTGGCCATGTTGGTAAACTAACGGTCATGGCGCAACTAACGGTCGGTCGCCGACGGAGTGACCAAAACACTCATGCGGGACAATTTTGTGACCCAAAATTCACGATTTACAAGTTCATGATGACAACACACATTTGGGGCAACTTCATAGACCAAATTAGGTTTTTTTTTTTAGTTATTAGGACATGTACAATTGTGCCTTTTCTTTCTAATCCACACCATCTAGATATAAGTGGCACTCCCTTCATACAGAAACGTATGCCGTTTTAGATCTTATAAATTCACTCATTTTGTTTGTGTCTAATCTATTTTTGATATGTAGATTCACTCATTTTAGTTGTATCGAGTCTATTTCAAAAATATCTAAAACATCTTATATTAGTGTATGGAGGGAATACTATCATCCCTTGCAGTTAATAATAATTAATTGATTTTAGTAGAAATTAAATTATTAAGAAGAAATAGGTGTGTGTTTTCCATGACAGAAAATTAGTATCATCAGACAAATCCCTGATATTTTTATGAACAAGTTTTTTCAACACAAAAAGTATTAACAATAGTTCACAAGTTCACAGACGCCAGGTGTGGGGAACTATATCAGACTTTGTCCCCCATACGTTCTGCATTACATAAAGTTGAACAGCTTAACCTACACCAAAAGCACAGCAAGTTTCTTCACCACCATTCTTCATCATTTTTTGTTCTACTTTTTTATGTTTTCATTCTCATCCCAACTTCCCTTGGAAGAAAAGACTGGCCGACTACAAAGTATAAAACACAGCCAATCATAATCCTCGGATTAGTGCAATTTACATAGCAGGCCAAGTTGCTCCAACAGCAAAGCTCAAACCTTGTGACCACAAGGATCTGACTTCGGGAGCAGTCAGTCACGGTCACTACCTGTGGTATTCACCACGCGAGACAAAGAACTGATAATCTGGATGGCTGGCTCGGCTGTCTCTCAACCAATCAGCAGCAGCTTGCCTTAAGCAGCTAGCCAGTTGCCAATCGCCATCTGTTGAAGACCATACTGAGTTGCTGAACTTGTATGAAGCCAAACCAAAAACAGGGAGTGGGATGTTTGGCATGCTATCATGAGCCCACAGATGATCTGGATAAGAGAACGGAGATAATTCAGCAAAAAGAATTTAGGCAAGTAGGCATCAGGAAAAGGTTTCATAGTCTTTTCACAACTCATTGCTCAGTAGCAAGGCTTGCTAACATACATGAGGGCAAAAACATGCGCTAACATAAAAGACGGCAGAAACATACACCGAACCCTAGACAGAAAAGCAACCACATGCATACAGCTCTTTTTTTCTCTCCACATATGACAGCTCTTAGTGCCGAGGGCAGAAACATACACCAAACCCTAGACAGGAAAAAAAAAAACCTAGACAGAAAAGCAACCACAAGCATACGGCTCTTTTTTTCTCTCCACATATGACAGCTCTCAGTGCCACAAAAACATCGAGCTAGCCATAACTCAACTATACAGATAAAAATATACCATATACTAGTCAATTCATAGCACAACAGTTCCTAGCACAGAGTTTGTAAAATGAAAATCTAATTTGACAGTATTAGTCGGGTTTAAAGATTCTGGCTGGTTACAGCAGAGCAACCAACTTGATACCAATATGTGAGTTACCATGGCAGCTAGGCATGAATGGATAATGGAGAATGGTTTTACCAATATCAGGTAACCGCCTTAGATCCTATTCACTACTTTCCTTTGTTTTTTGAAAACATGCTATAAATGTATGTAAATGCCCAAGAGTCAAGAAAATCAGCACTACTGCCAAAAGCAAGACTAATATTGCAATTAGCTGAAATTTTTGTTATGATCGTGATCAAGTCAGTCTATCCCAATCATACACCAGTCTTTCCCCAATAAATGTTGGCTACAACTCACACATGTTTAATGACAACTTTAAACATGAGAAGAGAAGTTGTCAATCTGCGTATACTTCAAAATAAGACTAATAAAGTCCACTAGAGAGAGCTGCTGCACTTGAACTGAATTCAAGATGTTTACACACATGAGATCCACAGCTTCATAGAAATGTAGTTACCTCCTTAATCTGACCGTGAACATGATAAAAATTGAATTTACAATGATACTTGAACAGACATGGATCTTCTAGATTTTAGCTATCTCCTTAATCTGACCATGAACATGATAAAAACTGAATTTAAAATAAACATGGTTGCGATGGAAGCTGTTGTTTGAGAGCGCAAAACAGAAATAACTGGGACACCTATCTAAAACAGTATGATGATAGTAAGGAAGCAAACATTATGAGTTAATTCTAACCTATGATCCGCTAAAGAACAAAGTTCAAATGTAGTTTACCTCCTTGTGGGCAATTTGAAAGCTGATGGAAAGTGAGAAAGCAAGCGTCTAAATCTTTCAATGTTGGTCCAGTAGGGATACGGTAAATTGGATACCTGCATAATGTGCAAGGAATCTAAATAATTAGTTAATGCAATCATCCAACAATTACCAGTTCGCTATTTCTAGAAAGAACATACCAAGCGATGCTCATCCAACTTCGCGGGGATAAATCGCAACTCCTAAGGGTCCTCAGTCCTGGAAATCGGTCTGAAAGGCTAGAAATCTGGAAGAAAAAATATGTTAGAACACAGATATACCATGCAAAACTATACAAAATAAGTTATTAATTCTTGCCTTATCACTCAATGGTTCACGACAAAACGGAGAATCGAACTCGAGGTATTGAAAGAGCAAGCGGCCATGGGTATCTACTGATTCACCATCATCACTTGAGAAGCCTTCTTGAGATAAGTGTTTGACCCTTACATGTTCATAATCACTGCTACCATCACTGCTAGAATCATGGCAATCTCCATCGCTGTCATCCATCATATGTCTGTTGATGCACACATAGTTAAGAAATGAATGTCACGATAGAATCTTCTTGAGAAGAAGTAATGATTTGTAAAGTGCTCATCTCCAAAGGTGGAAAAACGGTAAAAAAAAAAATAGAACCAGTAACAGGTGTGCACATGTAGAGACATATATTCATGTTTAAGTGAGGACTAATCAGCATCCTTACACCGTGACATTTGATATCACAAACACGGTACGTAAACATAATATTTTCGCATGCCAGGTCCCAGGTCCATAAAGAGCTAGTTGGCACGCTTAACACTTGTCTGCATATGGAGGTGCATTGTTACACATTTGGAGATACATTTTAGCTGGCCCTTGCAATTGATTCTTATCTTGTTTTACCAAGAGCAGCGGTGGATAGTGCAAAGGGTTGTAGTAACTCAGCAGATTGAACTAGTTACCAGCGAATTTTCTTGTGCAAGCTAGTGAATGTCAATCTGATTCTGCAACTGTGGCAGCAGGAGTTCATAGTTAATTCCCTTGAGCAAAATTATACTCTGTTTAGTCGTGAGGCATAAGTCTTTATTGGAACATAAGAAGACTTGAAGTTGTGAATATGTAGTGTACGTTGGAAATACTGTCCGATTGGTATGAATGATAGGCGGTCCAAATTTATTTCGGGAACTATTTAAGTATGACAGAAAGGTTGACAGGAAGAGTGTGTATTGCACATGGCACTAACTATTGGAGATATAGTGCGTTCGGGTGTGATACATATGCAAAGTCCTCCAGTTAACTCGAATTTCATTTACTTGGAGTACTACTGTTTGCACCTTGCAAATGGAAGCATTGTACAATCAAATAACAAATGCTTTTACTACAGTACTGGTAGCTTGTGTTGGAACAAACAAGCAAGCAAACAAACATGGAATTACCTTGCGTTGTGAGACGACGAGTGTAGCACCGCCGGGTCCCCATAGAGCTGGATGGCGGACAAGTAAGGGACATAGTACTGCACTACTCCGTCGCATCCATCGAGCACGAGCGGCACCCCGGCGCCATACGCGCTCCACTCCTTGTACGCCTCCCAGAGGTCGCCGAGAGCGAAGTAGAGCTTGTCGCGCTGGCCGTCCGCGCCGAAACCCCTCCACCCTCCTCCTCCCTGCAACACAACGAAATCCCCAAATCGGCCGGCGGGGTTCAGGAACAGCCGTAACGATCCAATTCATTCTACGTACTACCGTGTGGTGTGAGCAGGGGTGGGGGGTCGATGGGCGAACCTTGGAGCGGCGGCGCGCCGGCACGGAGAGCGTAACGGCTGCCACGAAGCGCTCGAGGTTGCCCGCGACTCCGGCAGGCGAGGGCGAGGGCGACGGCTGGTCCGGCGGCTTCTCCTGGGAGGCGGTGCAGCGGGACGACTTGGGGAGGCCGTGGTGGTGGTGGTGGGCTCGGCGTGCCCTGGCGGCGTCGTAGAAGCGGCTCTCTCCCTGCCTCCGTGCAAGGTCGACGGCGGTGCCCATCATAGCAGGAGCGAGCTTAGGGAGGGGGGTAATCTGGCGAGGTGAGGTGAAGGGGAAGAGACAAAACCCTAACCCTAGGAGGATCTGGGGAAGGAATAGGATTGGAGGAGACGGCAAGGAAGGAAATGGACAGGGAGAGGAAGCAACGGCGCGGTGGGCTAGGTGTATTTATAAGGGAAAGCCGGGACTGACTGGAGGAGGAAGACGGGAGGAGGTGGAGCAGGAAGGGGAATTCTGGCGTCGCGTCGCGTGGGACGGTGGGTGGGAGAGCCAGAGGGAGACGGGATGCCACGGCTCGACGCTGGTGCGTGGGGCCGACGTTTCTTCCCGGGCCCACCTGCCAGCTCTCATCGCGAGGGAGGCCTGATTGGCCCGCCGCTGGACTCCCCGGATCGACCCCGGTTTAGATATGCGCACGCACCACACTGGCTGCCTTGTGGGACACTTAGGACCACGTGGCGCTGCGCGGATGGTGGCCAGTTTCTTAATGGGCCGACCAAGGCCCACACGGAGGCACGACGCGTGTGCGGATGGCCACACACGTGCACCACCACTAGTGGGTACACCTCTAGCTCTAGTGCAGTGCAGCACAACGCCGGGACGGCCACATCGGGCTGGATCGCGTCGTGGCGCCACGGAGCGACCTTGCTCCTCCGTCTAGACAAAACCTTGAACCTTGCTCTTCCCTCTAAACTTAGGGCATCTCGAAACGCGGTGACCTAAATGGATGCATTAGGCTATTCGTTTTAGACTGTTTGAGTAGTCGACGGACATACGGACAGCGGCCTATGTTCACGTGTCCGTTTGGATCGCACACAGCGTCCAATACGCGGACGCATCACATAAGTGAAAAACAACTTAAAAAAGGAAAAACGAAAACAATTAAACCTAACCATATTCATTAAATATATGCTCTATTTTGGGAAAATTTATACATATGCCCTATTCTAGGCAAATTTAAACTACCAAAAGAAAGCCATCTATATAGGCGTTAAACTTAAAAACAAATAAAAAAAACCATATCCTAGGGTTTGAGGAGGACGAGGTGGCCGCCGGTGCGCCGCCTAGTCCCGTGGGCCTCATCACCATCGGCGTCGACGAGCGTCCCCGAGCGGCGAGGCTGTTGTGGCTCGACCGTGTCGGGGACCTCCGGCCACGGCGATCACAGGGCCTCTTTCCAGGCCGAGTGGGGGTCCGAAGCCGCCCGCTGCTCCGTCGCAGCAGCCCGGAGCTCCGCCTCGTCCCTGAGGCGGAGCTGCCTCTCCTACCACGCGAGGCGCCTGGCCTCCTGGCGCCTCTCCTGCTCCGCCACGCGCCTGGCCTCCTGGCGCCTCTCCTCCTTGCGGTGGAGCCTGACCTCCTCGCGCCACCGCCTCTCTTCCTCCTCCCAGCGGACCTGGTCGAGCAACGCCCAGGCCTCGGCGTTCTCGACCGCCTGTCGGGCCTGCTCCTCCATCACTGAGGTGCGGATAACCTCCGCGAGATGCGGCCAGTTGGCCTCGTCCTCCGCCTTGGACAGCGCCATCGCGGCGCGCATCTTCGGGTCGTCTTCCTCCTCCGGCTTCGGCAGCAGCGGCGCGGTTTACGCCAATGCCGCGCCGACGCGGGCGGCCTCTCCGATGTAGAGACCGCCACGGTGTCCCCCGGCCCTCAGCACCTGCGAAGGACAGCGGCTGCTGCTGGCCTCGCCGTCGTTGGCGCTGGGAGCGAAAGCCCACTTCGGGGTCATGGCAGCGGCTGCGCGTGCATGGGGAACTGTCGAGTGGAGTGGGGAGTGAACTGGACAGGGACAGATCCATCCCAGTCCACATTTAATATGGCGCGCGCCCCCCACCGACAGCTGGGCCCAAGGGAGGCGAGCAGGCGAGTAGGCGGACGCGACTGGACGCCACGTGCCATCCGCGGCCACACAAATCTGACCCAGATTTGGGCCAGGTTTGGGTCGTTCCGGATACCGCGGCCATCCGCATTTGCGATGCGTGGTTGTGTTGGGCCTCGGTTTTGTTCGGTTCGACCCATCCGGACGCGCGGCCGCGGGATGGGTCGCCGCGTTGGAGATGCCCTTAGAGCATCTCCACTCGTTTGTCCTCCCCACGTCGAAATTCGGGGTAAATTTTGTCCGGATTGGACGTAAAAATTGCATGGGGAGGGCCAGTTTCCCAGCCGCGATCTCAGGCGAAGTTCATACATAGAGGCCGAATTCGAATATATTTCGAATTCGGCCGGGGGAATACAACTTTAAATATTAAAACACGGCGCTCTACATGCCGAAATGGCGGTAGAACACCGTGTAGTCATTGTCGCCGTCGCCGCCATCATCGTCGGAGTCGTCGGAGTCGAAATGTGGCGGCGCCGCCGCCGCCTGGCTGCTGGTGCCCTGGCCGGGGTCTCCCCACCGGCCACCGTTGCGCGGCGGGGACGGTGAGGGCTTGTACCACTCGTCGTCGGACTCCGTCTTGAGGTTGATGACGGGGACGGGGGCACCAGATGGAGGAGTCGCAGGCCGGCGGTAGCGACCGGCCTGCTCGAGGAGCCGAGCTTGCCGCTCCGCCTCCTCCTTCTCCCACTGCTCCCTCGACCAGGCGCAGGCCTGGTCGAGGGGCATGGCGTTGTCGGCGGGGACGAGTGACAAGGGATTAACTTGTCAATGCCTACGGATTGTAGACTAGGGTTTAGTTGGAAGTAGAGGGCAAGTAGATCTCGAGGGTTTCAGCCGGAAAAGTGCTCGACTATTAGAAAACTAGGGTTGTGTTGACAATGAAATCGATCTTCTCTTCGTCCCTCGACTCCCCCTTATATAGGAGGCGGAGCCGAGGGTTTCGTGATACACAAGTTACAGAGTTCGGGAGACAATCTGAGTTCGTCCCGTAGTAGTTACAAGTCAATATTCCTAATACAATTCTATCTTTCCAAACTCTCTCCTGACTGGGCTTCCGGGCTTTATAATCTTCGGGTCGTGGGCCTTCAGTAAAACCCCGGGTACCATCTTCGGCAGGCCCATTGGGGATTCCTATGTCAGTAGCCCCCGAGATTTTGCTTGAATCGAAGAATCAGGGAAAATCTCCAACTTTATAATTACAATACAACTTCTTCGAGTTAACATACATTTTTAGTAAATCAATCATATATTGTGCAGGGATAACGGTAATTGGGGCTAGTTCATCGACGGATCGGGTACTAGTTAAACTGCTCTTGTGGCAATCCACCAAAACCTACTTCAAGATCACGTCCATGGACATGATCTCGGGATACTGGTGTAATTCGACATGCGCCGCTTAAGGTCTTACCAAATGTCGAATTCCAGTTATGTTTTATCGGGTACGTAACGCGTCCGTTAGGATTTTTCGTCGCATCTGCTGACACGGAAAAAAGTAGCGAAGCACCGTCAGAGGCGGTGCCACGCCGCACAGGACGGATCCCGGGGACTTACCTTCGCAAAGTATTGCGGCATTCAGAGATTAATTTGCGACTGAGGCACTCTGAGAATATATTGTCGAGTACTTTTTCGACTGCTGGAATAACACATTTATCCGAGTCATCGGATGACTTGTATATTTTTATCTTGTCCTCCCCATGGGAGTATATGAAGAATTACTTGTATAACTCGAAATATGCTCATCACACTCTTTATAGTTTCATCGGGCACGCGAACAGCGTTCCCGATGGGAGTAGCCCCCGAGGCTACAGCCAAGTGTTTGTACTTGGTTGTAGGCTCACCATTTTAACATCTTTTATCGCTATATTGTCATCTTTTCGAGTTCTTCTATCTTTTTCGGGTGCGCGACCAGCGCTCCCGATGGGAGTAGCCCCCGAGCATATGGACAAATGCTTGCATTTGATCATAGGCTCTCGCCTTATCTTTCTTGCCGTACTCGAAGTTTCCTTCTTTCTAAAGTAGCCCCCGAGCATTTGATCAAAAACTTGTATTTGATCAAAAGCTCTCGAAATTATCATCACTTCTTGTTTGTCACCAATATGCATAACACCGTCGTCGAGATTTTCCTTTGTTAAAGTGACATCAGTGCTGACGATAGCCACGACCGCTGTATCGGGAAAACGTGAGTCCTGTCCTGTCACTGACTTGTGGACCCAAAATCTGCGGCATTTTGACACGTTACGCAAGTGGGGGGCACACGTCCTCCGCTTTTTCTAGCACGCGCGCTGTGGCGCCTGTCCAGTTCCTTCACAGTGAAAATACGTTTTTACCCCCTGAACCACGTGTAAAGCATCAAGCCTATCATTACTGCATCCAACAGTGCATCGATTCGCAAGTTTTCTACAAAGGACCTTCTTCTTCCTCCGTTCTCCCCTTCGCTGCGCCGCACCTTTGCTTTGTCTCTCTCCAAAATCCCCCATTGCCACAAAACGCTCCTACGCCTGTGCTTGCTCCCTTATTGCAGTCAATCCCACTGAATTCCGCCGCGGTCAAAGCTCACCAAGCACACCTCCCCCATGGCGACAGAAGACCTGCAGTTCTCCGAGTGGGAGAGATCTAGGATCTCCAACCAGGACGTGAACCTGCTCAAGAAGCTCGGGTTCATGAAGCAGGAGAAGACACTGATCTTCACCGACGAGGAGAGCTACCCCACGCCGCGCATTGGATACCGGGTAACCTTTGTTGACCACCTCATCCGCGGTTTAGCTACTCCGATCCACGAATTTCTTCGTGGATTACTCTTTGTTTACGGGCTGCAGCTGCATCATCTCACCCCCAATTCCATCCTTCACATCTCTATCTTCATCACCCTCTGCGAATGCTTTCTCGGGACCCCTCCCAATTGGGGCATGTGGAAACGCATATTCCTTGTTCGCCGCAACAGCTCCCACTCCACCGCCTATAATGTAGGTTGTGTAGTTATCTGCGTCCGCCCAGATGTCGAATATTTCGATGTCAAGTTCCCTGACTCTGTTCAAGGGTGGCGCAAAAGATGGCTTTATGTCCATGAAGAGCACAATGACTCGCAAGAGTACAATGTCGCTCCTTTTGATGGTAGCGAGAAAATATTTTGTCGTCAGTCGTGGGATGCTGAAGCTACCGATGAAGAGAAAACGGCGACAGAGGCGCTGATGAAGCGCATCTACGAACTTCAGAATACACGCGACAAAGAGCTGTCGGGTATTCAGATTACTGTGTACTTTCTTAGGATTAGGGTGCAGCCTCTACATGCTCGCAAGAACCCTCTCTGGATGTATGCTGGCGATAAAGACGTGGACCGCTTCTCCAAGGATCTACCGGTAAAAGACCTGGAGAAGCTTGTTCGGAGGATTTCGTCGCTGAGCAAGAAGGACACCATTCCATCCTCGTGTCGCGTGGAGCCTTATAGCGGCACCAACGCTCTCCCCAAGGTAAACTATCTTTGTTCTCGCAATTTTAACTCTTGTCGGCTACTATGCTGCGAATTTTATTGGTATAACTTGTCGTCGACATATCTTTTCGCCTTGTGGAAACATCAAGTTGTATCTTCTCTTCCTCCCCTTCCTGAAGGTGGGGAAATCGAGGAACGAATCGTCGTCACCGACGATAACCCGGGCACTTCTCTCCCTGAGAGTGAAATTGCGGGTTCTCGCAAATCCGTGGCTTCCTCTGAAAGAGAAGCTGAATCTGAGGCTTCCGAGTCTACACGTTCTCTCCCTTCTGCTGCTTCCCCGACGAACAAGAGGAAAAGGGATGAGGTCGCAGACTCTGGCACCTCCAAAGCGGGGAAATCTCCTGTCGAGGAGACTTTACCCGAAGAAGAGGGGAAAGCCTTCAACCCTTACGATGATGCCCTCGTTAGCTCGTAAGTTTCTGTCACTTTTTGCACCCGATATTCTGTCTGTTAAGTGTTTCTTATACTATTTCTTGATGTATAGTAGCGACGAGGGAGAAGATCCTCCTGTTAACGTGACTGCTCTTACGAGCACGTCTCGTACTTTAGTTCTTTCCGAGACTCGCCCTATTACGGACGAAACCTCGCCTCCTCAACAGGACATAGGACATCCGACTCCTGTCGGGAGCCCCCGTGCCCCGTCACCGAAGAGAGCGAGGATTAAGCTGGGCAAAGAGTCGAGTCTCTTGACCGGTAGTTCGGCGACTCCTCCTATGGACGATGTAAGGGCTCTGATCATTCTCTTTTTGCTGTCAAACCTTTTCCCTATGTTGATCTTCTCATCCGTGTTACTTTTCAGCCTTTGATGAAAGAATTTATTCGTGTTGGTACCCAATTTATCGGGTACCGTGATTATGCTGATAAGTTGAAAGGTATTCCTCTCTTGCCTCTTTTCATCAAGTTGATTTTCCTCTGCTATTTTGTCATAACATTGTCATCCTTTATTTTGCTAAAGGCCCTTTCTAAGGCTAATCAGCGCGCCGATGACCTTGCCCTCAAGCTGGAGCAAAGCGAAAAAGCTCGCGAAAAGGCTGAGTTAGACGCTGTCGCTGTCGAGGGCCTTCGAAAAAGACTCCATGACGCGGAAAATGCCTTGAGCAAGAACACAACCCGACAAAATGCTCGCGAGGAAGAGATCATCGCCCGCTTGGAGTCGCAAAATCGGCGCTTCGTTAGTAAGTGCCCCAACCAGTTTGATTCTTCGTGAACCTTTGCTTTTCCGTGTACTTGTTGACAACCCGAAATTTGTTTCAGCAGGGAGGATGCACCAGGATTTTGAACTCGAAAAGCCCGAAGATGATCGTCTTCTTGATGCTCTTTCTCTCCTTGAGATTCATGGAGATGAAGTGTGCTAGAGCATCTCTGATGCTAAGTCGGTGTTTTCTCGGCTTTTTCCCTACTTCTTCACGAAGAAAGAGCAGCCCGACACTTTTACTGCCCTAACCAAGCACTTCATTCCCGAAGAAGATCTTGGGCTGGTGATACGTCCAAAACGTATCTACTTTCCCGAACACTTTTGCTATTGTTTTGCCTCTAATTTGTGTATTTTGGATACAACTAACACGGACTAACGTTGTTTTCAGCAGAATTGCTACGGTGTCTCGTTTTTGTGCGGGAATTCAACTTTCGGGAAAATCCTCGGAATTTATGTCGAAGGGCTTATTTTTCCGGAAGAATCACGGAGCCAAAAGGGCAGACTCGGGGAGGCCCGAGGCCCCCGGACAACGGGCCGGCGCGGCACGGAGGGGCGCGCCGCCCTAGTGTGTGCCCCCTCGGCCAGCCTCGACGCCCCCTGCGGACTACTTAAGGGTTTCGATCTAAAAACGCGAGAGGAGAAGTCGAAGTCGCCGGAAACCATCCGATGCGCCGCCACCGTCGCGAAACTCCGTCTCGGGACCGAAACTCCGTTCTGGCACTCCGCCGGGACGGGGAATTGGAGGAGATCATCGCCATCATCACCACCGACGCCTCTCCATCGACCAGTCATGTTTCCCCCATCCATGTGTGAGTAATTCCCCCGCTGTAGGCTGAAGGGGATGGTAGAGATTGGATGAGATTGGTCATGTAATAGCATAAGATTGTTAGGGCATAGTGCCTAGTGTCCAGTAATTGGTACTTTTATGATATTGTTGCAACTTGTTATGCTTAATGCTTGTCACTAGGGCCCGAGTGTCATGATCTCAGATCTGAACATGTTATCAATTCATGATGATATTCATTGCTTTATGATCTTACCTGCAAGTTGTATACACGTATTGTTGACCGGAACTCGAGGCCCCAAAGTGACAGAAATTGGGACAACCGAAGGGGAAGGCGGTGATATGAGGATCACATGTGTTCACGGAGTGTTAATGCTTTGCTCCGGTGCTCTATTAAAAGGAGTACCTTAATTTCCGATAGATTCCCTAGAGGCCCGGCTGCCACCGGCTGGTAGGACAAAAGATGTTGTGCAAGTTTCTCATTGCGAGCACGTACGACTAAATATGGAACACATGCCTATTGATTGATTAGTACTTGGATACCGTTTTATTACTATCTCGCAAATGCCCTACCTTGATTGTTACATGAGTTTCTCTCATCCATGCAACGCCCGTTCATCCATCCCTGTGCCTACGATATTTTAATCCTGCTGTTTACTATAATCACTACTGCTTGTCTTTGTTACACTACTGGCGATATTTCACTCATCGCTATCGCTATAAAGCTGTTACTACTCGATAAACTCTTGCGAGCAAGTCCGTTTCCATGTGCAGCTGAATTGACAACTCCGCTGTTAAGGCTTACAAATATTCTTTGGCTCCCCTTGTGTCGAATCAATAAATTGGGTTTTACTTCCCTCGAAGACTGTTGCGATCCCCTATACTTGTGGGTCATCGAGACTATTTTCTGGCGCCGTTGCCGGGGATGATGACGCGTAAAGCACACGCCCGTTGGGAACCCCAAGTGGAAGGTGTGATGCGTACAGCAGCAAGTTTCCCTCAGTAAGAAACCAAGGTTTATCGAACCAGTAGGAGTCAAGAAGCATGTTGAAGGTTGATGGCGGCGGAGTGTAGTGCGGCGCAACACCAGGGATTCCGGCGCCAACGTGGAACCTGCACAGCACAATCAAAATACTTTGCCCCAACATAACAGTGAGGTTGTCAATCTCACCGGCTTGCTGTAAACAAAGGATTAAACGTATTGTGTGGAAGATGATGATTGTTTGCGAAGAACAGTAAAGAACAATTGCGATAGATTGTATTTCAGATGTAAAGAATAGGACCGGGGTGCACGGTTCACTAGTGGTGTCTCTCCCATAGGATAAACAGATGTTGGGTGAACAAATTACAGTTGGGCAATTGACAAATAAAGAAGGCAGAACAATGCACATACATATATCATGATGAGTACTATGAGATTTAATCAGGGCATTACGACAAAGTACATAGACTGCTATCCAGCATGCATCTATGCCTAAAAAGTCCACTTTTAGGTTATCATCCGAACCCCTTTCAGTATTAAGTTGCAAACAACCGACAATGGCATTAAGTATGGTGTGTAATGTAATCAACACAAATATCCTTAGACAAAGCATCGATGTTTTATCCCTAGTGGCAACAGCACATCCACAACCTTAGAACTTTACGTCACTGTCCCAGATTTAATGGAGGCATGAACCCACTATCGAGCATAAATACCCCCTCTTGGAGTCACAAGTATCAACTTGGCCAGAGCCTCTACTAGCAACGGAGAGCATGCAAGAACATAAATAACATATATGATAGATTGATAATCAACTTGACATAGTATTCAATATTCATCGGATCAACAAACACAACATGTAGCATTACAAATAGATGATCTTGATCATGATAGGCAGCTCACAAGATCTAACATGATAGCACAATGAGGAGAAGACAACCATCTAGCTACTGCTATGGACCCATAGTCCAGGGGTGGATGATGTCTACGGGTGCTTCTATTCTTGTAGACAGTGTTGGGCCTCCAAGAGCAGAGGTTTGTAGAACAGCAGCAAGTTTCCCTTAAGTGGATCACCCAAGGTTTATCGAACTCAGGGAGGAAGAGGTCAAAGATATCCCTCTCATGCAACCACTGCAACCACAAAGCAAGAAGTCTCTTGTGTCCCCAACACACCTAATAGGTGCACTAGTTCGGCGAAGAGATAGTGAAATACAGGTGGTATGAATAAATATGAGCGAGTAGTAACTGGCGCCAGAAAAGTGCTTGCTGGCGTGTGGTTGATGGTGGTAATATTGCAGGACAGGTAGAGATGCGATAAAACGATGAAACAAGCAGCGATAGCGATATTTAGGAACAAGGCCTAGGGATCATACTTTCACTAGTGGACACTCTCAACATTGATCACATGACAGAATAAATAGATAAATGCTAGACTCTACACCCTCTTGTTGGATGATGAACACCACTAAGCTGTGTAGGATTACACGAACCCTCAATACGGAGTTAACAAGCTCCACAATATTCAATGTTCATATTTAAATAACCTTAGAGTGCATGACGAGATCAACATAACCAAACCAAGTACTAACATAGCATGCACACTTGTCACCTTCACACTACGAAAGGAGGCATAGATCACATCAATACCATCATAGCAATAGTTAACTTCATAATCTACAAGAGATCACAATCATAGCCTACGCCAAGTACTACACGATGCACACCTCTGTCACCATTACACCGTGCGGGAGGAATAAACTACTTTAATAACATCACTAGAGTAGCACACGAGATAAATTGTGATACAAAACACATTGCAATCATAAAGGGATATAAATAAGCACTTCACTATGCCATTCATAACGGTGAATAAGTGATTACGTGAAATATAGCCTAAGAGACCCACACGGTGCACACACTTGTCACCTTTACACACGTGGGACAAGGAGTCTCCGGAGATCACATAAGTAAAATCCACTTGACTAGCACAATGACATCTAGATTACAAGCATCATCATATGAATCTCAATCATGTAAGGCAGCTCATGAGATTATTGTATTGAAGCACATAGGAGAGAGATGAACCACATAGCTACCGGTACAGCCCAGAGCCTCGATGGAGAACTACTCCCTCCTCATGGGAGACGGCGGTGTTGATGAAGATGGCGGTGGTGTCGATGGAGGAGCCTTCGGGGGCACTTCCCAGTCCGGCGGCGTGCGGGAACGGAGACTCTGTCCCGCGAGATCTTGGCTTCGCGATGGCGGCGGTTACGGAAGGTTTCTCGTACGCGTGGCTCTTCCGTATCGAGGTTTTAGGTCGGGGACCTTTTTATAGGCGAAGAGGCGGAGTCGGAGGGCGACGAGGCGGTGACACACTAGGGGCGCCCCCTAGGCCGCGCGCCACTGTCATCCGGGGGCCCGAGTGGCCCCCTCTGCGCGACTCTCGGGTGTTACGGAAGCTTCGTGGAAAAATAGGATGCTTGGGCCTTGATTTTGTCCGATTCGAGAATATTTCCTTACTAGGATTTACGGAACCAAAAACAGCGAAAACAGAGGCTGGCCCTTCGGCATCTCGTCAATAGGTTAGTTCGGAAAACGCATAATAATGACATAAAGTATGCATAAAACATGTAGATATCATCAATAATGCGGCATAGAACATAAGAAATTATCGATACGTCGGAGACGTATCAGCATCCCCAAGCTTAGTTCCTGCTCGTCCCGAGCGAGTAAACGATAACAAAGATAATTTACGGAGTGACATGCCATCATAACCTTGATCATACTATTGTAAGCATATGTAATGAATGCAGCGATCAAAACAATGGTAATGTCATGAGTAAACAAATGAATCATAAAGCAAAGACTTTTCATGAATAGTACTTTCAAGACAAGCATCAATAAGTCTTGCATAAGAGTTAACTCATAAAGCAATAAATTCATAGTAAAGGCATTGAAGAAACACAATGGAAGATTAAGTTTCAGCGGTTGCTTTCAACTTGTAACATGTATATCTCAATGATAGTTTGTCAATGCAAAGCAATATAACAAGTGCAATATGCAAGTATGTAGGAATCAATGCACGGTTCACACAAGTGTTTGCTTCTTGAGGTGGAGAGAGATAGGTGAACTGACTCAACAATAAAAGTAAAAGAAGGGCCCTTCGCAGAGGGAAGCATTGATTGCTATATTTGTGCTAGAGCTTTGGTTTTCAAAACATATAGAGAGCATAAAAGTAAAATTTTGAGAGGTGTTTGTTGTTGTCAACGAATGGTAGTGGGCACTCTAACCCCCTTGCCAGACAAACCTTCAAAGAGCGGCTCCCATGAATTATTTTTATTTTTGGGTGGCACTCCTTCCAACCTTTCTTTCACAAACCATGGCTAACCGAATCCTCGGGTGCACTGCCAACAATCTCATACCATGAAGGAGTGCCTTTTTATTTTAGTTTTATTATGATGACACTCCTCCCCACCTTTGCTTTCTCAAGCCATGGCTAACGAGATCCTTCGGGTGCCGTCCAACAATCACATACCATGGAGGAGTGTCTATTTTGGTTAATTAATTTGAGGCTGGGAATCCCATTGCCGGCTCTTTTTGCAAAATTATTGGATAAGCGGATGAAGCCACTAGTCCATTGGTGAAAGTTGCCCAACAAGAATGAAAGATAAACACCA
>NC_061513.1:203981919-204038724 GCF_022539505.1 Lolium rigidum
GATAAGAAGTCGTCCACGCGGATGATTCGGTAGAGATTTCGACGGCTGGCATGGTGGAGACATCGAGCCCAGAAACCACTCCCTAGAGGCATCAATTTGGACGGCTTGCGAGCGCATCGGCGTGACAAAGAAAGGGGTTAGGCTGGTTTTATCCCGCAGCCTGACCGTGTAACAAAAGCAAACATCGATGGACGAACGTGGCGATGCCGATCCAGTGTGATCGGCCCCAAGGATATGTGGAGGAACATTATAAAACCTTCATTGAGCAATTCAACGTGGAGGCCGATTCCGGCAATACGGCCAAAGTTATCCTCGCCATCCATTACTGCACGGGTTCGGCATTTAATCCAACGAGGGAATGCACGAAGAGCCGATACCATCAAATCCCTTGAAAGAATCGGCTCGGGGAGCACTAATTCGAGGATGAGCACATGTGATACATGTCGCGGTCCGACCTTGGCTAATCACGGAAGCCCGGTCGGCGTGTTACACAGCGAGGAATCGGCTCGGGAGGCCCACATAATCGGATGAGCGCATGTGATACATGTGCGGTGAGATGTGGGGGCCGATAGTAAAATCGGCCGTAAAAAAAAAAAATCTACCGGTAGCATGGTACGAGAACACAAAGGACCTCCCGGCTGCGGCGCGGAGGAGTTCTACATACAGGCCGTTGTGTGATCATGCGACATCGGAGGAGTGATCGGCTCACGGATGGCTGCTGCATGATAGTTCTCTCAGGACATGATCTAGCCCCCAGGTCCATTTGTGCGAATGAGCGTGCCCTCGTCTCCGTTTCGCCTTGAGTACTTGAGACTCGGGCGCGGCTGAGCACGTGGATGCTCTGCCGATTTTTTTGAAAGCCGGTTGGGTGGCCATCGGCTAGCCCTGCGCCGCGATTTTTGTCCAAGGAGTGGTGATCCGGCGGAACTCAAATTCATTGTTGCGAAAGGATGAAGGATAGTTCATGAAGGCTTGATGCGGCCCGACATCGGCTTGTTGAGTTCCGGCCAAGATTTTGATCACCCCGTGGTCGAAAGAGATGGAGGGCGGATTGGCAATGGGAGGCCGATGCGTTGCCATCGGCTCATTGAGCATCGGATTTAAAAGAAATCGCCAAAAATCAAGTTGGCGGAACTTCCTTACACGTTAATGAACGGGATTTCTTACAAAGGAAAGAGCCGGTTGCTCAAAAGAAGGAAGAACAAAAGAAGGGTCTATTGACCAATCTACTACTAACTTAGGCCTATACTAAAGTAGATCCTAATCTACGGGCCATCGCTGCCCTCGTCGTCATCCTCGGAACTCTCGTTGGCAGCCCACTGCTTGAGTGGGCTCCCTCGTCGCTACTCCGTGGCCCTCTCACGGGAGCTTCATCCCTCGTCTTCATCGTCGCATCTTGCGTCGTCGTCCCACCACATGCGGAGGCGTTTCGCCGGCGGGTAGCCCCCTCGGGGAGTCGTCGTCGTCGTCGTCTTCCTCTTCCTCTTCTTCGAGAGGGTGGGGGGCAGCCGTCCCGGGGGAGCCAGGTCGTCCTGCTCGCTTTCGACTCCGGTTCCCCGTCGGCGAGAGCCTGGAGATCTTCATCCGCGGTCAGGGACTGGTCGTCTTCGGACCGGATGGAGGAGCGTGGTCTTCACTGGTCCCCATTCTTGCGGGGGCGCGAATGTCCGGCGAGCGTCTCGCGGGAGGAGGAGGACCCATAGGAAAGGGAAACGGGAAGAGGATGAGGAGGGAGAGAAGACATGGTGGCGCGGGGAGGGTTTTTGGGGTGCTAATGCGAAGGGGATGAAGAAGCAAGCCGTGCAGAACGGTTAAATAAAGGGGATATGGGAGAGATTCAATGCCACAGCGGTTCAGGAAGTGGTGCCCAACGAGGAAAAATTTCGCAGTCCCGTGGAGAAGTGGAAGGGCAAGCATCGGATGAAGTGGAAAGGGCAAGGCATCATGATGAAGGATTCCGCGGCAGCTTCGCTCTCGCCACGACATGACCCGACGAAAGAAAGCGTAATGATTTTGGAAATGTCATTTCCAAAACCAGGGGGCATGTGTTATCACCAGAATTTGACCGGATCAGAGGTGGGCCGCGATCAAGATGGGTTTGGAGATGTATACATAGAAGAAATACATGAATCGGCCTTGTGTACCAAGTTTGGGCTAATTGCTCGTGTATCTGTACCATAGTAGGATACGTGTCGGTTAGGAGGTAGAGTTTTACCCGTGCACGGTTAGGTGCACGTCTGAATTAGAAAGTCCTTTGGACTATAAATATGTATCTAGGGTTTATGGAATAAACAACAACCAACGTTCAACACAATCAATCTCGGCGCATCGCCAACTCCTTCGTCTCGAGGGTTTCTCCCGGTAAGCACCATGCTGTCTAGATCGCATCTTGCGATCTAGGCAGCATAAGCTTATTACGTTGTTCATGCGTTGCTCGTGCTGAAACCTTTTTGATGGCAAGCAACGTAGTTATCTTAGATGTGTTAGAGTTTGCATTGTTCTTCGTATCATATGCTGTCGTAGTGCAAACCTTATGCATCTAGCCGCCCTTACACCTATCTTAGGTGTAGGGGCGGCACCCCGCTTGATCATTGTTTAGTAGATCCGATCCGTTACGGTTGCTCCTTGTTCTTCAAGGATTAGTTTAATATCCGCAATAGTTAGGCCTTACAAAGGGTTGGAGGATCCAGCGGCGTGTAGGGTGTAGTTTGCTAGCCCTAGACAGGATGTTCGGGGATCAACCTCGTGTTGGTTTTTAGGCCCTGTCTAGGATCGGCTTACGATCACCGTACGCGAGCGCGAGGCCCAATCGTGAGTAGGATGATCCGATTATGCGGTGAAAACCTTAAATCGTCGTAGATCGCTTTAGCTTTATCTTGATCAAGCGGGACCACCATATATTCGTACACCCCGTATGAATCATGGGTGGATCGGCTCTTTGAGCCGATTCACGGGACAACTCGAGAGCCGATCGAGGCTCGTATTTAACGTTTACGTGTATGCCATGCAGGAAACTAAGCGAGGCATCATCCAACACCTTCCCGACCAGGTATAGGTCGGGTGGCACGCCCTTGCGACAGCATCGGACGTGTGACCAGAAGGCTTTGCGGGCCGTCGCTCTGAGGGACTGGGGCCAGCCGCAGCCCTAGTTGTTCCCGGCTCTACGGTGTTGCCAGTCGCTGCCCGCCGGTGGGTTTCTGACCGCAACACACATATGCTTTATTACTACCGTTGACAAAATTGTTTCTTGTTTTCAAAATAAAAGCTCTAGCACAAAATTAGTAATCCATGCTTCCCTCTGCGAAGGGCCATTCTTCTACTTTTATGTTGAGTCAGTTTACCTACTTCTTTCTATCTTAGAAGCAAACACTTGTGTTAACTGTGCATTGATTCCTACATACTTGCTTATTTGCATTCATCATATTACTTTGTGTTGACAATTATCCATGAGATATACATGTTACAAGTTGAAAGCAATTGCTGAAACTTAATCATCCTTTGTGTTGCTTCAAAACCTTCTACTAAGAATTTATTGCTTTATGAGTTAACTCTTATGCAAGTCTTATTGATGCTTGTGTTGAAAGTACTATTCATGAAAAGTCTTTGCTATATGATTCAGTTGTTTATTCATTGTCTTTACCATTGCTTCGAATCGCTGCATTCATCTCATATGCTTTACAATACTATTGGTCAAGATTATGATAGCATGTCACTTCAGAAATTATCCTTGTTATCGTTTACCTACTCGAGGGCGAGTAGGAACTAAGCTTGGGGATGCTTGATACGTCTCAAACGTATCTATAATTTCTTATGTTCCATGCTACTTTTATGATGATACTCACATGTTTTATACACATTATATGTCATTATTATGCATTTTCCGGAACTAACCTATTAACGAGATGCCGAAGTGTCAGTTCCTGTTTTCTGCTGTTTTTGGTTTCAGAAATCTTACACGGGAAATATTCTTGGAATTGGACGAAATCAAGGCCCACGATCTTATATTTCCACGAAGCTTCCAGAACACCGAAGAGGGGCCAGAGGGGAGGCCCAGGGGCCCCACACAGTATGGCGGCGCGGCCAGAGGGGGGGCGCCCCCTGGTGTGTGGGACCCCCAGACCCCTTCCGACTCCGACTCTTCGCCTATATAAGCCTCCCTGACCTAAATCTTCGATACCAATAAGCCACGATACGAGAAAAGTTCCAGAGCCGCCGCCATCGCGAAGCCAAGATTCGGGGGACAGAAGTCTCTGTTCCGGCACGCCACCGGGACGGGGAAGTGCCCCCGGAAGGCATCTCTATCGACACCACCGCCATCTTCATCAACGCTGCTGTCTCCTATGATGAGGAGGGAGTAGTTCTCCCCCGAGGCTGAGGACTCTACCGTAGCTATGTGGTTCATCTCTCTCTTTGTGATCTAGTTGAATATCATCTATGTGCTACTCTAGTGATGTTATTAAAGTACTCTATTCCTCCTCCATGATGTAATGTTGACAGGTGTGTGCATCATGTAGTACTTGGCATAGGTTATGATTGTGATCTCTTGTAGATTATGGAGTTAACTATTACTATGATAGTATTGATGCGATTTATTCCCCCTTTCATAGCCTGACGGTGACAGTGTGCATGCTATGTTAGTACTCGGTATAATTGCAATGGTCTATTATGCACTCTAAGTTTACTTAAATATGAACACCGAATGTTGTGGAGCTTGTTAACTCCGGCTTGAGGGAGCTCTTGTAGCCCTACATAATGAATGGTGTTTGTCATCCAACAAGAGAGTGTAGAGAAAGTAGTATTTGTTTATTCAGTTATGTGATCAATGTTGAGAGTGTCCACTAGTGAAAGTATGATCCCTAGGCCTTGTTCCGAACATCGAATCTCCGTTTACTTACTGTTCTGTTGCATGTTTACTCGCTGCCATATTTTATTCAGATTGTTATTACCGCTCATATACATCCATATCACTTGCATTTTACTATCTCTTCGCCGAACTAGTGCACCTATACATCTGACAATTAGGTGTGTTGGGGACACAAGAGACTTCTTGTATCGTAATTGCAGGGTTGCTTGAGAGGGATATCTTTGACCTCTACCTCTCTGAGTTCGATAAACCTTGGGTGATTCACTTAAGGGAAACTTGCTGATGTTCTACAAACTTCTGCTCTTGGAGGCCCAACACTGTCTACAGGAATAGAAGCGTGCGTAGACATCACGCCCTCACCGATAGCTAGGCCCAAGGGGAGGCGAGCAGGCGAGTAGGCGGACGCGACTGGACGCTGCGTGCCATCCACGGCCACGCAAACCTGACCCAGATTTGGGCCGGATTTGGGTCGTTCCGGATACCGCGGTCATCCACATTTGCGATGCGTGGTCGTGTTGGGCCGTGGTTTTATCGGTTCGACCCATCCGGACGCGGACGCGGACGCGGGATGAATCGCCGCGTTGGAGATGCCCTAGGCTGAAGGAAGTACTCAAGTCAACGGGGCTTTCGTGTCAAATTTTGATTAATAATTTAGTTAACTGAATATAAATTAGAAATTATTGAAATTTTCATCTCATGTTATAGTTTTGAATGACATGCAATTTATATTTGATTGATCCGATTGTTCATAAAAGTTTGCCTTAAAGAATAAAGTGGTCTTGTATTTTAGATGGAGGGAGTACTAAACAACATAGTGGGGAGCAACATGTACATGTTACTGCTCTAGATTACTACCTCTATTTATAAATAAATATTTCGACTTTTTGAAATTTAGACCTATGTATATAATATATATATATATAAATTTAGAAAAAATTAAGAAATCTTTTTATGGAGGAAGAGAGTATTACTTTGTAGAGTTATCTTAATTATTTTCTCCCAATTTTCTTAGCAATACAACCATATTTGCCCAAATAAATGCAACTATATTTTTCTAAATAAATGATGCCCTATTTCATAATAGGTTTAAACACGTAAATTACTTTAAAAATAATTTAAACATAAGAAAAATAAACAATTGAAATCTGAAAAGTTTAACTAGATCTTCTTCTTTTTTGTACACAAGTGGGGTCAGTTGACCCCGGTGGAGCTTTTATATAGAACCACGTGGCAGGTACATTTTACAGGACGACCCCTTGACATCTCTTGCCCTACTAAACCTAGTATTTGAAGAAGGGGCCTTTCAATTTACAAAAAACACCCTGACTAAAAGATAGAAAAAGCAATCAAGTCCAAGGCCATCTCTGCCACCCACCGCCGGCGAACTCTAGACGTCTCCGCCGAGTCCCGAGCGCAGAGTGCTCGAACGCTCATGTCCGGCGTCCAGATCAGGCCCCTGGCTACCAGTAGAGGGTCAGGGACGAACCACTTGACTCTCCAGTGGCGTCGAGCTCCAGAAGCCGACCATCAGGGCCTCCGCCGTGGAGGTTGAGGAAGACGGGCCACCATCTTGGCCGAAGAACACGGTGATGATCTTGGTCACCGCGTGATGCGCGCAGAGGAGAACAGCTCCAGGATTCCCTTCAGCAGATCCGACAACAGCGATGTCGCCAAGGATCCACTCCCAATCTCCATCACCGCGATGACTAGAGAGAGGGGGAAGCAGGGCGAAAACGCCTAGATCTGGTGAAGAGCCGGCGAGCTTTATTGAAGAGGTCGTCGTCCTGCTGCCGCCGTCCGCCTTCGGCTCCTTCCACAGGAGCACCACAGCCAGCAGCCATGCCACCACAGACCACCGGGAGCCGCTCCAGCTCCACCGTGGTCGAACCCCTAATGGCATAACGCCAATCTCCACATGGGTAAAAGCAGCAACAGAACTAACCCTACACCTAGATCTAACCCTAGCTACTACGGCGCCTCTCCAAGACCTACTCCGGTCGGCTACTCCGGCGGAGATGGCCCTGGATAGGCCCGGTCGCACACGGGTGACTCTCAAGTTACTCTGGAGGCTAGAGAGAGGGGAGGGGAAATTGAATATCTCTAGTTTAACTAGATCAAGACTCTTGTTCCGTTTTCTTTCAGCATCCACAAACGCTTAATGGGATTATTTTTGTGTTGACACCAACAATTTTATCAGATTTTTCACGTACACAACAAGAAAATCAGCAAACTCATGATCAATTTGCGCAAGAGGACTCTATTGTCAACGACTGATCATCAATCAAGAAAAAGTTTTTAAAATAATACATTTTTCCATTTTTTCACAAATAATACACAAATTTGAAAAATTTCGAATCTAGAACCCAATCAGCCAGCCAGCTGCCAACCAGATCCAATAGGCGCATCAGCCGCCGAATAGACCCAATCGGTCGGCGATCAGGTTCCGACGCGACCACAACCGCCCTGCCTTAAGGAGGAGGCCGATGAGGATCCAGGGGTGCGCCGATCACCGCCAGGGTGGCGGAGGTGCTCGCCTGCGGCGCTTGGCCATGAGCTCGAGGACGCGATGGTGGCGAAGGCTCCCGGGTGTGGCGCATGGGCGCATGGCCACGAGCTCGGTGGTCGGCAGGTGGCCTGCCGATTGGGCCTGCTCGGCTAGCGAGGCTGACTGGGCATGATCGACAACGGGCAGGCCGACCAAGTTCTAGAGTTTTTTTAAAAAATAAGTTCATGTATTATTTTTGAAAAATATTAAAAAGTATTATTTAAAAAATTCACCATCAATCAATGGGGTAGCGCATTAATTTGCAAATTCAAAGGCTACTTCAACACTGGATTTGAGAATTTTCCTCCTAATCACCTTGAAACCTGCACCTTCTCAATTTGAATGCTCATTTATTTAATTATTTATTTTTAGAACTCTCCGCATTTTAAATTAAAGCCAACCACCAACCATATTGGTGTGCAAAGGATTCCTTCAGGGAAAAAAATTCTATATTATTCAATTTTAAGAGTCAAACAACAACCACAAGAAAATTTTCATAAGAATCTGAATCCTCTAAATTTCTACGGAAGTCTTTTGAATCAAATAGATCCTTAACTTGGAACACCTTAGAGAATGAATTTTAAAAAACAGACAATGAGAGATGCTATAAGAATCGAAGTATTTTCAAATGGAGTAAAATATACAATGATTTACATTCAATCTCGCATAAAATGAGAGTGGCCATCTCCTGACACCTTGTTTCAAAAGTGTATACCTCGAGAGCTCGAAAGGTAAGAGAAAGGACGAATTACACAAATCCTCAGTTTTCCCCAGAGATACCAATGATTTTCAACAGCAGATATTTCTATACATGCAATAGCTATGTACAATCACTTACATCAGAATCCACAATTCGTCTTCAGCACAGTATAAGAATAAAGGCAGACAATTTGTTCAACTGCCGGAAGTATAGCCTTCAAACTATCATATAATGAAGTTCATATCTCTCACCGTTCTCGGAGGTCAATCATATTAAACTTTGTATCAGCATTCATGTACACATGGGAGCAGTGCTCGTAGATTGGTGAGCCATCTAGAGGCGCCTTATGTGGATGGAATCCCCTCTCCGGGCAATCATGAATCACACCGATACCACCCGGATCCGTTAGATGAAATATACCATGTTTTCTGTTCAAGACAAAGTATATGAACAAGACCATATGATCATATTAGACATGCAAAAGTCTGCAGATTCAGGTTCAGTAAAAGTAGCAAATATAATGGCTAAGAGTAAGTATAGACGACGGGATTAAAGATGGACATAATAGTGAAGGGTGGACGTTTTTATGACCATAAACAAAGAGCGGTCCGGAAAATAATATAGCATTTCCTTAATGTTTTATTTTCCACTTTTCAAACATTTGATTTGCATTCTGTGCCCCCAATACTTTTCTCCACCCTCATGAATCTTCGAAATCACGATTTGCTAACAGACTTGTCTGAGCTAGCCTGCACCCTTGATACTTCAATGTGTTAGCGCTAGAAGTTGCCAGTATGGACGAAATAGAATAGTAAAACAATTGGGAAGCCTCAACTCCCCACCCATGAGCACAAAAGATGATGCTGCAGTGGCCCATGGTCAGGGGTCGAAATGGGGAATGCCCAGTCAAGATTGTCGAGGGATTCCTGAGGAAGGCAGAGGCCATTCTAATGCTCTATAAAGTGAAAAATTAAACCCCCTCTTCCCTCCCCAACACGCAAGGACGCGCACAATTTTTTCCATTGAATTAATGCTGGTGTGTGGCATGACTGCAGAAATTTCCTTCACGTATTTGAGGGGTTTAGGGGTACGAGATCACGGCACCTAGAATGCAGAAAAAGAGAGGAAAAAGAACGGGAAAGTGATTTGGCATAAGGTCTCCTCAAGTCCTTTGTGTTCTGATGCAAGCCGGGAGATGTTGGCTTGTTTGGTGTCGAAACCCTCAATTATGCTTAGGCTCTAGTCTTAAATGCTCCCTAAACATGGGCCTGAGGCTACAATAATAAATTAACTGTTGTGTCGTGTCAGTGAAATTTGTTAGCAAACGGGTTCTTGCAGTTGCCGCGTTTAAGGAGACTGAAGTGTAACTTCAAATTTTGTGGGGCAAATAACAAAGTTGCGTAACTTCAAGAAGATTCAATGCGATTTCGTCATTGGTGAATATTGATAAATACTCCCTAGTACAGTAGAAAGTAAAATATGAAACTGAACTATGTACAGATTAGAGAAGCGTATGTTTGAATAATCCGACCTATTACTAAAAACCGTTTTTTAACAAGAGATTCATTCAAGAAAATTCAGCAGATGCCAACCCTAGTCCATACAATTTTTATTACTAATAGTGATGTAGTGAAAGACAAAGTGCAAAATTGGATGTCAACCGAACATACTAACAATTAAATTCTTACTTTCTTGTGTCGGTAGGTGCCATAACTATTGCAATTGCCTCAGGTAGCATGACCTGTTAATACAATAATGTCAAATGGAAGATGAAATAAAACTAAAAGTATTTCCTACACTGAATTGTAGAAAATCACGATGCAGAGTACACTATTTAATTTGGTTAGCTAGCAGGTAACTGTGAAATAAATTAGCAGGGTGCACTAATCAGTAACTATTGAATGAACTCCCTCAGTTCTCAAAAAAAAGGCGTGCATGCTTTTCAAAATTTAAGTTTGACCAAGAATTTGGCAAATAAAATATGGATTATGAGCCAAAAAATTATACCATTTGAATCCTCTTTTGAATATGAATCTGACAATGTCGATTTTGTATAACGTAAATCGTGTATTGTTGGACTAATTCTTGGCCAAAGTTTAAGTTCAACAAAAAATAATATAATGGAACTGTGCAGCAACTAAGTGGTAATCATACTGTGAGATCCAGGCTGTCAACATTACCTGATACGAATAATGATTGTGGAGATCAATGGAAGACAGAAAACAGGACTGTGTTGGATGTGTCTGTAAAGGAAAGCAGATAATTGGTGAGTAAAGCAACTTTTTTATGACACCAGAGGAAAAAGCAGTCAGCTAACCAACACATTATTGCTAAGTTATGCCTAGGTACAGAGCACAATATTATATTCTATCGCCATATGGCATCAACATTTTACCATTTGATACAATCCAAATGACTAATACTATAGAAACAGCTATTTATTACCATATCCATCTTTGTAACAAAGTGGTCATTACAAGTTACTATTTGCCATCCATATGAGTTAGACGTGTTATCATCTCCTAGTTCTCACACTATAGGATTTATGGTTAGTCTTACTCGTATTCCTAATTAATTCCAATTGTTAGTCTAGTTACACAAAACACCAAATGTTGCACGGTATACAACTGAGGCCGTGTTTACTTCTAGTGTATTTAAAGGGATTGGAGAGGATTATCCAGATCCCGAAAATCCCAAATAATTCGTTCACTAAGCCGGTATTGGATGGGATAATCCCAAGATATCCCCCACAAAACCCCTCATTTTTATGTAGATTAAAAATTCTCCACCATACTTGTGTATTGGGAATTTGGGATGGAATTGTATTTGAGGGGATTGGGTGAAAGGAAGGCTTTCATCAAATCGCAAATCCCCTTGGTTATAAAATTACACCCCTAGTAAACAAGGCCTGAGTTTCATGAATTTCCTTGAACCAATTTTAAATAGGAATTTACACATTCTCCGCTATGCAGGTTTTTAATGTTACATTCTTCTAAAGTCTAATTCAGTGAGATGACCTAGTGCAAAAATATAACGCAACATTGCAAAACTGCAATAGAAAAAGATCTAGTGGTAAAACTAATTTTGCCTATCAAATATGGAATTACCAGATGCCCTTGTGGCACCACCTTCCTTTGTGTATCGAAAGTGCATGATTCATTGTCCAGAATAAGGCAACATGTATGCAAATCATGCAATGCAGAAAATTATACGGACAAATATCAACGTTCAAGGTTGAACTTGTAAGGCATATCATTAAGATTCCCAAAATATACACACAAATGCAAGCTAAAGAATTTGATATCAACGTATCCACCTTTGTAAAACATTCCTAGTGGTTAAGCAGAGTTTATGCATTTATGTGTTAAGAAGATGGTGAGCTAATGAAAACATGTTAATTGACATATCCTTAAATTTACTGTATGTATCTTATTGACTTGAGCAAACAACACAGGCATCAATGAAAATAAAAATTCTTTGAACTGAACTTACATGAATCCAACCAAGAGTGAAAAGTGAGCCATTGTCCTGAACTTCAAATAGTTCTTCTTCATTTGTAGCTTCACACTGGCAAAAATAAAAGGTATTGTAGAAGTAATCCCTTGAACTGCAATTCAGATAATATGTTTCACAATGATTAATTTACCCTAAGAAACATTCAAAAAATAACTTACCGAATCAGATGTAGATTTCTGCTTTGGGATTATTAAGGTTGTCACATAAAAAGTTCTCTTTTTCTACATGGAAATAAAAATGTGATGTCAGTAGCCTAGCCAAATAAATGTTCCCATTTCAGGAAAATGATGCACATACCAGGGTACCAGCAAGAACCCCACATGTTTCTAAACTTCTTTTAGTGTTTGCCTCAGCAACCCTTAGAAAACACTCCATCAACTTCACTGGCTAACAAGACAGTAAAGTTGAACTCATCAGTCAAAGTCAGTTAGGTATATGTAGGTTACAAATAAATGCAGATAGAAGAACCATACTCATGTATTTCCTACAGACCTAGGCTATAGCTTATAGGTCCAGAGCAACACTATCGTTTACAACAGAATATCTGTATTTTGTACTTACCACATGCAAATTCTGATAACGACCGGTTTCTGATACAGCAAGCCCGGGTGTTGGATCAGCAACTCTTGATGGAGAAATTGGTCTACGCTCAGGATGTACCTCCGCCAGGACAGGTGGGGGTGAAGGCTGTCTGATATTCAATTGGGACAATTCTCCCTCCAGACTAACAGAAGGCGCTGAGGTGCATTCTTCTGTGGGTGCAGACCATCGACCATCATCAAGAGATAGCACAGATTTCATATCATCATCATCCTTTCTAGTGCTATCAGGATATGTGACACTGGGACCATGCAGACCATCTTGGTTCAACATAGCTGGCACTAGACTGCAGAAGCAACAGTGATAAATGTCACAATCAGCATGGTAGATTTCCTTATAAATTAGTCATATATGGCAGATTTACTTCTGCAATCCCTCTTCTATAGTTCTATTACAATCTTGTATTAGTTCCTTTCAATATGGCTAGTCAAATCCCGCTTTCTTCTAAATCTAATTTTAATCCATCCAATAAAATAATTTGGGGCAATGACATAGTAATTGTTCAAATTTGTTCGGAGCATTCCACTCAAAAAGTTGAATGCATACATGAATCTCAAGAGCTTTCAGGTCGCAAACAGGGTCTACTGAGTCACTGAGTTGGACAGACCAATTAGAACAGCTTTCAAAAGAAGAAAGGTCACAAAAGATTCCGAATTGTGGTCTAACATCTCACCTTGTCATGTCACTTTGTGTAAACTCAAGATTGCTTGGATACTGGACCTGCATCAAGCAGCACAAAATTTGTAAGGTAATGGTTATCTGCGCCTCTATGGTTAAATTCTCAAAGCAAACATGTTGGGAAAATAAAATAAGGAAAACAAACATGCCTTGATTGCAGCAACAGGCCCAGTCCATTGTCCATGAAGCCCATTAGGTCCAAATATCGAGTGTCTTGCCAGTGTTTCTTCTTTTGGAAGAGGCAGATTTGAAAATCTAAATAATTTAGCCAGAAAGCGAAAAGAGTCAAGCTTAGTACACGATAGAAAGTATTAGCATAACAAATCTATTTAACACTAATGGATGCCAATGTCAGGAAAATATAGTGATTTTTTTGTCTAGAGAAAGCACATTGTATAAGGAGAAAAAAGAGCCTAAGAAAATACCGAGTGAAATGCATGCAACTAGAAGAGATAACCTCGCTATAATTCTGCCAGATCTAATTAATAAAATACAGAGTCAGATGAAAGAACATTGTTTTACTGATTTTGCAAGCCACTTAGCCTCTTGCTAAAGAAATGATGTTTCTCTGCTTTACAACTCTGAAGGTGTGCTGTATAGAATGACCAATTACCAGAAACAACTAACGTGGTGTCAAACTTCAAATATCCACTTATACAACTGTAGGACGCCAAGACATTGATAAGCACAATGGAACTGTTCCATGTTCTTGCATTAAAAGAACATGTAAAGTAGATCTAGATCTCTGAAATCTCCTAATTCAACTCACTACCCCGAAAGATGATGAAGTGATAATTGACCTAACTCAAAGAAGAAAAACCTAATGATATTTGATATGCTGTATACATTTGAAATTCATGCAATTGGATAACAAAGTTACTGCGTTGCTTATGAAGTGTTCCCTATGGCCTACTTTTGGCTTTAAGAAGTTGATTAAGTTACCAGTGTTTTAGTTTAGCCTTCCCCTTCATAATTGGTAGCCAAGCCAAACAAAAACAGCATATCATTGACATAAATGTGAACAGAAGATACACATACTGCTTGCGGATCTGCCTATCAGTTTGGGCACTCGGTAATGCTGCCATATTATGTCTCCCATCTGGGGAGAATTTTTGTAATGATCTGTTATTGCTTCCTACAAATGGCTGAAGAAGACAATGAATGAGAAAGAATAGCAAGAAAAACACCTGACAAGCTGGCAGATGTAACTCTCTTTCCATAAATGATTCGAAACTATGAAATGTTGCGCAGCACCATATTTACCTGTGTGGAATATGTAGTCGGTGGATGCTTCTCTGTTCTATGATTTGCAGAGTGGGTTCCATTCAGACCATCAGCTTCTGGTGTACCTCTTCTATTATGCTCAAAGATCTGCTGCTTCACAACTGGCTTCAGAGACTCAAGCTCATTGACAACATCGATGAGTGTCTACAACAAAAAGGTCTGTTAGAGAAACAAGCCGGGAGAGGGGGAGACTATTACTGTCATAATTTCAACATGATCAAATTGGATTTGTAAATGATACATCCCTCTATGAGCAACAGATATAAGGCTCGAGATGTACTATCTAATCATGAGATCTTAATCAATTCGGTATTGCTAGTTCTCATGTAGCTGAGAACTAAGTTCGTGCTCAGTCAAGCCCTAAACCATTTGATTGCATTGTGATTTGTTCATTCGAGTTGCAAGTTAAGTTGTAACTGAGTTTTTTTCAGTTGCAAGTGGGGTTGCAACTGAGTTTTCTTCAGTTATAAGTGGGGATGCAACTAAGAAAAATACTCCGGATCATTAGATTTGCTTCGTGATTCGTGCTAGTCATGAGTTGCAACATGGGTTTGATGACATCATCTGACTCAGAACGAAGTTAGTTCTCAGTCAAGAACTAGTCACACCCTAATCAATTCAAATGCTTGACAGGAGAAACCTATTAGTTACTGAGCTCGTAAAGAGGAATTACAGAGGAGTTAGCATTCCTGACAAACTCTGCTTCCCTCGACTTGAATACGGGGTAATCGCGGTGCTTGGGGATTGTCTCACACAGCAAGCTGCACCAAGTCAGACGTCAGATGTAAACTGGTCACAATAATAAGAAGCAAATATCAAGATGAATCAATCAACGTTCAGCCAACCTCGTGTATCTCAGGAGGATGACATACAGGTCAAGGATATTCTTCTCATCTCGATAAATCTTAGCCTGTGCAGAGCACACAAAAGTAACAAAATTAGTAACACAATTTAAGAATAGAACTAGTTAGCACGCGTACAAGACAATCCCCAATTCACCACATCAGAGTCGCCCAAACAAGAAAACTGCCGCGAGTTGCGCAACAGGACAACTGGAAATTTAACTTTCAGCCCAAAAAGGGCGAGATCTGGAGGAACAGCAGGAATTCCGCGCGAGAGATTTCGAAGGTGATTAGGGTTTGACCTGTCGGAGGAGGGTGCCCGCGATGCGGAAGTAGTAAGGGAGGCTGATGCGGTGGTCGACAGCGATCGGCCGAGCGCAGGCCTCTATGCTGATGATGCCCTTGGCTGGCTGCGGTGGCCCCATGGACTTTTCTGGCGAGCTCCTCTCCTTCTCCGGCGAGGAGTTCGCGACGCGGGTTAGGAAGGGAGCAGCAGACTTCGGGAATTAGTCACACAGTCGCATTCCAGATTCCACGCCGGTGTAGTCTTTCAGTTGCACCCTTCAGGATAGGGAAATTAACGTGGATGGGTTGGTTCAAATGAATTTCAGAGAAATTTGAGAGGATTCTACCTTTTAGAGAAAAAAATTAAAAGCTTGTACGACACGCTCCTGCGACTCCTGCGACACTGGCGATTCTCAGGCGACTCCGCGCCGCCACCGCCTCTTCCCCCGCCCTGATCTCGCGCCGCCGCTGGTATTCACCGGTGAGGCCTGCGGAGCATCATGTCGACTCCGAGGTGGACGGCGGGTTTCCCGTCGTTCGCACAGGAGCGAAGGATGGCGGCAGAGAGGGTGAGAAGGGAGAAGGAAGTGGCGTTGGCGGAAGAGAGGAAGCAGGCGCTGTTGCGGCGGAAGCTACTGATTCTTCAAATCAGTTTGGCGTCGCCGTGGGCAGTGGCTCAAATGGAGAAGGGGTGGCGGCCTCAGATCTCGGGGCAGGGGCTCGAGGAGCAGGTAGCGGCGGCGTTGGCGATGATCAAGTTGAAGGACCCAGAAGATCCGAGGCGGCTCATGGCGGAACAAGGTATCGAGGATCTGGAGAAGTGGACACCCTGATGGCCGGTTTTCGGTGCTCGCCGTTGAGGCCCTCTCCGTTGGGGTGTGGCGGTGACGGCGGGAGGCTGGCGCCATCTGCAAATCTGCAAAGCCGTGAGTCATTTCGGTGGCGGCGGGAGAGGATTCGCCGTGGGGATCCGTCGCCCGTGAGGATTTGGGGGATGGATGCGAGACCACAGAGGCGGGTCCCACTGCGCAGCCGATCTCTGTTAGCAGCTGTTGGTGGCCGTCGATCTGATCTCCCTGATCGAATCCGAGACGTTGGTTGCTCTGTGGGGTTGGTGGATTTTGGAAAGCCGTCTTCAGGAGTGGATATAGCAAGGGATGTCCCGGCGGCCTCGAACAAATCCCACCTGGTCGGTTCTAGGGTTCCGCCTGGATCCCGGACTCTCGTCTGGGTCAGGAAGGATCTGGTTAGAACAAAAGCCTTCACTCCAGCTGATTGTTATCCTGCTGGGGTGGGATTTCTCCCCAAACCAACAGTGATCAAATTCTCGGATCTGTGGGGTGGGGCTAAAGGAAGGAGGTCTTTCGCGGAAGTTGTCAAGATGGCAGGTGGTGGCAGAGGTTCGGGAAGAGTTGGGGGAGCTGGTGGGGGGCGTGGCACTGGTGGTGGTCGTGCTCCAACGGCGGCGACAGCGAGTGTAGCTCCACCCTCTCTTGGCGCTGCTCCGGATCTGGTCCCTGTCAAATCGGAATTCACGCAACCTTTGGTCCAGCAGATGGGAGGAGCTGTGCAAGGTATGTACCTGATGACGCGTAAAGCACACGCCCGTTGGGAACCCCAAGTGGAAGGTGTGATGCGTACAGCAGCAAGTTTCCCTCAATAAGAAACCAAGGTTTATCGAACCAGTAGGAGTCAAGAAGCACGTTGAAGGTTGATGGCGGAGGAGTGTAGTGCGGCGCAACACCAGGGATTCCGGCGCCAACGTGGAACCTGCACAACACAATCACAGAACTTTGCCCCAACGTAACAGCGAGGTTGTCAATCTCACCGGCTTGCTATAAACAAAGGATTAGATGTATAGTGTCGTTGCCTAATCGCCGGTGCCTCGGAGGAGGGATCCTCATGAGGGGGAGAAGAAGTAGGGGCCATAGGGCGGAGTGCACACGGGACGGTGGTACGCGATTTACCCAGCTTCGGAACACCTGCACGATGACAGGGCCTACTGCCGCTTGTCCGGAATTATCCGGTCGCTTTCGCGTTGTTACAATGAGTTGTTGTTGTGCCTCTAGGGCTCCCAGGATCCGGCTTATAAAGGCGCACGGATCTAGGGTTTACATGGAGAGTCCTAACCGGAATACAAGTCGCCTAACTACGGTACAAAGTCTTGCCGTGTACGTCAAGGATCCGCCTTCCTCCAAGTACGTGCCTGGATCCGGATACTTCATGGGCCGTCACGGATCCGGCCTCCTTCGTAGGTCGGTAGAGATCCGGCTTCCTGTTCTCGGGCTGGACTTCATCCTTCGGGATCTACGAGCAAGCTGGGCCGCCCGATGGGCCACATGCCTCATCACCAACTGTGGGCCACCCGGGCTTGCCGGATCTAGGCCATGCCGTTGATATACCCATAAAGTATACCCACAACAGTATCCCCCGAAGTTCTCCGAGATTCATCATTCTTCCGACTTCATTCAGATCGGATCCAAAGAGAATCTTGAAGAGCTTCAAAACTTTTACTCGATTCCGGGTTCATTCACTTGGAAATCCTTCGTCTTCAGATTGGTTATTGCAACGGAGATTCCGCTTTTCCCGCGCACAACCTCCTTATTTCCCGCGCTAAATTTTTGCAGATGCAAATCTTTAGCCGGAAATTTCGGGAGCGCATGGTTAAGTTACCTCCACGTCGTTTTACCGCACTTGACCTAAGACACGCGTCATCCATCCAACGGTGCGACCGTTCCGTTTCCACCGTTGGATCCGAATCCCGAATCTCCGCGCGTGGCCTATAAATACCCCGCGGCTCGGTAATTTTTCATTCTTTCACCGCACCTCACCACTTCATCTTCTTCCTCGCGCCGCGCCGCCCGACGGATCATCTCAACTCCGGCGATCTCTCGCACGGGGAACTTCTCCCGCCGCCACTCCAAGGTCTCCCTCGACCTGAGATCTGCGTGTTTGATCGGGATTTTTCCTCCGCCGCCGTTTCGTGGTCTTCGGAAGCGCAACGCGGCAAGTCCGGCCAGCACAACCTCGCCGGCGTCCCTCGGAACCACCGCGCCATTAACGGTAAGTGCGCCGTCCCTGTAGAAGAAGAAGTGTAGCGTAGATTCTGATTACTCGAATATTTTAAATGGGTGCAGCCGGAAGCATGCCAATTGATTCTCCGCACTGTACTGGTAGCTCTCCGAGTAGCCCAAATCCCACTTCGTTAGAACCAATATGTCCGGATCCCATAGCATTTCTACCACCATATGTTTCCGACATCCGGCTAGCTCAACCATTTTCCGCATCTTCCAGCACCACTCCAGGCCGGATCCCCTCCCTCAAAGAACTTCAAGAAGAACTCGAGGGTCAAGCGAGAATGGCAGCCAAAGTGCATGAGGCGGAAAACAAGAGGGCTTCCAAGGCTCGGATCCGCGAGGGAGAACAGGGTCAATGGTGGCCCTGTGAAACCACCGATGTGGAGCTTAGAGAGCTCCAGAACAAGGGTATGATCTCCGCCTACTGGAGCTTCATACGCGACACCGACGTCCCCAAGCCCGGAGCCGATGAAGTGGTTATGACCAAAGCTTGGGTGGAGCGCGGATTGTCGCTCCCCTGCTCGAAGTTTTTCCTCTCCATCCTTAGCACATATGGGCTCCAGCCGCACAACATCTGCCCAAACTCATACCTCCTCCTCTCCAACTTTGCAACACTTTGCGAAGGGCATCTCGGAATCCGACCGGATGTCAAGTTATGGCAGTTTTTCTTCCGAGTGAAGAAAGAAACGAAGGACAAAGCAATGGTGACTGTGGAGCATGACGTTCATGCTCCGACACTGGACGCATGTATCCACCACATGATTCGCACGAATCCGTCCGGTACTGGAACGCCGGATGGTTCTATGAAAAGAACATTTCAGTTCCGAACGTCCATGACGGCCTGCCCAAGTTCGTCAACGAGCCTCCGGAAGAACTCGCGAGCTGGAGCTTCGTTCCCTCACTCGCTCAAACTCCGATCTTGGAGAAAGCGGCGCGGAGAATATCTTGGCTAGTCCATGACGGGCTAACCGGAGCTCAACTCACACTTAGCTGGTTCACCCGGCGGATCCAGCCACTGCGGCATAATGCGCGGTTAATCTGCGCATACACCGGGGCGGACGACCTGCTCCGGGCTACCCGCCACGACCTTCCGGCTGACTCTCTGAAAAGGAGAATCAAAACGCTCGTGAAGATAGGCCGGGGCCAACCGGTCCCGGAATTGATCAAGGATATCTACACAAACGACCAATGTCCTCCGGTAAGCTCTGTTTCCTTTGTCACTTCAAACTTCACAAGTTTTTGGATATCGATCTTAACTTATACGCTTATTCCCTCCAGCTCGATACTTTGGCGGAGGAAAACTTTCGCACCATTCTTCGTGTTCCTGTCAGCGGCGACGGGGCGGAGGAGGTTCCGGATGACGAAGAAGAGGAAGAGGAACGGGCACCCCGCAAGGCGGCCCCTCGACCTTCGAAGCGTCCCCGCGCCAAAGCTTCCGGCTCAGAAGCCGGAGCCAGCGGCGAGGCCTCCGCCAAAAAGCCCAAAACCGTGAAGCCCCCTCCGCTAAATTCGAAGAGAGCGGAGCAGGCTCGTCTGAAAATGCTGGCAACAGCTGGCAAACGCTCGCGCCCCATCATCCCCGGCGCCCCGTAAGTTTCCGAGTGTAGTACATCTCTATTTTGATGAAGTTATTTATGATGTGAACCCCTTCGCTTGCTTGTAGGAATTCAAGTACCGCCGCCACCCGGACCACCAGCCAAGAGCCCATTACCAAATACATGAAAAAGTCTCCGGCTGTTGGTCCCCCTACTCCAGCTCCGCCAAGCACATCTCACACTGCTCCTCAAGCGTCCCCCTCTCAAGCTGATCGTTCTCCCCCTCCTGCCGCCAATACTCCACCGGAAATTGTTCCGATTAGTAGCGAGAAGGTGGGCGGAGAAGATCCTAAAGACAAAGGACCTGCTCAAGACGAAGCAGGAGTACAAGGTCAAGGAGAAGCTGAGGTTACTTCTTCCGAAAGAGCCGGAGCCGGTGCTGGCGACGTTGTCGTGTTTCCGAAGAATTTTGGAGATCCGACTGACCTCACTTCCACCCCCAAGGCATACGCGACTAAGTTTTTCAATAAACTTACGAGGCGGAGAAATGGGAGCTTGAACAAGACTTGCTCAACGCCATGCTTGAACAACGCACAGGGTAAACCTGATGTCGCCACATCGGAGATTCGGGACTTTAAGAAGAACGTCGGCCGGTTCCTCGACAAACTCGTCCGCAAGCAAAAGGTACTCCCCGGTAGCCCCCAAGCATGTAGGCGGAAACGTAGATGCACGTTAGCGCTTAAATGCTTAGACAAAGATCACTTACGGAAAGATTTTTAAGTTGAAGCAGTAGCCCCCAAGCATTATGGCGGAAAGGTTCCGGCAATAATGCTTTAAAGGAATCCACTGATACAGGCGGAATTTTAACTCCTGCTCTGTCTAATTATACAGGAACAGCAGGCGCTGCATTACGAGCTGCACAAGAACATTGCCCTTCAGCGCCGCGTTACCCTAAGTCAGGCGGAAAATATCCGTACTCTGAAAGATGCCAATGCAGAACTGAACAAACAACTGGCGGAAGCACAAGGTTGGTTTCCGCCCTTTGCTCATTACTTAATTCACATTCCGACTTTGAACTAGTTTTTTGACCTGTGTTATTATAGGCGCATCCTCGTCCCTTGTCACAGCCTCCTCGGAACTTGAGAACCTGCGCTCCTCGTACCAAGAATTGGAAACGAAACTAATGGAGGCGGAACAAAAAAGAGAACAAGCCGAGAAACAGCTGGCGGAGAAAAACTCTGAACACGCCAGGGAGAAGGGCGAATTTGTGTTGAAGAGAAACGCTGACAGCGAGACCATCAAGAGGCAGCAGAAAGAACTCACTGGGCTCCAGAGATATATGGAAACCGCGGAGCATCACTGGGACTTGCTCAGCGAGAACATCTTGGGTACTATGCTAGAACCTTATGTAGATGCTTGCTCCGACCTTTTTCTTGTGCTCAAACTGCATACTTATATCCGATTATCTCGTGCAGAGCCGCTTGGGTATCCGGAAAAGCGTCGGAATTTGTTCCCCCGAGACGACCTCCTTCAACTTGCCGGTGATGATTGCAAAGATCTCATCTCCGCCTCCCGGAAGATATGCTACAACTTATCCATCAAGAGGAGTCGTACTTGCAATGTTCGCAAGCTTATACAAAAGATGGACATTCTTCCGGAGCTGGTGACGGATCTACAAGCATCATCAGCCCGATGCGCAGCTGCGATGGCCTTGACCATGTGCTTGGCGCATAACTCGGAGCTTGATCTTGACCAGGTGACCACCGGTGTTCCTCCGGACGCGAATGTCAATGCGCTCCTAGATGCAGTAAACGGCTACGACACCCGCATCGCGCGCAGGATCCGGCATGAAGAATTCTACGACAAGTTCGTGCTTCCTGCAGACGAGCCCCTGGAAGCCGAACTTCAGAAGGAGCGTGACGCGGAGGCGCGACCTGCGGAATCCGGCACCCAGTTTACCTGGACCAGCTCCAAGGATGCTCCCCAAGAGGAACCCAAGGATGGCGCTGCAGCTTCGACGGAAGAAGAAAGTGACGAGGACGTGTCATCTCCGGCAGAGGATGCCGAGAAAGGGGACCCAAAGGGCAAAACTTCTCCTGCTAAGGGGGAGTGAAAACTTTCTTCCTGCGGGAAAAACAATGCATCATTTTGGCCCCAGCGAGGGTTTGTAATATAACTTTAAATTCTTAAGTAGCTAGGGACGAAACATTTATGCATGGGCGGAAACAACTTATCCTGCTATCCTTTAATAGTATTTGCATGTTTCGTTTTGTTGGAAAGCAAGTGCTGATTTTGATGTTTTCCGGCTTACTCGCTTGACCTTCCGCGAGCCGGAAGACCTTTAGCCGGAAACGCTCGCCAGCGGCGACGAACCCCAATGGCAATCCGTCAATAACCGCGGAAACAAGCCCCCAGCCAAGGTGCCGGAAATCGCTACTAGGAATCCATGAATTCGCAACAGAAAACATTTCTACCAGAAAACTTAAGCTTACGTCCTAAGGGACGATTTTGAAAATCACAACTTTCATACACGCCTAGGCGGAAATATCCAGCTCTGCGGTTTTAGTCGGAAAACATACACGATCTAAAAATGAACAAGTAAAGGAGGTAAATGACTCATAGAGTGAACCAAAAGCTTTATTTCATTGATCATGTATAATATTGTTACAAAGTATGTAATTCTATGCTAAGTGTGGAAAGGACGTAGTTGTGCAATGTTCCAAGGACGTTCTGTTTCATCGTAGATGTCACCCGGATCCTCCCGTTTGCGTTTCCGGTGCCAATTGGCAGGTCTGTCTTTTAGCTCTCGGAAATCGACGAGGTAGTATGATCCGTTGTGAAGCACTTTGCTAACGACGAAGGGTCCTTCCCATGGAGATTGTAACTTATGATCTTTCACCTGACGAAGGCGGAGGACCAAGTCTCCGGTCATGAACGAGCGATTCCGAACTCGACGACTATGATAGCGTCGGAGTTTCTGCTGGTAAATGGTGGAACGTTGGTCTGCTAAATTCGAGCTTCTTCGATTAAGTCCACGGATAGCTGTCGGCCTCGTCAGTAGTATCTTCGTTGTAGGCGGAGACTCGCGGTGAATCATGGATGATGTCAGAGGGGAGCACAGCTTCGGATCCGTATACCAGGAAGAACGGGGTGAATCCTGTTGACCTGTTGGGGGTAGTTCGTAAACTCCACAGGACGGAGTCCAGCTCCTCTGCCCAAGCTCCGGCTGCGCGACGCAGCGGTTCTTCAAGGCGTGGTTTGATTCCGGATAAAAGGAGTCCGTTGGCTCTTTCGACCTGACCATTGGACTGCGGATGAGCCACGGATGCCAGGTCTAGCCGGATCCCAACGTCATGACAATAATCCTTCAATTCTCCTTGCGCGAAGTTCGTGCCATTGTCTGTGATTATGCTGTGCGGGATGCCGAATCTCGTTACGAGGCTGCGAGACGAATTTGAGTGCCGTAGCACCATCGGCTTTTCTCATCGGCTTTGCCTCGATCCATTCTACTGAACTTATCAATAGCGACCGGGAGGTATTCAAAACCGCCGAGGAGATGATTTCTTTAGCTTACCAACCATATCAAGCCCCCAGACCGCAAACGGCCAGGTGATAGGGATGGTCTTCAGCTCTTGGGCTGGAGCGTTTGGTTGAGTAGCGTAGTACTGACAACCGCGGCAAGTTTTTACCAACTTATCAGCATCTTCTTTAGCTGTGAGCCAGTAAAATCCAAGCCGAAAGGCTTTTGCAACGAGTGATCTGGGAGCGGCATGATGCCCGCAATCCCCAGCATGGATCTCTCTGAGTATCTCAATACCATCTTGATTAGAGACGCATTTGAGAAATACCCCTGTTGCGCTTCTTTTATAGAGCTGTCCATCAACTATTGTGTAGGATCTTGCTCGTCTGACGATCTGACGTGCGAGGACCTCGTCCTCAGGCAGCTTTTGATCGATGAGGTAGTCCAGGAAAGGCTGCGTCCAAGCCGGAATGATAGCCATCACTTCTTTAGCCGGAGATATTGCCACATATGGGTTTTCCGGGTTAGCTCCCTTCACCGAGGGTATCCGTAGGTGGTCCAGGAAAATACCAGGCGGAATTGGTTTTCTGCCGGATCCGAGCTTGGATAGCATGTCTGCCGCTGCGTTGTCGTCTCTCCGGACGTACTTGACTTCGTATCCTAGAAAGCACTTGGTGATCTCGTCAACTTCGTCTCTGTAAGCCGCCATGACGGAATTTACGGCGTTCCGGGTTCCGGCTACTTGTCTGTGCCACCAGGTCGGAATCTCCGCGGCGAGATAATGTGCTTGATCCCTATTTCCTTAGCGATGCGCGATCCGTGTAGTAGAGCCTCGTACTCCGCCATGTTGTTTGTAGCTTCGAAGTGGATGCGCAAAACGTCTTGCGGTTCTTCTCCGGTAGGGGACTTCAAGGTGACTCCGGCTCCTGAGCCTTGATGCTGCTTGGATCCATCGAAGTGCATAACCCATGTCTGCGGTTCCGGCTCAGATTTGCATCCGGAGCTTCTGTCCAATCTGCGACAAAATCTGCCAAGATTTGGGATTTGACCGCGGTCCTGGCTTTGTAGTTGATGTCGAAGGCGGATAATTCAATGCCCCATTTTGATGTGCGTCCTGTTGCGTCAGCGTTATTGAGAATCCTTGATAGCGGAGCCTTGCTCACGGCCGATTCTTGGATGCTCCTGGAAGTAGTGTCTCGGCTTCCTGCTACCCAGGAATACTCCATAGGCTAGCTTACGAAAGTGAGGGTATCTTTGTTTGGATTCCGTCGACACTTCGCCGATGTAGTAGACTGGTCTTTGGACTCCATACTCGTGTCCTTCTTCCTGCCGCTCCACTACGATGACGAGGCTGATGACTCTGTTGGTAGCTGCCAGGTAAAGGAGCATAGGCTCTGACTCTCCTGGTGCTGCTAGGATGGGTGGGGAGGTGAGTATTTCCTTCAACCCTTGAAGTGTTGCATCTGCTGCCTCGTCCCAAACAAACTTGTCTGTCTTCTTCAATAGCTTGTACAGGGGTAGTGCCTTCTCGCCAAGACGGCTGACGAACCTGCTGATTGCTGCAACACAACCAGTTAGTCGCTGCACATCTTTGAGACAAGTTGGCCTTTTAATGCACAAGATTGCCTTGATTTTCTCCGGGTTAACTTCGATGCCCCTATTAGAGACGATGAAGCCAAGGAGTTTTCCAGCTGGAACGCCAAAGACGCACTTCAGCGGATTTAACATCATCTTGTACCGTCGGAGATTCTCGAAGGTTTCTGTAAGGTCGCTGATCAAGTCGGATCCTTTCCGGGTCATGACCGCGATATCGTCGACGTAAGCGTGTACGTTCCGGCCAATCTGGTCCTTCAAGCACCGCTGCATCGTACGTTGGTAGGTGGCACCTGCATTTTTCAAGCCAAAAGGCATAGTAACATAGCAGTAAGTGCCAAATGGGGTGATGAACGAGGTCGCCTTTTGGTCGGACTTCTTCATCCGGATCTGATGGTACCCGGAATATGCGTCAAGAAAACACAGAAGTTCCGCCCCTGCCGTCGAATCAATGACTTGGTCAATGCGCGGCAGGGGAAACGGATCCTTCGGACAATGCTTGTTCAAGCCGGAGTAATCGATGCACATTCTTAGTATTTCAAGAATTCTTTTTGGGTACAAGGACGGGATTTGCGACCCAATCAGTGTGGATTACTTCTATTACAAAACCTGCCTCTAGTAACTTTGCTAATTCCATTCCTATGGCGCGGCGCTTCTTATCTCCAAAGCGTCGCATAGCTTGCTTCACCGGTTTAGCTCCCGGGTTTATGTTGAGGTAGTGCTCGGCGAGTTCCCTTGGTACTCCGGACATGTCAGAAGGCTGCCATGCGAAGATATCCATGTTAGCGCGGAGAAACTCGACGAGCGCGTCTTCCTATTTGGGGTCCATCTTGGCTCCGATCGAGACATGCTTGGTAGCGTCATCTTCCTTGAAGTTGACTTTCTTGGTCTCTATCGCGGCCCTGAAGGAGTTTTTCTGTTCGGAGATCTGCTTCTTGGTGGTCTGCATCTCAGTCGGATCCACCGCGGCTCTGTAGCCTTGCAGCTCCTCTCCAGATATCACAGACTCTGCGAAGGCGGCTTCGCCTAACTCGCACTCATGAGCCTTTTTGTAGTCTCCGGATATGGTAATCATACCATTTGGACCCGTAATCTTGAGCTTATTGTAGATGTAGCACGCTCTTGCGTGAAACTTGTGGTAGGTGGGCCTGCCGAAGATGACGTGGTAGGAGCTCTTGAAAGGCACGACCTCAAACGTGATCATCTCTTCGCGGAAATTATTAACATCGCCGAATGCCACGGGAAGTCTGATGCTGCCAAGGGAATTCGCCTTTTTACCCGGAACCACACCATGAAATTCAGTGGTGCTGTGCTTAAGCTGCTCCTTGGTAAGGTTCATCCGCTCCGAGTCTCCGGGTACATGATGTTCAAGCTGGCTCCGCCATCCATGAGGCACTTGGAAAAGTCATACCCGTCGATGCGGGGACTTACAACCAAGGCGTAGCATTCTTTGGGCACAATGGTAGGGTGATCCTGCCTATCAAATGTGCACGGGACTTCCGACCACCCGATATACTTGCGGCACGGCCGGAAGCCGTGGCGTTCGGGATCCGGAAAGCTGACTTGGTAGCGCGGATCGTTGGGGTTCCGAGGAAGGTGTGGTACGCGCCCACGCTCTTTTTCTCGAAGGGGTTGGATTTACCTGCGGATCCGGCTTTGGGATCCGGCGAGTTATCATCCTCGTCCATCGCCTCGGAGCTGTCCTCCTCCTTGTCTTTGTTCTTGCCCTTGCCTCCTTTGCCGCGAGGGCGGTGCTTCCGGGCTCGCTTGTATCCTCGCTTCGGGTCGTTTTCAGATCGTTGACCCACTTGCAGTTGCGGTTAGTGTGAGTGGACTTCCCTGTAGCCGGATCCAAATGGGCCAGGCAGGGCATGTCTCTGTACTCCTCGTAGGTTTGGGGTGCGCGGGATCCGGCTGCGGTGACCTCGTCACCTCGCTGCTGGCCCCTGCCGGCTCCGCCTCCGCGACCGCGGCCTCTTCCGCCTCCTTGACTTCCGCGCTGGAAAGCCATGACGACCATCTCGGATCCGCCACTTTTCTGGTCATCAGGTGGGTTTTTCCGCTTGTTGCCGCTGGTGTTACCGTTGTCACGGTTCTTCTTTTGCTGGTGCAGGGGAATTGCCGTCGCTGCTAGATCTCCGCCTGCGTCGTCATCGGCGGCAGTATGATCGTTGGCGATGGTGATCATGTCATCCAACGTCAGTTTGTTTGCATTGACCAAGCAAGTTAGCTTGTGTCGCAGCGATCCTCCTCGGCTGCAAGCCACCAATGAAGGCGTGCATTGCTGTGCGGTTGTCGACGTTCTCGCACTCGTTTCTGCATGCCAACCATCGGGTGAGGAAGTTCCTTGATGTTTCTCCCTTCTTCTATATACACGCCTGTAAGTCGCTTGTTGTGGCAGGTATTTTGTAGGTGCCCCTGAAGTGCTTTTCGAAGGCGGTCTTCAGGTCGAACCAGCAAAAAATAGAATTCTTCTCGAGGTCGCTGAGCCAGATCCGGGCTGGACCTACAAGGTACAACTGAAGCATGCGGCAGGCGATATTAGGGGTTCCTCCGGCAAAGGTTACTGCGTTATAGTAATCCTCGATCCAGGTATCCGGCCTTTCGGTGCCATCATAGGTCTTCAGATTTTCGGGTAGCTTGAGATTCATCCTTGGGGTTGGTTCCTCTCGAATCATCCCGCCGAAGCACTTTGGGCCTATGTAATCAGTTTTGTATTCGTTGAGATGTTCCCGTGCGTCACGCGAGCCGTGGCGGGGGGACCTTGAACGCGATCGAGATCTCCGGTCACCGCCTCCGCCTCCTCCTCCGCCTCCACCGCTGGGTGGTGGTGAAGGAGACCTGCGAGGGGGCCGATGTGACCTCTTGCTTCCATCGTCCGAGTCTCCCCGTCCTTCGCGATGTTGACTCCGGCTTCGATGGCTGCCTTCACCATGGTGCTGGTTGCCTTCGTCGTTCCGGCTTCTGCGCTCTTCGTTTCGACTCCTCCTAGGCTCGGGTTCTCGGTCATTGTTCCGACTCCGGCGGGGTTCCGGCTTACGCTCTCTGTGTCTTGGAGGCTGCTCGTTGTCGCGGATGTTGATTCCACCTGGACCGTGAGGCCTGGTGTTTCCGACTGGACTACGGCGGCGAGGGAGCGGAGGACGCGGGTACCGTTGGGTGGAGGAGAGGGATTCCGGTACTTGTTCCTACCGGTGTACATCGCATCCTTTCCCTTTCTAGGATGCGACGGTGGCGTCTTTGATGGTATGGGGATTGGTTTTGGGTGTTCTCTGGTTTTCCTTCTGCGTTCCGAGGATCCCGTTCGCGACTCGTCATCGTGATGTCGATTGTCGTAGGCGTCCTTCTGCGCAGTAGAGACACAAAGCTCCGGGTTGGATTCCAACCTGCGCGAAGTGTCTGCCTTGCTCTGCTGCTTCATTGCTGATGCAACGAGCGTACGGACGTATTCGATGTCGATCTCCTCGGTCTTTTTCTTCAAGATCTCCGCAGCCTTCTTGATGTTATCCTTTGGAGTTGCGAGTGGCTGTTTGTCAGTGGGGGTTGCGAAAGTGATCTTGCGGGGAGGTATAGCATCCCGCCTGATTTTATCGACCTCCTGCTGAAGCTCGGTGACCTTGTCCTTCCAGTGTTGCTGGAGTTCCTTGACTTTTACCAGTTGTTCGTCAACCTCAAGCTCCCGCTGGTGGAAATTTTCCACGAAGTGCGCGGCTTCTTTCCTTTCATCCAGCATTGCCGCTGCGGTTCTTGCGAACTTACGGGCTGTTGCCGGCATCTCTGTCTTGCTGCTTCTAGAGCTTCCGGATTTGCGGCATCGTCAGGGGTTATTGGTTTGTTGAGAATAGCCGAGTGCGCGATTGCCTCCATGCCTGCTTGTTCAACCAGCTCTTCAGGGGATAGCACTTCCTTGTGCGGACGCTCCCGCGATAGCGGAGATCCTGCACGGGAAGGCTGTGGGTCGGAGTAGGTGTTATCATCCTCTGATTCGCGTTGATCCAGCGCCGCCAAGGTTGCAAGGACCTGTTTAGGCTGGGCGGATTCAACTTCGGGCTGATCACCGTATCCATATTCCTTCACCTTGCGATCGAATTCTTCGGTATCCATGGAGGGGCGTCTCCGGAAATTGGGCTTAGGTTGCCCAAAATCGACTCTTCAACCGGAGCTCCGCTTTCTCCGACAGCCTCTTGCTGATCCGGAGCAGCGTTGTTTTCCGGGGCCTCGACCTGCTCGGGACCAGCTCCGGCTTCTTGAGGGGCGATCCCGGCGGTATGGGCCAAGAAGTGCACGAAGTGACACCTTTGCTTCTCTAACACCTGGGAGACCCAGGCGGATCTGCATTGGTCTTCCACCTTTACTTCCTGCTCAGGGGCGGATTGGGTGGGTTTTGATTTTTTCAGATCTAAGGCGGAATCTTTGCTAGGAAGTTCCTGCGTCTCAGATCGGATCTTCGCGACTGCGTCCCGCTCGGCGGCGGTCGCGTCGGCGCTACTTACCGGTGGGTTTCCGTCGGAATCGACGGTTTCCCCGATGAAGATGTGTATGCCGCCAAGCGGGACGATGGAGAGCTTGACGGGGTCGGTTTTAGCCGGAATCCAGCACTCCTCCGGAGGGACGATCGGCAGATTTCCGGCGTAAAGGACACGCCCCACAGCGATGGTGTCGTCGAAACTTCCCATGGCGGAACCCTCCCGGTTCCGGCCTCCAGACGCCGCAGGCCCCACGGTGGGCGCCAACTGTCGTTGCCTAATCGACGGTGCCTCGGAGGAGGGATCCTCGTGAGGGGAGAAGAAGTAGGGGCCATAGGGCGGAGTGCACACGGGACGGTGGTATGCGATTTACCCAGCTTCGGAACACCTGCACGATGACAGGGCCTACTGCTGCTTGTCTGGAATTATCTGGTCGCTTTCGCGTTGTTACAATGAGTTGTTGTTGTGCCTCTAGGGCTCCTAGGATCCGGCTTATAAAGGCGCACGGATCTAGGGTTTACATGGAGAGTCCTAACCGGAATACAAGTCGCCTAACTACGGTACAAAGTCTTGCCGTGTACGTCAAGGATCTGCCTTCCTCCAAGTACGTGCTGGATCCGGATACTTCATGGGCCGTCACGGATCCGGCCTCCTTCGTAGGTCGGTAGAGATCCGGCTTCTGTTCTCGGGCTGGACTTCATCCTTCAGGATCTACAGCAACTGGGCCGCCCGATGGGCCACATGCCTCATCACCAACTGTGGGCCACCCGGGCTTGCCGGATCTAGGCCATGCCGTTGATATACCCATAAAGTATACCCACAACATATAGTGTGGATGATGATGGTTGTTTGCGAAGAACAGTAAAGAACAATTGCAGCAGTTTGTATTTCAGATGTAAAGAATAGGACCGGGGTCCACAGTTCACTAGCGGTGTCTCTCCCATAAGATAGCAGATGTTGGGTGAACAAATTACGGTTGGGCAATTGACAAATAAAGAAGGCATAACAATGCACATACATATATCATGATGAGTACTATGAGATTTAATCGGGACATTACGACAAAGTACATAGACCGCTATCCGGCATGCATCTATGCCTAAAAAGTCCACCTTCGGGTTATCATCCGAACCCTCCGGTATTAAGTTGTAAACAACGAGACAATTGCATTAAGTATGGTGCGTAATGTAATCAACACAAATATCCTTAGACAAAGCATCGATGTTTTATCCCTAGTGGCAACAAGCACATCCAGAACCTTAGAGCTTTCCGTCATTCGTCCCAGATTTAATGGAGGCATGAACCCACTATCGAGCATAAATACTCCCTCTTGGAGTCACAAGTATCAACTTGGCCGGAGCCTCTACTAGCAACGGAGAGCATGCAAGAACATAAATAACATATATGATAGATTGATAATCAACTTGACATAGTATTCAATATTCATCGGATCCCAACAAACACAACATGAAGGATTACAAATAGATGATCTTGATCATGATAGGCAGCTCACAAGATCTAACATGATAGCACAATGGGGAGAAGACGACCATCTAGCTACTGCTATGGACCCATAGTCCAGGGGTGAACTACTCACACATCGATTCGGAGGCGATCATGGCGATGAAGAGACCTCCGGGAGATGATTCCCCTCTCCGGCAGGGTGCCGGAGGCGATCTGCTGAATCCCCTGAGATGGGATTGGCGGCGGCGGCGTCTCTGGAAGGTTTTCCGTATCGTGGCTCTCGGTACTGGGGGTTTCGCGACGGAGGCTTTAAGTAGGCGGAAGGGCAGGTCAAGAGGCGCCACGGGGGTCCCACAAAACAAGGCCGCGCGGGCCCCTTGCTGGCCGCGCCGGCCTGTTGTGGCGGCGCCTCGTGGCCCCACTTCGTGACTCCTTCGGTCTTCTGGAAGCTTCGTGCAAAAATAGGACCCTGGGCGTTGATTTCGTCCAATTCCGAGAATATTTCCTTACTAGGATTTCTGAAACCAAAAACAGCAGAAAACAACAACTGGCTCTTCGGCATCTCGTCAATAGGTTAGTGCCGGAAAAATGCATAAATATGACATATAATGTGTATAAAACATGTGAGTATCATCATAAAGTAGCATGGAACATAAGAAATTATAGATACGTTTGGGACGTATCAAGCATCCCCAAGCTTAGTTCCTACTCGCCCTCGAGTAGGTAAACGATAACAAAGATTATTTCTGAAGTGACATGCTATCATAATCTTGATCATACTATTGTAAAGCATATGAGATGAATGCAGCGATTCGAAGCAATGATGAAGATAATGAGTAAACAAATGAATCATATAGCAAAGACTTTTCATGAATAATACTTTCAAGACAAGCATCAATAAGACTTGCATAAGAGTTACTCATAAAGCAATAAATTCGAAGTAAAGGCATTGAAGCAACACAAAGGAAGATAAAGTTTCAGTAGTTGCTTTCAACTTCAACATATATATCTCATAGATAATTGTCAACATAAAGCAATATAACAAGTGCAATAAGTAAACATGTAAGAATCAATGCACACAGTTGACACAAGTGTTTGCTTCTAAGATAGAAAGAATAGGCAAACTGACTCAACAATAAAGTAGAAGATAGGCCCTTCGCGAGAGGAAGCATTGATTACTATATTTGTGCTAGAGCTTTTCATTTTGAAAACAAGAAACAATTTTGTCAACGGTAGTAATAAAGCATATGAGTTATGTATAAGACATCTTATAAGTTGCAAGCCTCATGCATAGTATACTAATAGTGCTCGCACCTTGTCCTATTTAGCTTGGATTAACACTGATTATCATTGCATAGCATATGTTTCAACCAAGTGTCACAAAGGGGTATCTCTATGCCGCTTTGTACAAAGGTCTAAGGAGAAAGCTCGCATTGGATTTCTCGCTTTTGATTATTCTCAACTTAGACATCCATACCGGGACAACATAGACAACAAATAATGGACTCCTCTTTAATGCATAAGCATTCAACATCAGTTAATATTCTCATAAGAGATTGAGGATTAGCTGTCCACATTGAAACTTCCACCATGAATCATGGCTTTAGTTAGCGGCCCAATGTTCTTCTCTAACAGTATGCATACTCAAACCATTTGATTGTGAAAACCGCCCTTACTTCAGACAAGACGAACATGCATAGCAACTCACATGATATCCAACAAAGGTAAAAGTTGATGGCGTCCCTAGAAACATGGTTACCGCTCAACAAGCAACTTATTAAGAAATAAGACACATAAGTACATATTCTTCACCACAATATTTTTTACGCTATTTGTCCCATGAGCTATGTATTGCAAAGGCAAAGAATAGAAATTTTAAAGGTAGCACTCAAGTAATTTACTTTGGAATGGCGGAGAAATACCATGTAGTAGGTAGGTATGGTGGACACAAATGGCATGGTTATTGGCTCAAGGATTTGGATGCACGAGAAGAATTCCTCTCAATACAAGGCTAGGCTAGCAAGGTTGTATGAAGCAAACTCAAGTATAAAAGGTGCAGCAAAGCTCACATATGAACATATTGTAACTATTATAAGACTTTATATTGTCTCCTTGTTTTTCAAACACCTCAACCAGAAAATATCTAGACTCTAGAGATCAATCATGCAAACCAAATTTTAACAAGCTCTATGTAGTTATTCATTAATGAGTACAAGGTACATGATGCAAGAGCTTAAACAAGATCTATATGAGCACAACAATTGCCAAGTATCACATTATTCAAGACATTAAACCATTTACCACATGCGGCATTTTCCGTTTCCAACCATATAACAATGAATGAAATACTCCAACTTTCGCAATGAACATTAAAGATGAAGCTAAGAACACATGTGTTCATACGAAACAGCGGAGCGTGTCTCTCTCCCAAACAAAGAATGCTAGGATCCTATTTATTCAAACAAAAACAAAAACAAACAGACGCTCCAAGTAAAGCACATAAGATGTGACGGAATAAATATATAGTTTCACTAGACGAACCTGATAAGTTGTCGATGAAGAAGGGATGCCTTGGGAATCCCCAAGCTTAGATGCTTGAGTCTTCTTAAAATATGCAGGGATGAACCACGGGGGCATCCCCAAGCTTTGACTTTTCACTCTTCTTGATCATATTGTATCATCTTCCTCTCTTGACCCTTGAAAACTTCCTCCACACGAAACTCGAAACAAACTCATTAGAGGGTCAGCGCATAATTCATATATTCAGAGGTGACATAATCATTCTTAACACTTCTGGACATTGCACAAAGCTACTCAAAGTTAATGGAACAAAGAAATCCATCTAACATAGCAAAACAGGCAATGCGAAATAAAAGGCAGAATCTGTCAAAATAGAACAGTTCGTAAAGATGAATTTTAAAGTGGTACCAGACTTGCTCATATGAAAATGCCCAAATTGAATGAAAGTTGCGTACATATCTGAGGATCACGCACGTAAATTGGCAGATTTTTTTGATTTTTCTACAGAGACTAATGCTCAAATTCGTGACGAGCAAGAAATCGTTCTCTTGCGATAATCCAAATCTAGTATTGGCTTTACTATCAAAGACTTTACTTGGCACAACAATGCAATAAAATAATCATAAGGAGAGGTTGCTACAGTAGTAAACAACTTCCAAGACTCAAATATAAAATAAAGTGCAGAAGTAAAATAATGGGTTGTCTCCCATAAGCGCTTTTTTTAACGCCTTTCAGCTAGGCGCAGAAAGTGTGTATCAAGTATTACCAAGAGATGAATCATTGGCACAACGGGGTTTGGAGCTTTCTCAACCATGCATTGTATCCTATCTATGTAAATTTCAGAGGCTCCTTTTCCATTACTCTTAGGCTTGCTATTCTCATCAAACAAATTTTCAGGAACAAGCCAACCATAGTTATTTTCTAGAGCTTCATGCATTCCTAGGAGCTTGTTAGGTATCGTTACTTTAATCTCCCCTCCATCATTAACATTATTAGTGTACTTTATTCTATCCATGTCCATCTTTTCAAGTGTTCTTGCAAAGTCGGTATAAAAGCCAAGCCTCTTATGCTTAATAAAAACTTTTCTAGCTTCTTTAGCTATATCTTCAAATTCTCTACGGAGGACTTTTAGAACAAAATTTCTCTTTTCTCCCCTTTCCATATCACCGAGTGTAAGAAACATGTGTTGGATTATAGGATTGAGATTAACAAATTTAGTTTCCAACATGTGTACTAAAGAAGCAACAGCAATTTCATAAGTAGGAGCAAGTTCTACCAAGTGTCTATCTTCAAAATCTTCAACGGTACTAACATGAGTGAAAAAATCTTCTATATTATCTCTCCCAATTATAGACCCTCGTCCTACCGGTATGTCTTTCAGAGTGAACTTAGGAGGAAACATGATGAAATAAACTAAAGGTAAATAAAGTAAATGCAAGTAACTAATTTTTTGTGTTTTTAATATGGAGAACAAGACAGTAAATAAAGTAAAACTAGCAACTAATTTTTTTTGTGTTTTGATATAATGCAGCAAACAAAGTAGTAAATAAAATAAAGTAAAGCAAGACAAAAACAAAGTAAAGAGATTGGAAGTGGAGACTCCCCTTGCAGCGTGTCTTGATCTCCCCGGCAACGGCGCCAGAAATTTAGCTTGATGACGCGTAAAGCACACGCTGATGCACGTAGATGACACGTCCGTTGGGAACCCCAAGAGGAAGGTGTGATGCGCACAGCAGCAAGTTTTCCCTCAGTAAGAAACCAAGGTTATCGAACCAGTAGGAGTCAAGAAGCACGTCGAAGGTTGATGGCGGCGGGATGTAGTGCGGCGCAACACCGGGGATTCGGGGCCAACGTGGAACCTGCACAACACAACCAAAGTACTTTGCCCCAACGAAACAGTGAGGTTGTCAATCTCACCGGCTTGCTCTGTAACAAAGGATTAGATGTATAGTGTGGATGATGATTGTTTGCGAGAAAACAGTAGAACAAGTATTGCGGTAGATTGTATTCGATGTAAAAGAATGGACCGGGGTCCACAGTTCACTAGAGGTGTCTCTCCCATAAGATAAATAGCATGTTGGGTGAACAAATTACGAGTTGGGCAATTGACAAATAGAGAGGGCATGACCATGCACATACATGATATGATGAGTATAGTGAGATTTAATTGGGCATTACGACAAAGTACATAGACCGCTATCCGGCATGCATCTATGCCTAAAAAGTCCACCTTCAGGTTATCATCCGAACCCCTTCCAGTATTAAGTTGCAAACAACAGACAATTGCATTAAGTATGGTGCGTAATGTAATTAATAACTACATCCTCGGACATAGCATCAATGTTTTATCCCTAGTGGCAACAACACATCCACAACCTTAGAACTTTCTGTCACATCGTCCCGAGATTTAATGGAGGCATGAACCCACTATCGAGCATAAATACTCCCTCTTGGAGTTAAGAGTAAAAACTTGGCCGAGCCTCTACTAATAACGGAGAGCATGCAAGATCATAAACAACACATAGGTAATAGATTGATAATCAACATAACATAGTATTCTCTATCCATCGGATCCCAACAAACACAACATATAGCATTACGGATAGATGATCTTGATCATGTTAGGCAGCTCACAAGATCCGACAATGAAGCACATAAGGAGAAGACGACCATCTAGCTACTGCTATGGACCCATAGTCCGGGGGTGAACTACTCACTCATCACTCCGGAGGCGACCATGGCGGTGAAGAGTCCTCCGGGAGATGATTCCCCTCTCCGGCGAGGGTGCCGGAGGCGATCTCTCGAATCCCCCGAGATGGGATTGGCGGCGGCGGCGTCTCCGGAAGGTTTTCCGTATCGTGGCTCTCGGTGTGGGGGTTTCGCGACGAAGACTATATGTAGGCGGAAGGGCGGGTCAAGAGGCGACGCGAGGGGCCCACACAACAGGGCCGCGCGGCCAGGAGGTGGGCCGCGCCGCCCTGGCGTGTCGCCGCCTCGTCGCCCCACTTCGTTTCCCTTTCGGTCTTCTGGAAGCTTCGTGGCAAAATAGGCCCCTGGGCGTTGATTTCGTCCAATTCCGAGAATATTTCCTTACTAGGATTTCGAAACCAAAACAGCAGAAAACGACAAGCGGCTCTTCGGCATCTCGTTAATAGGTTAGTGCCGGAAAATGCATAAATATGACATAAAGTATGCATAAAACATGTAGATATCATCAGTAATGTGGCATGGAACATAAGAAATTATCGATACGTCGGAGACGTATCAGCATCCCCAAGCTTAGTTCCTGCTCGTCCCGAGGAGGTAAACGATAACAAAGATAATTTCTGGAGTGACATGCCATCATAACCTTTATCATACTATTGTAAGCATATATAATGAATGCAGCGATCAAAACAATGGTAATGACATGAGTAAACAAATGAATCATATAGCAAAGACTTTTCATGGATAGTACTTTCAAGACAAGCATCAATAAGTCTTGCATAAGAGTTAACTCATAAAGCAATAAATCAAAGTAAAGGTATTGAAGCAACACAAAGGAAGATTAAGTTTCAGCGGTTGCTTTCAACTTATAACATGTATATATCATGGATATTGTCAATGTAAAGTAATATAACAAGTGCAATATGCAAGTATGTAGGAATCAATGCACAGTTCACACAAGTGTTTGCTTCTTGAGGTGGAGAGAGATAGGTGAGCTGACTCAACATAAAAGTAAAAGAAAGGCCCTTCGCAGAGGAAGCATTGATTGCTATATTTGTGCTAGAGCTTTGGTTTTGAAAACAAGAAACAATTTTGTCAACGGTAGTAATAAAGCATATGTGTTATGTAAATTATATCTTACAAGTTGCAAGCCTCATGCATAGTATACTAATAGTGCCCGCACCTTGTCCTAATTAGCTTGGATTACCGGGATTGTCATCGCAATACACATGTTTTAACCAAGTGTCACAAAGGGGTACCTCTATGCCGCCTGTATAAAGGTCTAAGGAGAAAGCTCGCATTGGATTTCTCGCTTTTGATTATTCTCAACTTAGACATCCATACTGGGACAACATAGACAACATATAATGGACTCCTCTTTAATGCATAAACATGTAGCAACAATTAATGTTCTCATATGAGATTGAGGATATATGTCCAAGACTGAAACTTTCACCATGGATCATGGCTTTAGTTAGCGGCCCAATGTTCTTCTCTAACATTATGCATGCTCTAACCATTAAATGAGTGGTAAATCTCCCTTACTTCAGACAAGACGAACATGCATAGCAACTCACATGATATTCAACAAGGAGTAGTTGATGGCGTCCCCGGGAACATGGTTATCGCACAACAAGCAACTTAATAAGAGATAAAGTGCATAAGTACATATTCAATACCACAATAGTTTTTAAGCTATTTGTCCCATGAGCTATATATTGCAAAGGTGAAGAATGGAAATTTTAAAGGTAGCACTCAAGCAATTTACTTTGGAATGGCGGAGAAATACCATGTAGTAGGTAGATATGGTGGACACAAATGGCATAGTGGTTGGCTCATTTTGGATGCATGAGAAGTATTCCCTCTCGATACAAGGTTTAGGCTAGCAAGGTTATTTGAAACAAACACAAGGATGAACCGGTGCAGCAAAACTCACATAAAAGACATATTGTAAACATTATAAGACTCTACACCGTCTTCCTTGTTGTTCAAACTCAATACTAGAAATTATCTAGACTTTAGAGAGACCAATTATGCAAACCAAATTTTAGCAAGCTCTAAATATTTCTTCATTAATAGGTGCAAAGTATATGATGCAAGAGCTTAAACATGAGCACAACAATTGCCAAGTATCAAATTATTCAAGACATTTTAGAATTACTACATGTAGCATTTCCCGATTCCAACCATATAACAATTTAACGAAGAAGATTCAACCTTCGCCATGAATACTATGAGTAAAGCCTAAGGACATATTTGTCCATATGCAACAGCGGAGCGTGTCTCTCTCCCACACAATGAATGCTAGGATCCATTTTATTCAAACAAAAACAAAAACAAAAACAAACCGACGCTCCAAGCAAAGCATATAAGATGTGATGGAATAAAAATATAGTTTCAGGGGAGGAACCTGATAATGTTGTCGATGAAGAAGGGGATGCCTTGGGCATCCCCAAGCTTAGACGCTTGAGTCTTCTTGAAATATACAGGGTTGAACCACCGGGGCATCCCCAAGCTTAGAGCTTTCACTCTCCTTGATCATATTGTATCATCTCCCTCTCTTGATCCTTGAAAACTTCCTCCACACCAAACTCAAAACAACTCATTAGAGGGTTAGTGCACAATTAAAATTTACATGTTCAGAGGTGACATAATCATTCTTAACACTTCTGGACATTGCACAAAGCTACTGAAAGTCAATGGAATAGAAAAATCCATCAAGCATATCAAAACGAGGCAATGCGAAATAAAAGGCAGAATCTGTCAAAACAGAACAGTTCGTAAAGACGAATTTTATTGAGGCACCAGACTTGCTCAGATGAAAATGCTCAAATTGAATGAAAGTTGCGTACATATCTGAGGATCACTCACGTAAATTTGCATAATTTTCTGAGTTATCTACAGAGAATTAGGCCCAGATTCGTGACGACAAAGAAATCTGTTTCTGCGCGATAATCCAAATCTAGTATGAACCTTACTATCAAAGACTTTACTTGGCACAACAATGCACAAAACTAAGATAAGGAGAGGTTGCTACAGTAGTAAACAACTTCCAAGACTCAAATATAAAATAAAGGTACTGTAGTAAAAACATGAGTTGTCTCCCATAAGCGCTTTTTTTTAACGCCTTTCAGCTAGACGCAGAAATCAAGAGATGCAGTATCAACATTACCTTGGGCTTTACCCTTACCTTTCTTGTTCTTTTTCTTACTCTTTGATTTAGGGAATATATGTCTACCCCCGGGTGTAGAGGTGAATTTTAGGATGCCTTCTCCCATGTCTATGACTGCTCCCAATAGTTTCAGCAGGGATCTTTCGAGTGTGATTTGTCCTGTTCCTGCACATTCAATAACAAGATAATCAATGGATATTGTTCTCCCAAGAATGGTTGTATGCACACCCGCAGCTATTCCTTTAGGAATTATAACAGAGTTATCAATAAGAGTTATTCCTTCTCCCCCTTCAACGAATCCCCAAAGTTTCAAAGTGAAGACTAATTCCTCAGGTGAAGAAGTAACAAGTGCAGAGCTAGACATGGTAACAAAAGTAAAATGCAAGTAACTAATTTTTTGTGTTTTTAATATAGAGAACAAGACAGTAAATAAAGTAAAGCTAGCAACTATTTTTTTTGTGTTTTGATATAATGCAGCAAACAAAGTAGTAAATAAAATAAAGCAAGACAAAAACAAAGTAAAGAGATTGGATTGTGGAGACTCCCCTTGCAGCGTGTCTTGATCTCCCCGGCAACGGCGCCAGAAAACAGTCTTGATGCGCGTAGATGACACGTCCATTGGGAACCCCAAGAGGAAGGTGTGATGCGCACAGCAGCAAGTTTTCCCTCAGTAAGAAACCAAGGTTATCGAACCAGTAGGAGTCAAGAAGCACGTCGAAGGTTGATGGCCGCGGGATGTAGTGCGGCGCAACACCAGGGATTCCGGCGCCAACGTGGAACCTCGCACAACACAACCAAAGTACTTTGCCCCAACGAAACAGATGAGGTTGTCAATCTCACCGGCTTGCTGTAACAAAGGATTAGATGTATAGTGTGGATGATGATTGTTTGCAGAAAACGAGTAGAACAAATATTGCGATAGATTGTATTCGATGTAAAAGAATGGACCGGGGTCCACAGTTCACTAGAGGTGTCTCTCCCATAAGATAAATAGCATGTTGGGTGAACAAATTACAGTTGGGCAATTGACAAATAGAGAGGCATGACCATGCACATACATGATATGATGAGTATAGTGAGATTTAATTGTGCATTACGACAAAGTACATAGACCGCTATCCAACATGCATCTATGCCTAAAAGTCCACCTTCGGGTTATCATCCGAACCCCTTCGGTATTAAGTTGCAAACAACGAGACAATTGCATTAAGTATGGTGCGTAATGTAATTAATAACTACATCCTCGGACATAGCATCAATGTTTTATCCCTAGTGGCAACAGCACATCCACAACCTTAGAACTTTCACGTCACTCGTCCCGGATTTAATGGAGGCATGAACCCACTATCGAGCATAAATACTCCCTCTTGGAGTTAAGAGTAAAAACTTGGCCGGAGCCTCTACTAATAACGGAGAGCATGCAAGATCATAAACAACACATAGGTAATAGATTGATAATCAACATAACATAGTATTCTCTATCCATCGGATCCCAACAAACACAACATATAGCATTACAGATAGATGATCTTGATCATGTTAGGAAGCTCACAAGATCCGACAATGAAGCACATAAGGAGAAAACGACCATCTAGCTACTGCTATGGACCCATAGTCCAGGGGTGAACTACTCACTCATCACTCCGGAGGCGACCATGGCGGTGAAGAGTCCTCCGGGAGATGATTCCCCTCTCCGGCAGGGTGCCGGAGGTGATCTCCTGAATCCCCCGAGATGGGATTGGCGGCGGCGGCGTCTCCGTAAGGTTTTCCGTATCGTGGCTCTCGGTACTGGGGGTTTCGCGACGAAGACTATATGTAGGCGGAAGGGCAGGTCAAGAGGCGACGCGAGGGGCCCACACAATAGGGCCGCGCGGCCAGGATGTGGGCCGCGCCGCCCTGGCGTGTCGCAGCCTCGTCGCCCCACTTCGTTTCCCTTTCGGTCTTCTGGAAGCTTCGTGGCAAAATAGGCCCCTGGGCGTTGATTTCGTCCAATTCCGAGAATATTTCCTTACTAGGATTTCTGAAACCAAAACAGCGAGAAAACAACAAGCGGCTCTTCGGCATCTCGTTAATAGGTTAGTGCCGGAAAATGCATAAATATGACATAAAGTATGCATAAAACATGTAGATATCATCAATAATGTGGCATGGAACATAAGAAATTATCGATACGTCGGAGACGTATAACACGCCCGTTGGGAACCCCAAGTGGAAGGTGTGATGCGTACAGCAGCAAGTTTCCCTCAGTAAGAAACCAAGGTTTATCGAACCAGTAGGAGTCAAGAAGCACGTTGAAGGTTGATGGTGGAGGAGTGTAGCGCGGCGCAACACCAGGGATTCCGGCGCCAACGTGGAACCTGCACAACACAATCACAGAACTTTGCCCCAACGTAACAGCGAGGTTGTCAATCTCACCGGCTTGTGGTAAACAAAGGATTAGATGTATAGTGTGGATGATGATGGTTGTTTGCGAAGAACGAGTAAAGAAAAATTGCAGCGGTTTGTATTTCGGATGTAAAGAATAGGACCGGGGTCCACAGTTCACTAGCGGTGTCTCTCCCATAAGATAGCAGATGTTGGGTGAACAAATTACAGTTGGGCAATTGACAAATAAAGAAGGCATAACAATGCACATACATATATCATGATGAGTACTATGAGATTTAATCGGGGCATTACGACAAAGTACATAGACCACTATCCAGCATGCATCTATGCCTAAAGAGTCCACCTTCAGGTTATCATCCGAACCCCCTCCAGTATTAAGTTGTAAACAACACACAATTGCATTAAGTATGGTGCGTAATGTAATCAACACAAATATCCTTAGACAAAGCATCGATGTTTTATCCCTAGTGGCAACAGCACATCCACAACCTTAGAACTTTACATCACTGTCCCGGATTTAATGGAGGCATGAACCCACTATCGAGCATAAATACTCCCTCTTGGAGTCACAAGTATCAACTTGGCCAGAGCCTCTACTAGCAACGGAGAGCATGCAAGAACATAAATAACATATATGATAGATTGATAATCAACTTGACATAGTATTCAATATTCATCGGATCCCAACAAACAAAACATGAAGGATTACAAATAGATGATCTTGATCATGATAGGCAGCTCACAAGATCTAACATGATAGCACAATGGGGAGAAGACGACCATCTAGCTACTGCTATGGACCCATAGTCCAGGGGTGAACTACTCACACATCGATCCGGAGGCGATCATGGCGATGAAGAGACCTCCGGGAGATGATTCCCCTCTCCGGCAGGGTGCCGGAGGCGATCTCTTGAATCCCCCGAGATGGGATTGGCGGCGGCGGCGTCTCTGGAAGGTTTTCCGTATCGTGGCTCTCGGTACTAGGGGTTTCGCGACGGAGGCTTTAAGTAGGCGAAAGGGCAGGTCAAGAGGCGCCACGGGGGCCCCACACAACAGGGCTGCGCGGTCCCCTTGCTGGCCGCGCCGGCCTGTTGTGGCGGCGCCTCGTGGCCCCACTTCGTGACTCCTTCGGTCTTCTGGAAGCTTCGTGCAAAAATAGGACCCTGGGCGTTGATTTCGTCCAATTCCCAGAATATTTCCTTAATAGGATTTCTGAAACCAAAAACGACGAGAAAACAACAATCGGCTCTTCGGCATCTCGTCAATAGGTTAGTGCCGGAAAATGCATAAATATGACATATAATGTGTATAAAACATGTGAGTATCATCATAAAAGTAGCATGGAACATAAGAAATTATAGATACGTTTGGGACGTATCAGTACCCTATGATGCAACCCAATATGTGGTCAATGTCTCAGTGGTCACAGTTCTTTGGGAACCAGCAGTTTCCTCCCCCTGGTTTCAATCCGATGATGATGATACCGCAAGGTTTAGCTCCTAGCATCCCACAACAAAACAGTCAGAGCAGCAGCGCTAGTTTGATTCCCTCGCAGCAACAACCTTGTGGTAGTAACAAAAGCAAAAAGAAGAATCAGAAAGGAGCTGCGTCTGATGGGTCAAAAAATAGTGGTGATAAAGCTGGGAGTTCGATGCAGTTGAATGTTGCTTCTGGGCCTGGGCCTATTCTGGATCCCAAGTTCAAGAATGTGACTTGCTTTAATTGTGGGGAGCTTGGCCATTATGTTGGGCTTTGCACTAGGATCAAGAGATGCTTTATTTGCAGTAAAACTAGTCATCATATGGACAACTGTCTGATGTGGTACAATCTACTTCCAACTGCTCAGTACTGGGGGAGTGCCAATCCTGATTTGGGTTTTTTCCATGTGGATGTAGAGGGACCTGAAGCTGTGCAATGGCTGAATATGGACAATGTTGGTGTGGTGATGGAAAGTTAATTGGTTCTGGCAGATTAGGCAGCTAGGTCCAAAAAAAATCCTGGTTAGGTTTCCTCCTAGCAAGAGAATAAAGGAACTGGTGGAATACCCCTCCATCAATCTCAAGAAGGAGGGTGTAGTGATTTATTTTGTGAATTGGGAAGGTGAGATGGATCCGTTTGAGGAATTCCAGGAGGTTTGGGTGAAGATCACTGGCATCCCTCCTAAGTGGCTTACCTGGAAGACTATCTGTCAGATTGCTACAACTCTTGGTGTCCTGGTGAATATTGACTGGCATGGTATTTTCAGAAGCTTCTACTGGGAGGTTAGAGTCAAAGTGGCTGTTAGGGACAAGGCTAAAATTCCTGCCAACAAACTGTTTGAGATGGAGCAATGTTTTTTTCCTGATCTACTTTGTTGTTGAGAATGGTGATGAGGCTATTGATTTGGATGAGGATGATGATGAGGATCCTGGGAAGAATAATGAAGAGAACAAACTGGATGAAGATGCAGATCTTGGGGATGACTTCAGAGCCCTGGATAAGAGCAAGACAGGTGGGAGCAACAGTAAGATGGAGACTGAGCCTTCTCTTCCTCATAGTGGGAGAAATGGTTCTGGATCTGCTATTCAACAGAGTCTGGAGACAAGTGTCCAAGCTAAGGTATATGGCAAGGAAACACTCATCCCCAATGATGGTGTATTGGTGCTAAGGAGTGTTGAGGAAAACATTGGAAAGAACTTGATTCAGCAGTTTGATGATGAGAGTGATGATGGTGAAGATACTAACAAGGAGAAAGAGGTGGTCCTGGTGAACAGCAACCCTAAGCCTACCATGCCTCACATTGCATGGAAGGAGAAGAAGCAGTGGGGGCCTGTTCAAGCTACTAGAATGAGTTCTAGGATCCCAAGAGATGGTTAAAGTGTGATTGAAAAAGCACAAGATCTCAAGAAAGCTAAAAACCTGGAGATTCCCAAAGGTAATAAGATTTGTGGTTTTTCCAATTCCTTTGCTGCTCTTGATAACCTTTCTCTCCTTGATAAGGCAAAAAATGATGGCATTAGCCTTGGTAGTATAGCTAAAAATGCTGATGATGTCATTGATAAGATTAAGGAAGTTGAAATTAAAAGACTTGAGGAGTTTCATCTCTCAATCCTGCTTGCTTTCTTCCTAATGACATTAGTCTAACTGTGGAAGAAATGCAAGTAGCTCTGGAGGAGGTTCTTTCTGATCAGGAGGATCACATTAGTGATGTCCCTGATGATGATGAACCTTGGACATTAGTCCATAGTAAAAAAATGGGGAGAAGGAAATTAATTTTTAAAATGGTAGTAGCTCTAATTTGGAATTCTAGAGGCTTGAATAGGCCTAATAAGATAACTAGAGTGCATGATTTCATTAGAGAAACATGCCCTGATATTATTTGTTTCTCTGAAACCAAGAAAGATGATTTCACTAGCTCACAACTGCAACACCTAGATCCAGGAGGGAGATTCTCCTGGAATTGGTTGCCAGCTGTGAAGACTGCTGGTGGGATTCTTGTTGGAATTAGTAGTGAGTTTTTTGACATAGTTAAGTGGGACATTTTGTCTTACTGTGTCTCTGTGCATATTAAAGACAAGAAAGACAACACTGTTTGGAGAGTCATTGCTGTGTATGGTTCTTCCTATGAAGAGCATAAATTAGATTTTATTAATGAATTGCATAATGTCATGGCTTGTTGGAATGGCCCCACTTTAGTGGGTGGTGACTTTAATCTCATTAGAGAAAAGTGTGAGAAAAACACTAGCAACATAAACCAACATTGGGTTAATCTGTTTAATGATTGGATTAATAAGTTCAATTTGTTGGAATTAAAAATCCTAGTAGACAATTCTCTTGGGCCAATAACCAAGATAATTTGGTCATGGACTTATTTGATAGAGTTTTTGTGTCTACTTGTTGGGATGTCTTATTTCCTGCTAGTAGCCTTTCTTCTAAACCTAGAGTAGGCAGTGACCATACTCCCCTGATTGTGGACACTGGTGCTCCGAAAATTCCTCACACTATGCAGTTTAGATTTGAGAAATGGTGGCTTAAGATTGAAGGTTTTGATCAAGTGGTTGCTAAATTTTGGCAAACTCCTTGCCACCACAAGAATTCTCTTGATAGATGGCAGTTTAAGTTGAGGAATACTAGGAAAGGTTTAAAAGGTTGGTCTGCTAACATTGAATCTGCTCAAAGGAAACATAAGCAAGGTTTGGTGGCTGAGTATGATCTTCTTGACATTCTTTCTGAAACTCAAAGTTTATCTCCAAATTCCAAACAAAGAATGAAAAAGATTTCTGATGGTTTAACTAAAATTTGGGGTATTGAGGAGATTAAGGCTAGGCAAAGAGCTAGAGATAGATATATCTTAGAAGGGGATCGTAATACTGCTTATTTTCATGCTGTAGCTAACCAAAGGAGAAGGAAGAAACAGATTTGTCAATTGAAGGGGGAGGCTGGTATGGTTGAGGACAATAAAGGTATGTTGGATATTGCTGTTGCTTACTATATAAGCTATTTAGCAAAGAACCTTGCCTTGATATTGACTTGTTGTTTGATTTTTGGGATCCTGAGGATTTGGTGTCTCAAGAACATAATAATATGCTTAATGCTGAGTTTTCTGAGAAAGAGGTTAAGGATGCCATCTTTGGCTCTTATGCTAAAGGTGCTCCTGGTCCTGATGGTTTTTCTTTTTGTTTTATCAGCATTTTTGGGAGCTCATTAGAGCTGATTTCATGGCTATGGTTAAAGATTGGAATGAAGGGAAACTTGATCTTTATAGATTTAATTTTTCTCTCTTGACTCTTATTCCAAAGGAACCTGATGCTGTAAGTATACATAAGTTCAGACCTATAGCTTTGACCAATTGCAGTTTTAAGATTTTTTCTAAGTGTGCTACTAACAGGCTGGGTGTGGTTAGTGAGGAACTTATTTCCCCTAACCAAAATGCTTTTATTAAAGGCAGGTATATTCTTGAGAGTGTAGTATCTGCTCATGAAGTCATTCATGATGCAGTGCATAAAAATCAATCTGGTTTTGTTTTCAAACTTGACTATGAAAAGGCTTACGATAGGGTTGATAGAGATTTTCTGTTGAGAGTTATGAGGATGAGGGGCTTTAGCCCAAAGTGGATGTCTATCATTGAGGTCTCTTGCATAAGGGCTCTGTTGGTGTTCGAATTAATGATTATAATAGTCAGTTTTTCCTTACCAGTAGAGGGGTGAGACAGGGAGATCCTATTTCACCAATCCTCTTTAACTTTATGGCTGATGTCTTCACCAAAGTGCTTTGCAAAGCAGCTTTGGATAGTCAGATTGCTGGGCTTATGCAGAATCTAGGAGGGGGTGGGGTTATTAGTATGCAATATGCTGATGATACCCTCCTCTTTTTAGAAAATAAGTTACAAACTGCTATAAATTTGAAATGGATTCTAGCATGTTTTGAACACATGTCTGGAATGAGAATTAATTTTCATAAGTGTGACCTTGTTCATATTAATGTTGATGAAGAGGGTGCTCAGCTTATTGCACAATCTCTGAGTTGTAAGCTGGGAGCTTTCCCTATGAATTATTTAGGGGTCCCTCTGCATCACAGTAAACTTAGGAAAGAGGATATTCAACCTGTTGTGGGTAAAATTCTTAACAGAGCTGGTGGTTGGAGAGGGAAGCTTCTTAACCATGCTGCTAAATTAGAGCTGGTGAGAAGTGTTTTGGCCAGTATCCCTCTCTATCTCCTTAGTGTGATTAAGTTCCCTAAATGGGCAATTGCCCTTATCAATTCCCAAATGGCTCACTGCTTATGGGACAATTATAAGGGGCACCATAAGTATCATCTAGCCAATTGGGGTTTGGTTACTAGGAAGAAGTAATATGGAGGCTTGGGCATCCCTGATGTAGCAGAGATGAACATGTGTTTGCTAGCCTCTTGGATTAGGAGATATCAGTTGAGTGAGGATAAAATCTGGAAGAAAATTATGGATTCTAAATATACTTTGGATAACCCAAATATTTTTGCTTGCTCTTTAAATGGTGTGTCTCCCTTTTGGAAAGGAGTTATGTGGGCTGCCAAAGGTGCCAAAATGGGTTATCAATGGAAAATTGGTGATGGTAAGAACATTAAGTTCTAGGAAGATCATTGGTTTGGTTCTTGCTCTTTGGCCATTCAGTACTGGGAAATTTACTTCCTAGTGAATGAGCAGAATAAATCTATTGCTGATCTTTGGGATGGATCTAATTTGAAAGTGACTTTTAGGAGATGTTTTGATCATAGACTAATGCTGCAATGGTTTGAAATCCAACAAATTGCTCAATCTATTTCCTTTGATGGTACAAAAGATAGTCTGATTTGGATGTGGGAGGATAGTGGTTCCTATTGTGTGAAATCTCTGTATGCTGTGATCAATTTTGGTGGTATTACCCCTGTTAATATTCACTCTGTCTGGAAACTCAAAGTTCCCCACAAAATTCATTTCTTTCTCTGGTTACTTTTCCATAACAAGTTACTCACTAGAGATAACTTGGTCAAAAGACAGAATATTGATGATTTGACTTGTGTTTTTTGTAATGAAATGGAGTCTTGTCAACATCTCTTTTTTGACTGTGTAGTAGCAACAAAACTCTGGGGAGAGATTGGTATTGCTTTGGATATTAATGTTAATATTTCAAGTATGCATGACATCTCTGCTCTCTGGGTTAACAAAAAGAAGAATTGTAACATTAATATTGTCTTTGTTGCTGTGTTGAGAGCTATCTGGATTACCAGAAATGAACTTGTTTTCAATCGTTCTCAATGGCTTGGCATGCAGGGTTTGTGGAAACACTTGGTCTGCAGTTGTGTACAATGGAAAATACTCCTGAAAGAGGAAGGAAGAGAAGAAATGATGACGCTGCTGAACAGGTTGGAGGCTTCAGCTCGACGGCCACCGCTGCTATTGTGGCCGGAGCCTGGTTGACTCCTCAGAAGAGGGTCAGGTCAGCTTTGGAGGTCTGTGCTATGAACAATTCAAGGGGCTTTGGGCCGATGCTGATCACTGCCGAGGATCTGAGGAGGACAATGGAGGCGAACGACTTAATCCTGGTGGGTGATGGCGTTGGCTTCCAGGTCCTAAACCGCCCTTGAGCTTGGATGATGTGTTCTATCTTGATGGGTTGGTGTGTTTTTTTGTGCAAGTTTGTGTTTTGCCTCAAAACTGCTGGCTGTTTTCCCCCTGGTTGGGGTTTAAACTGTTATGTGTTGGCTGGGTGTGTTGTAAGATAAGCTCGGTAGGGGTGTGTGGAGTTGTGTGAACACTGTGTGGTGCTGTTTGGTTTCAATATATTTGGAACCGGGGCGAGGCCCTTTTTCTCTAAAAAAAAATTAAAAAGCTTGTTTGGTCTGTGATTTTTTCACGTTGGTTGCTCTGCATGCAACCTAAACATGTTTTGGTGATTCAAGCTCTCCAAAGAAGAAGCTGAATCCTCCCATCGGAATTAGATCGAGAGATAGTGACACATTCTATAATTGTGATGTCATTCAAAGCTTAGTGATAGAATGCACTATCGTTTTGAGGACCAACGTAAACCTCGCCGTGAGCTGACTAACCTCCATCCACTGCGAGGAAGAGGTGTATGTGGGGGAATGGGCGATGAGTAGAAGCCCCAAAGAAGAAGCTGGATCCTCCCATCGGAATTACATCGAGAGATAGTGAAAAATTCTACAATTGTGATGTCATTCAAAGCTCAGTGATAGAATGCGCTATCGTTATGAGGGACAACGTAAACCACGCCATGAGCTGACTAGCCTCCATCCACTGCGAGGAAGAGGTGTATGTGGGGGAACGGACAATGAGTACAAGCTCCGTTAGGTAGGGATGAAGAAGGACGAGCAGAGCTCTCATTTTCCCCCTCCCCCTCTCTCTCCTCGTTGCAGTAGTTGGGAGAAGTTCCCCCTGCTTTGAGCCGATCCGAGGTCCTCACCGGCGGCGATGCCGCCGAGGAGTGGCTGAGGAAAGGCTCCAACCTTTATTTTGTATATAATAGGTCTAGGGTTTGTTCCTCCATGGCGTCTGGGAGTGGAGTACCAGTTCTTCCCGGTTAGATCTGGTACGGCCCATGGGTGATCTTCTTCTATGCATGGCGCTGGTGGCGAGCGCTGCCGTCGGCGGAGAAGAATACCTTGGGGATCTCCGACAATAAGGCCGTGGTGTCGAGCTTTTGCGTCTTGGTGCTCTGGCGCGGCACCGGACGCTCGCAGTCGAGCTTCCTCTCTATGCTTTCAAGGTGGAAGGATAGCGTGAAGACCTCTGAGGCGAGCTCAGGTAATAACCGATGCCTTCTCCTGCTTTCCGGTGCTCGAGCTCTTCCCTTCCTCCCGGTCGGCCTTGGTGGTGAGGGAGAGGTTGGGGATAGCTCTATTGCCTTTGTTTGAGGTGGAGGGAGTTCGTGAAGACTACACCTACTGCAGCGATTCCCAAGCGACAACACCTCCCTGCCGTTGCTATCCTTGGCCAAGAAGTTGGCCTCGCCGAGCTCAAGCACAAGACTCTTGAGCGTTTCATCCTTGACGGGAGGATATATTTCAGCCTCGTCATGGCGTCAAGCGCCCGTATTGCCCCAAGTGGTCATGTCCCCGGCGGTGATAGGGTGGCCATGTGCAGAGGCTCTTCTTCTTCAGCGAACAAGGACTCGATCGCTTTTTTGCGATCTAATGTAGGGTTTTTTATGCAAAAAGTAGGGCCTATGTTGTAATTTCTTCTTCTCTTTAGGGCTTCCTTTTAATTGTACACCCATCGTTAACGCAGTTTTCCAGGTCCTTCGGGACCTTTCCCTATTCAAAAAAAAGGACGAGCACTTCCGGGAAATTCAGTTCGGGTCACGGTTGCATATGAACACGTTGTGTAAAAGCATATTTAAAAATGTCATAAAATCTAAAATAATTTTTCGGATGTACATTTACACATTATGTTTGTTCACAAATTTCGGGAAGAAAACATTATTTATGTCGGGAATGGATTTTGTACACACGGGGTGTGAGTGTTTCCATCACCGTCGATTTATTTATCGAGATTCCTACTCATCGTGGTAAGAGGGAAAAGTAGCTTTCTCTCTCCTCCTTTTGTCAAAATCTCAAAGGAAAATGAACGGTGATGGAAACATCGACACTCATGCGTGTAAGTACAAAAGTACTTCCGTATTTACGTCTCATGTAAATATTTTTTACACAAGACACATAAAATGGGTTTCCCAAAAAAAACTTGTGTACGAACGTAGAACATTTTTTTTTTGTTGAGAAACACAGTACAAATGCAGGCGCTCACATACACGCGCATACACTCACCCCTATGAACGTAGAACATTTGGATGTACATGGCAAATTTTTATAACATTTTGAAATTTGGTTTTTTATGTGTTTTTTATAATAGGTTCATATGCACCTAAGAATCAAAACACCACATCCCTTCACTTTCATGACTCATTGAAATGTAAGGTCAAATAGAACAGCGATAGAGTGCAGAAAAAGGGTGTCAATGAGAAGACGAGGCGAATAGAATGCTCAACTAAAAGTTCAGTTGATTGCTCAAGCAATATCAATTGTTTCCCTTAAAGTATGCAATTTTGGCACATGTTGAGTTAGGTATCACGGAGGTTGGATGTTGGGGTCTTACATAGCGTGAAAGACTTAAGAAAAATCTTAGTATTACCATTATAAATATAAAAAAAAAACCAATACAAAACGTCACAAATATTCAAAGATAAATTCGTCCATTGGACATGGTGAATATGGGTTTTATAAATTTTGTCCTAGAGTTGGGTTACTTTTATCAATAAAACCCTAATTGATCAAATAGCCTTAGACTAGCCCCAATGGGAGTATCATAAGTAGTATCATACATGCCATGTTGGCAAAAATCTGATGTGTCGCATCAATAAATGAGGTGAGAGATGAGAGTAGTATCATAATATGATACCGTATCATGACACATAAACCTAGAAAACTTCATAACAAATACATCATGTACACACTTTTGCATTGAGATTCTACAAAACATTAAATATGACATAAGTATGATACCATATTATGATACTATGCATTGTGGAGGTAGTATCATAAACTAGTATCATGTACATGATACTAGTGTATGATACTTCCCATTGTGACTAGTCTTAGCCATGCATGCTACCAAAGAGGACATACCAAAATACCACTAACATTAATTAATAATCAATGCGGATTTGCTATTTACGATGATAGCATGTATTCAATGTCGTTCGATTTTGCGTTGTGATTCGTGTGGTAACTTCCTGTTGTTAACATCTATCCGACACCGTAAGTAGTGGGTCACATTCACGTCAATAAAAATTAGTTGTGCTTGTTCCATGTTAGCGAAAAAAGAACCGTGCCATTCTTTGTCGCCAAAAAAAGCGAAGACCCGAATGTCACAGAGTTGAAGAGGGGGGCCCAACGCTGCAGCTGGAGGGATGATGGTGGGGAGTTAGAAGGTAGCCGACCCGATTGGGGGGAGGGGGGAAGAGGAGGGTGACGTCGAATAGGAGGTCGTGGCGCAGTAAGGAGGAAGGGGCAGAGCCACATCCTTCGGTGAGAGCGGAAGGTATAGTGCGTAACTTGGGGAGGGTGCGGGCACGGTGACGTGGTCTCCTCCGGCGCGAGTACCTAGGGGCGAGGAAGATGGCTGAAGCGGGGTGAGGCGGTGGCGCCCGATGACGTCGATGCAGTCGTGCAAGGTGGGAATTTGTGAAGACGGGGAACGGGTGGGAGGTGGATTTTTTTGGTAGAAAAGTGGGAAGTGGTGTCATGTCAAGTGTAAACTAAAAAATAAAAGATGAAAAATCAAGGTGGGGCATTAGTTTAGATTTTAGGGAAAAAAATGGCCCATCAAGGTGCGGTGATGGTCGGCACCTTACATGGCATGGCATGATACTCCTATTGTGGCTAGTCTTAGCCCAGTTAAAGTTACCACTAAACACTAGTTACACTATGACCGATCTTATATTTTCACATTAATTACCTACTTTCTTTTCTCTCTCCTCTGTTTTCCCTTGTTGAGATTCCCTCGTGACTGCCAGCCAGCGCCCCTTGCCTTGTCCTCCAGGGAGTGAGGATGGGAGTGGAGGCTGGGTATCCTTTGTACATGGTATGTGTAGGTCTAGTCTTAGGTTGTTGTTTGTCATGGTGAAGTTTGGCCTTGTGTCGTTCTCCCCGGCTCTCGCTATGACGCGAGCGAGCAATGCTACAGAGTTGCATGTGTGGTCCTTTGGTTATCCTCCATGTTGGAGTGCACTAGGGGAAGGCGAATCCGGCGAGGGCTCTCTAAATAAGCTCAGTTATGCCCCTTTTTTCTTGCAGGTTTGGCGAGTCCCCCTTTCTTTCTTGCTGTCTCGATGTCTCGATGACAGTAATGTAAAATGTTGTGCGATTCGCTTCAGATGTGTCTGGATCTAGAGCTCCGTGGGGATTCCTTGAAGCTGCACCGCTAATTCGGAGCACATCCTCAGTGGCACTGAGACGACCGCCTTCTTCATGCCGTTGTGTCTTCTGGCTGACAAGGCGGCCGCTCCAGGCATTGGCCTCGTCTACTGTTGTTCTTCGACGCCAATGCTTCTTCAACCTCCACGCGAACTAGCCAAGGTGGAGGCCCTTCTTCTTCAACACAGCATTCCCCATGTGCACTATTCCAAGTGGCGAAGTGCCCGGCGGCTACGTGGGTGGCCATGCTCTCAAGATCCTGTACAAGCTCGGTGGAGAAGGATTTGATAGCAATATTTATCTTGAGATCAGGGTTCTATTTGTAAAACTAGAGGAATGTATTCTATTTTCTTATTTTCTTGTGGTCCTCCTTGTAATATGTAAGCCCACCGCCCATAATTAATGCAGTTTCTAGGCCTGTCGTTACCTTTCCCTTGTTAAAAAAAATGTTTTCACATTAGTTCAGTTTTACTACTGCGCTCCAAACAATCTCTAGCTTCGCTTTATCAGCACAATCTCTTGCATGATAATTGATAAGCCACATGCTACAAATACTAGTATGTTGTGTGGCAGGGGTCTAAACAGAGCACATACCACTTGCTTTTTCCAGATTCAAAGTTAGGGCGGACTCTGCAGATATCAAAAGCCTCTTGCCACACAGTATGGCAACAAGATTGAGCAAATCGTACAATGATATCAATTCATTCAAGTGAAAAGTGATATCTGACGCCAACTTGACAGGAAACAAACTTCTGCAGCTTAATACTACATATATATACAGATGGATGCTGACTAGTGTCCAACTGACTGAAATATTGCAGATACTCTCGGGAGGTCCTCAAGGAGGTATTACTCATTAGTAACCACTAGCGTTTCTTCATTCACATCAAAAGCTTTCCTTGCTTGCTTGAGCTCTTCATTCATGGAGAGTAGCTCAGTAGCACGGTGCAGCTTACGCATATCCTAGAAAAGAAAAGTGTGATGATTAGTTTTGGAGAAGTCTGGTGACGTGAGTGAATACGCAGTCATGTATTTCTGATGTGGAGTCAGAAACACACCTTACGGATAAGGTAAAGAAAATCCTCTGTCAAGAGCTTCCCCCGCTTTGAAGCAACATTCTGAGCCTTGTGGACCTGGGAAAAAATTGAGCGTTGTGGATTGACTCAATTATGTAACCATAAACTGTTCTGAAAAAATCATGGAACTATTAAACAGACACAAACCTGTAAGAGACTTGCCTAACTTGCTAAATACTGTGTGCCTACGGATTCCTTAGTTCAACATGAATGGATTGTGCGTAAGGTAGATGAGTGCTCATTTGTACACAAGATTTATTTGAAATCACATTGACTTACTATCATATGGTGCAAAGTGTGGCTATCAACCAAACAGCCGTAAAACATTTTAGATAATTCACATTCCAAATCATGCATTGAGATGTCTATGCATATTCAGATTATTAAGCGAGAAACCAGTTACCCAATTATGGTCTATATGCATAGGAAACTACCTAAATCTTTCCAAAGTGTACTTAATGGACTCTAAAAGATGAATAGTGGGTCAACGGGTCACACAATCCACAAAAAGGTTGCAACAAAAATAACCTTTCTATCTGTGAATAGTTTGTACTCTCTTAGCAGGCCAAACAACATAAAACGCATATAACTGTACAAATGCAAGAATATCTTACCAGGTCAGTAACATATTCAACAACAATGTCCTCCACAAGCGCAACTGTTTCTGGAAGTGGCTGCAAAACCAACAAAAAAGGTGTCATATGCATCACAACTACAGAACATCTAAGCTTTGATTGGGGAGCAACATGTCCCTTTTAATCTGTTTTTTTAGAGCCCTCTGCTTATTTATTTATTTACTACACAAAGAGTGGAACCAAATTATTATAAGGCACGCCAGGCTGCCCGCACAGCGGCACCGTCAAGAAATAAGAGGCAATGCATGCTAGCCAGCTAAAAGTTTGGGGGTTCTGTAGGACCTGCGCAAAACAAATGCATTCTGGTTCGGCTCGCCTTAACATGAGAGGCTGCCCAATGTCTAGTAGCTCGTCATGACGGAAAATCCAGCAGTTATGTTCCTTCCCCACATTCAATATTACAAAGATGAAGAAGCTGATTTTTTGTGAAATTCTTTGTCGGTTTGGATCAGACCACTTCTCCAATATGCACCGATAGGATTGGTCGTTGTCTAATTGAAGGTTCAAAGAATCTCTAGCATTAATTCCTAGTTTTGCCTCTGCCTAGCGCCTAAACGCACGCATAGCACGATTAAAGGCTAGGCGTTTTGCTGTTGCCTAGCCCCCAAACGCGCCTTTTTAAAACCATGGTCTGATTGACTATAGCAGTTTTTGCAAATATGTTAGGTTGCCAGGTATGAACATTTTACTTCTGAAGATATTTCAACGATTAAATATCCTAAATTAGCATGGTGCTTGCTATGTAAGATCATTCTTGCAAGATGCCACTTGTCGCCCATTGCATCCCAAATTCTTAGATAAACTGAATTGATTGCATTCAGTTCCTACAGAATTCCTAATCAGAAAATTAGGGAACCAAAGAGACAAATGATCATCAGGGGTCAACTTACATTTGGATCATCCCCAAACCCATACATCATGTGCTGCACTGCAAGAATAGGAGCAGAAGTGAAACATAAGTAAGTGAACGTAGGAGGAAAACTGACAGAAGCGAACAAACACAAATTAGAAAAGGGAAGAAGGGCATACGGTCTTTCTGGAAGACGCCGCGCTTGCGCTTAAGGCTCGATGCGGCTGCCTCAGCGCCGCCGGGGATGTGGTGGTGGTGAGAGGAGGAGGAGGCCTGGCCTGACGCCGCGGCATGTGCCGAGGACTTGGACTTGCTCGCCGCCGCCGTGGCCGGGGAGGAGTGAGCCCCCGCGGCGGCCTGCGACGAGGACTTGGATTTGGCAACCGCAGGCGTGGCCGGGGATGGCTGATGGCCGTGGGCCGAAGGCGCTGCCGCGGCCTGCGCCGAGGACTTGGACTTGCCCGCCGCTGCAGCGGGCGGGGCGGTGTTGTTGCCGCTAGGGTTCTGCATCCCGTGCAGCGTCAAGGAGGGGCTGTGCAGAGAGAGGAAGCGGGGACAGGAGATTTGGGCTGCCTCCGCTTCCTTCCTGAAGGCGCACGGCACGGCCGTCGGGTTCCGGCTCGGTTTAGGGCTTCCCACCAAACATGCATTTAGAATAAGTGGGATTTAAAATTTGATCTAGATTAATCCAAGTTTGATGCGGATTATCCCACTAATCTATATCTATACCTTAAAGGTTTCTGCTCACGGACAGGTCCGATGGCGGCCGCCTCCGGGGCGAGAGCAGGGTTGAGCTCTGCTCACGGACAGGTCCGATGGCGGCCGTCCTGGGCGAGAGCAGGTTGGAGCTGCTCACAGACAGCGGAGGCGGGGACGGCTGGGGGTGGGGCGGTGAGCGAGAGGGGTGGTTGGGGACGAGGTGGCGTCGTGCTCGACCGAGACTGTGCGTCGAGGCGCTCGGATTGGGGTTGCAGACTGGATTGCTGTTACAAAACATGTTCTAGGGGGCGGAAAAGAAAACGACCAAGGAGAGTCTAGGGTTTGGTGGCCGGCTGGGCCGTTTTG
>NC_061513.1:204038824-204166444 GCF_022539505.1 Lolium rigidum
AAATGGCCAAGGCTTAATGATGGGGTTCATCGCTGATGCGGGTACCATCTGAATTTTTCCGAACATCTGACACGCTTGGCATCCCTTGTAGTACTTGAAGCAGTCCTCAAGCATGGTGGGCCAATAAAACCCTGATCGCCTAATTAACCACTTCATCTTATGAGCCGATTGGTGAGTTCCACAGGCGCCTTCATGCACCTCATGTAAGAGCCGATTAGACTCAGTTGGTCCTAAGCATTTGAGTAGCAACCCTTCCAACGTCCTGTAGAACATGTCGTCTCCTATAAGGACATATTTCATAGCCTTGTATCTTATCCGTTTAGGTGCCCCCGAGCCGAATCCTTCAAGTAGTTGAAGATATCGGCTCTCCGATCATCCTGTTCCAGGAATTGCACTCGAACTTCCGACCCGTCCGGTATGTCCTTGTATCTCGACGCCATTTGTGCGAGGTCATTGGCGTCGGTATTCGAGACCTCGGGACCCAATTGAAATTGATGTACCGAAAATGTGTCATCAGCTCACGACATTCCATCCAATATGGAAAAAGTGACTCACTCTCGCACTTGTATTCGTCCGTGAGCTGGGAGATCACCAACTTCGAGTCTCCAAAAGCTCCACTCGCCTCTGCCCCGGCTTCCAAAAGCAACTCCATTCCCTTGCGCACCTGCCTCGTACTCGGCGACATTGTTGGTGCAAGGGGTAGATAGCCTGATGGCGAAAGAATACGTTGCCCCCGAGGCGACACGAGCGTGAATGCCGATGCCACAACCATCATCACAAGCCGATCCATCGAAGAACATGGCCCATGCACGTACGGATAGTGCTGCTATATTAGTATTAATCCGTTCAGCTATAAGATCGGCCAACGCTTGTCCCATGATCGCTTTCGCAGGCGATACCGAAGATCGAACTCCGACAACGCAAACATCCACTTACCAAGTCGGCCTTTCAAAACGGAGCCGACGAAGCATGTGCTTGACAACGTCTGACTTGCATATGACGATGATCTCTGCCGTCAAAAGGATATGATGAAGCTTGGTGCAGGTGAAGAACAGGCAGAGGCATAGCTTCTCGACCTCAGGGTACCTTGTCTCTGCGTCCAACATCCTCCTGCTGAGGTAGAAAACGACATTTTCAACACCCTCATAGAGTTGCACCACCACCGAAGCGATGGACGTGTCGGCCCATCGATAAGTAGATATAGAACGGCCTGTCTTGTTGGGGTGGGACTAGCACGAGCGGCGTTGTTAGATACCGCTTAATCTCGTCAAACGCCTCGCTGCCGTTCCGCCCCCAGTGAAACTCGTCATCAGATTTAATCTTCACCAACGCCATGAACGGCTCAATTCGTCCTGACAGGTTAGAGATGAATCGTCGGACGAAGTTGATCTTGCCGATAAGACGTTGGAGCTCCTTCTTCATGGTGGGCGGCTGCATGGTACGCACTGCCTCTTGAATTTTCAGGCCGATCTCAATTCCTCGTTCATGAACCAGAAAACCTAGGAACTGACCGGCTGTCACACAAAAGGCACACTTCTTTGGATTCATTCTCAGTCCAAACTTCCGAGTTCGGTCTAAGATGCGTCGCAAATCATCCAAGTGTCCCTCCATGGAGACAGATTTGACCACCACGTCATCGATGTAGATTTCCACCAACTTGCCGATCAGATCATGAAATATATAATTCATGGCTCTTTGGTACGTTGCACCAGACATTCTTCAACCCAAAGGTCATGACTACATATTCAAACGAGCCTATCGACCCCGGTACTCTGAATGCGGTCTTGTGTATATCTTCTGGAGCCATGAAGATTTGGTTATAGCCGGCGTTGCCATCCATGAAGCTCAACACCTTGTGGCCAGCAGCTGCATTGATCAACGTTTCTGCCACAGGCATTAGATATTCATCTTTTGGAGTGGCTCTGTTGAGGTCTCGGAAATCTATGGTTACACGCCATCGGCCGTCCTTCTTCTCTACAGGTACGATACTGGAGATCCATTCAGCATACCTGCATGGCCTGATGAACCCGGCGGCCAACATCTTCTCGATCTCTTTCTTGACCTCTTCCAGAATTTCGGCCTTCATCTGACGTGCTCGTTGTTGGAACGGCCGAAATCCTTTCTTGAGGGGGAGCCGATGCTCGATGATGCTCCTGTCTACCCCAGGAATCTCTCGTGTAATCCCATGCAAAGCAATGCGGGTATTCTTTTAACTGAGCTATCATCCGACTCCTGAGATGTGGATCTAACTTCTTGCCGATAAAAGTCGGTCGTGGCTTATCCCCGGGACCGATGTCGACTTCTTCTAGCTCATCGGCCGATGTAAACCCATACCCTAGCTTTCCGTCACCCGTGAGATCGACACCGAATACAGGGAAAACGTATGGTAAGGATAATATGGGCCGATTGCTGAAATCGGCCTTCATTTTGATTGTAACCAAGATTTTTGGGAAGTGCCGGAGCCGATCGCGTGGAATGGCTTCCTCTTCGTCCTTGTTATGAGAGCAGCTGCCCTCGTCTCTGTCCTTACCAGGGTGGTGCCCAGGTCCTACCATGTTGATGTTGAACGAGAAACCTGGCTGGCACCTCCCAGGGTAAGTGCACTCCACCATGTTAACGGCGGGGAAGGGGTGTGTGTCGACTTTCATGGCGTACTCGGCTGAAAATTAGACGCCCTTGTTCTATCGCCATTTGGATCTGCCGACGCCACACCCTGCGAGTCGTTGGTGGTATGGGTGAACGTGTTATGCCATTTGCGGTATGGCTTTCCGTTCAGCCTCCTGCGCCGTGGGGATTCCGTGGCCTTCGGGTACCTTTAGCTGCTTCTCCTTAAGTAAGAGGTCGAAAATTTGCTCAGCCTTGGTCACGTCGAAGTCAAACCCTCTTGGAGGACCTTGTGGCTTAACCCATTTGCAGGACACGGGGCTTGCCCCCCGAGTCCATTCAGCCACTGCTACCTCTTGATCTCCCGCAGAGCCTTCATCTTCATCTGCCTCAACCAGGACCACCGCACGCTTGAATTTATCCTGGTACACCTCTGGGTGGCGCTGTTCATATAACAACGACTTACGCACCATATGCGCCGGTGAAGGGTAGTCTCGCTTGGGAGGCCACATCCTTGATCGGTGATGCGAGACCCAACCACCGCCAACTCGACTGCTTCTTTTCAGTCACACGAGCCGAATAGCATCGGTTCCTAACGGTCCTGAAGCGCTGGATGTATTCTGACACCGTTTCTCCGCGCTTCTGTCGTACTTGTGCTAGATCGGCAATGCCAGCCTCGGAAGCCTCTGAGTGATACTACATGTGGAACTGTTCTTCCAACTACTTCCAAGTCCGGATTGAGTCTGGTGGCAGCGATGTGTACCACCCGAAAGCCGATCCTGTGAGGGACTGTGCGAAGAACCTCACACGTAGCTCATCTGATGCTCGAGATCGTGCCCAGCTGTGCCAAATATCGGCTCACATGCTCGATTGAGCTGGAGCCATCTGATCCACTAAACTTGGAGAATTCAGGGAGTCGATATTTGGGTGGTAGTGGGATCAAATCGTACTCGTTGGGGTACGGCTTGGAATAGCCGATTGCCCTCCTTTTCGGCACCATACCGAACTGGTCTCTCAAGATTGTACTGATCTGATCCGCGGTGCTGGCTGCAGGAGTCGAACTCTGAAGATTCGCTGGAGTGGCATACTTAGCCAGCCACGCTTGCTTCTCAAGCTCTGAGCCAACTGCAGGAGTTGAGCTCTGGAGGTTCGTCGGAGTGGCATACTTAGCTAGCCACGTCTGCTTCTCAAGATCTGTTCCCGAAGTTCCTCCTGCTGTTCCAGAAGTCCCTGCTGTTGCAGTCTGGTTCGTGAGTGCCCAGTTATCGCGGTCTGGCACGTATGTGCACGTGTATCCGTGAGGGATCTCCTTAGGCGCCTCATACAAGAACTGGTAATCACTAGGGTCACCACCGATCTTGTAGACGACGTATGCCGGTGAACTCGGCATTTCTGGTGCTGCCAACACGAACGGCAGCGGTGGTCGGGACTGGAGTGGTGTCTCTCCTTGGTGAGTCCCTAGAGCTGGTCCTGACGGAGAATGCTGATGCCTCATGATTTCCTGGATCACCCGAAGGGCGACACGCTCCAAAGTGTTCACCAGGCTCTCAGAATGGCGGTGCAGCGAATGAGCCACCATGAAATTGATCTCCTGACGCAGGGACCTGGTGCGTTCTTCTGACGGGGCAGACAGGTCCACTCCATCGAGTGCGCCTTCGGGTGAGAACCCCTTCCACCTGATGCCGTGTGAGCGGGTTTTCTGGAAAGAGCCGATGAGGTCGGCTTCGAGGATCGCTTTGACCTCGTCATACTTCTTCTTGAGCTCCTCAGTCAGGTCTTCGTACGTGACTGGAGTTCGTTCCGCCATCTCAGATGTAGATGGCGATGCAGTTGATGTCGAAGATTGTCCCACCGGGCGTGCCGAAATGTGTTGCGGTCGAAACCCACCGGCGAGCAGCGACGGGCAACACGAGAGAGCCGGGAGGCTCCCAGGACTACGGCTGGCCCTGGTCCCTCGAGCGACGGCCCGCAAAGCCTCGGCACGCACGTCCGATGCTGGTGCAAGGGCGTGCCACCTGACCTATACCTGGTCAGGAAGGTGATGGATTTGCTTCGCTTAGTTTCCTGCATGGCATACACGTAAACATTAAATACGAGCCTCGATCGGCTCTCAGGTTGTCCTGTGGATCGGCTCAAGGAGCCGATCCACCCATGATTCGTACGAGGTGTACGATCATATGGTGGTCCTGCTTGATCGATATAAAGCTAAAACGACCTACGACGATTTGGGGTTTTCACCACATAATCGGAACATCCTACGCGTGATTGAGCCTGACGGCCACGCACGGTGATCATAAACCAACCCTAGACAAGGCCTAAAACCAACATGAAGTTGATCCCCGGAACATCTTGTCTAGGGCTAGCAAACTACACCCTACGTGCCACCTGGATCCTTCAACCCGTTTGTAAGGCCTAACTATGCGGATATTAAACTAATCCTTGAAGAACAAGGAGCAATCATAACGGATCGGATCTACTAAATAATGATCAAGCGAGGTGTCGCCCTTACACCTAAGATAGGTGTAAGGGCGGCTAGACGTCTAAGGGTTGCACGGACGAAAGCATATGATACGATGAAACAATGCTAACCCTAACACATCTATGATAACTACGTTGCTCGCCATCAACAAGGCTTCGAGCACGAGCAACGCATGAACAACGAATAAACGTGTACTGCCTAGATCGCAAGATGCGATCTAGGAAGCATGATGCTTACCCGGAAGAAACCCTCGAAACAAGGGGGTTGGCGATGCGCCTAGATTGGTTTGTGGTGAACGTGATTGTTGTTTTTATCAATAACCCTAGATACATATTTATAGTCCGTAGACTTTCTAACGTGGGAATAATCCCAACCGTGCACGAGCTAAATTCTATCTAATCGACACGTATCCTACTATATTTACAGATACACGGGCAAACTAGCCCAAACTTTGTATACAAGGCCGATTCATGTATTTCTTCAAGATATATTCTCCAAGCCCATCTTAATCGTGGCCCACCTCTGATCCGGTCAAATTCTGGTGATAACACTATGTACACATCTAGGGGGAGCTCCGTCTAGATTTTGCAAATCTAGAATCTTATCATAATGTCTTGTGCTATATTGCAAATTCTTGTGTTGTCATCAAACACCAAAAAGGGGGAGATTGAAAGAGAAAAATATATACCTCATGTTTTGTGTGTTTGATAACAACACTAGAATGAACTTCACCGTGTGCATAGTTTGCTTTTGATAGATTTGCAGGTGCACGGTGCCCTTGCTGAACGCATCAGGATCGGGAGACTCAAGCGTAGCTTATAGGTTTTCTGGTTTTGTGTGTGTGTCGCGAGGTGACTGATAACGCGTGAAGCACACGTCCGTTGGGAACCCCAAGAGGAAGGTGTGATGCGTACAGCAGCCAGTTTTCCCTCAGTAAGAAACCAAGGTTATCGAACCAGTAGGAGATGAAGGCCACGTGAAGGTTGTTGGTGAAGGAGTGTAGTGCGGCGCAACACCAGGGATTCCGGCGCCAACGTGGAACCTGCACACAACAATCAAAATACTTTGCCCCAACTTAACAGTGAGGTTGTCAATCTCACCGGCTTGCTGTAAACAAAGGATTAAACGTCTGGTGTGGAGAATGATGTTTGTTTGCATAGAACGGCAGAGAACAATGATTGCAGTAGATTGTATTTCAGATGTAAAAGAATGGACCGGGGTCCACATTTCACTAGTGGTGTCTCTCCAATAAGATAAATAGCATGTTGGGTGAACAAATTACAGTTGGGCAATTGACAAATAGAGAGGGCATAACAATGCACATACATATCATGATGACTACTATGAGTTTTACTTAGGGCATTACGACAAAGAACATAGACCGCTATCCAGACATGCATCTATGCCTAAAAGTCCACCTTCGGGTTAGCATCCGCACCCCTTCCAGTATTAAGTTGCAAACAACAGACAATTGCATTAAGTACTGTGCGTAATGTAAACAATACAAATATCCTTAGACAAAGCATAGATGTTTTATCCCTAGTGGCAACATCACATCCATAACCTTAGAACTTTTTGTCACCGTCCCAGATTCAATGGAGGCATGAACCCACTATCGAGCATAAATACTCCCTCTTGGAGTTACAAGTATCAACTTGGCCAGAGCCTCTACTAGCAACGGAGAGCATGCAAGATTATAAACAACACTTTTTTTTTGAGAAGTAAACAACACATATATGATAGATCAATAATCAACTTGACATAGTATTCCATATTCATCGGATCCCAACAAACACAACATGTAGCATTACAAATAGATGATCTTGATCATGATAGGCAGCTCACAAGATCAAAACATGATAGCACAAGAGGAGAAGACAACCATCTAGCTACTGCTATGGACCCATAGTCCAAGGATGAACTACTCATGCATCAGTCCAGAGGCGGGCATGGTGATGTAGAGCCCTCCGGTGATGATTCCCCTCTCCGGCAGGGTGCCGGAGGCGATCTTCAGAAACTCCCGAGATGAGGTTGACGGCGGCGGCGTGTCAGTATGTTTTCTCGTATCGTGGCTCTCGGTACTAGGGTTTTCGCGACGGAGAGATTATATAGGCGAAGGGGCAGAGTCGGGGGACGCTCGAGGGGCCCACCCCATAAGGTGGCGCGGCCAGGGGTGGGGCCGCGCCCCCCTATGGTGTGGCCGCCTCGTCGCCCCTCTTCGTCTCCTCTTCGGACTTCTGGAAGGCTCCGTGGAAAATAAGACCGTGGGCTTTTGTTTCGTCTAATTCTGAGAATATTTCCTATGTAGGATTTCTGAAACCAAAAACAGCAGAAAACAGGAACTGGCGCTTCGACATCTTGTTAATAGGTTAGTGCCGAAAAATGCATCAAAATGATATAAAGTGTATATAAAACATGTGAGTATTGTCATAAAACTAGCATGGAACATAAGAAATTATAGATACGTTTGAGACGTATCAAGCATCCCCAAGCTTAGTTCCTACTCGCCCTCGAGTAGGTAAACGATAACAAGGATAATTTCTGAAGTGACATGCTACTATCATAATCTTGATCAATACTATTGTAAAGCATATGACATGAATGAAGTTATTCAAAGCAATGGTAAAGATAATGACTAAACAACTGAATCATATAGCAAAGACTTTTGATGGATAGTACTTTCAAGACAAGCATCAATAAGTCTTGCATAAGAGTTAACTTATAAAGCAATAGATTCTTAATAGAAGATTTTGAAGCAACACAAAGGAAGATATAAGTTTCAGCAGTTGCTTTCAACTTTCAACATGTATATCTCATGGATAATTGTCAACACAAAATAATATGATGAATGCAAATAAGCAAGTATGTAAGAATCAATGCACACAGTTGACACAAGTGTTTGCTTCTAAGATAGAAAGAAGTAGGTAAACTGGCTCAACATAAAGTAAAAGAAAGGCCCTTCGCAGAGGCAAGCAGGGATTACTCATGTGCTAGAGCTTTTTATTTTGAAAACATGGAAACAATTTTGTCAACGGTAGTAATAATTCATATGTGTTATGCATAAAACATCCTATAAGTTGCAAGCCTCATTCATCGAATACCAATAGTGCTCGCACCTTGTCCTAATTAGCTCGGATTTCCATGGATTATCATTGCATTACATATGTTTCAACCAAGTGTCACAAAGGGGTACCTCTATGCCACCTGTACAAAGGTCCAAGGAGATAAATCACATTTGATTTCTCGATTTTGATAGATCTCAACTTGAGGACATCCATACCGGGACAACATAGAAAACAGATAATGGACTCCTCTTTAATGCTTTAAACATTCAACAACAGATAATATTCTCATAAGAGATTTGAGGATTAATGTTCAAGCTGAAACTTCCACCATGATACATGGATTTGGTTAGCGGCCCAATGTTCTTCTCTAATAATATGCATACTCAAACGATTCAACTCATGGAAAATCTCCCTTACTTCAGACAAGACGAACATGCATAGCAGCTCACGTGATATTCAACAAAGGTGTAACAGGTTGATGGCGTCCCCAGAAACATGGTTACCGCTCAACAAGCAACTTATAAGAAATAAGATACATAAGCGACATATTCTTTACCACAATAGTTTTTAAGCTACTTTCCCATGAGCTATGTATTGCAAAGACAAGGAATGAAATTTTTAAAGGTAGCACGCAAGCAATTTACTTTGGAATGGCAGAAAAATACCACATAGTAGGTAGTTATGGTGGACACAAATGGCATAAGTTTTGGCTCAAGGTTTTGGATGCACGAGAAGCAGTCCCTCTCAGTACAAGGCTTTGGCTAGCAAGGTTGTTTGAAGAAAACACAAGTATGAACCGGTACAGCCAAAACTTACATAAGAACATATTGCAAGCATTATAAGACTCTACACTGTCTTCCTTGTTGTTCAAACACTTTTACCGTAAAATATCTAGACTTTAGAGAGACCAATCATGCAAACCAAATTTCAACAAGCTCTACGGTAGTTCTCCACTAATAGGTTTAAACTACATGATGCAAGAGCTTAAACATGATCTAGTTGAGAGCTCAAAACAATTGCCAAGTATCAAATTTTTCAAGACAATATACCAATTACCACATGAAGCATTTTCTGTTTCCAACCAAATAGCAATAAACGAAGCGTTTTTCAACCTTCGCCATGAACATTAAAAGTAAAGCTAAGAACACCAGTGTTCAATATGAAAAAGCGGAGCGTGTCTTTCTCCCACACAAGGAATGCTAGGATCCAAATTTGTTCAAACAAAAACAAAAATAAAAGCATACAGACGCTCCAAGTAAAGCACATAAGATGTGACGGAATAAAAATATAGTTTCACTAGAGGTGACCTGATAAGTTGTTGATGAAGAAGGGGATGCCCAAGGCATCCCCAAGCTTAGATGCTTGAGTCTTCTTGAAATATGCAGGGATGATCCACGGGGGCATCCCCAAGCTTAGAATTTTCACTCTTCTTGATCATATTATATCATCCTCCTCTCTTAACCCTTGAAAACTTCCTCCACACCAAACTCAAAACAATCTCATTAGAGGGTTACTGCATAATCAAAAATTCACATGTTCAGAGAGGACACAATCATTCCCAACACTTCTGGACATTACCCAAGGCTACTGAAAGTTAATGGAGCAAAGAAATCCACTCAACACAGTAAAAGAGGCAATGTGAAATAAAAGGCAGAATCTGTCAAAACAGAACAGTCCGTAAAGATGAATTTTTTCGAGGCACTTAACATGCTCAGATGAAGAATCTCAAATTGAATGAAAGTTGCGTACATATCTGAGGATCACTCATGAATTTTTGTAGATTTTTTAGAGTTTCCTACAGAGAGATCTACTCAAATTCGTGACAGCTAGAAATCTGTTTCTGCGCATAAATCCAAATCTAGTATCAACTTTACTATCAAATACTTTACTTGGCACAACAATGCAATAAAGTAAAGATACAAAGGTATTGCTACAGTAGTAACTAGCACCTTGACTCAAATATAAAACAAAAATTGCAGAAATAAAATAATGGGTTGTCTCCCATAAGCGCTTTTCTTTAACGTCTTTCAGCTAGGCGCAGAAAGTGTAAATCAAGTATCATCAAGAGAAGAAGCATCAACAGAGGAGTTGGGAGTTTTCTCAACAATGCATTGTATCTTATCTATGTAAGTTTCAGAGGCTCCTCTTTCATTACTTTTAGGCTTACTATCTTCCTCAAATAAATTTTCAGGAACAATCCAATCAAAATTCTTTTCTAGTGCCTCATGCATTCCTATGAGCTTATAAGGTATTGGTACTTTAATCTCCCCCTCACAATTGACTTTATTAGTGTACTTTAGTCTATCTTTTTTCATCTTTTCAAGGGTATTTGCAAAATTGGTATAAAAGCCAAGCATCTTATGTTGAATAAAGACTTTTCTAGCTTCTCTAGCTACATCACCAAATTCTTTAACAAGGGTTTCTAAAACAAAATCTTTCTTCTCTCCTTCTTCCATATCAGAGAGTGTAAGAAACATATGTTGCATTATGAGATTAAGATTAACAAATCTAGCTTCCAACATGTGCACTAAAGAGGCGAGTAGCAATTTCATAAGTAGGAGCAAGTTCTACCAAGGATCTATCTTCAAAATCTTTAACCATACTAACATGAGTGAAAAATTCTTCTATATTATCTCTTCCAATGATAGACCCACGCCCTACTGATATATCTTTCAAAGTGAACTTAGGGGGAAACATGATGAAATAAACAAAAGGTAAATAAAGTAAATGCAAGTAACTATTTTTTTGTGTTTTTGATATAAAGAAAGCAAACAAAACAGAAAATAAAGTAAAGCAAAACAAGACAATAAACAAAGTAAAGAGATTGGATGTGAGAGACTCCCCTTGCAGCGTGTCTTGATCTCCCCGGCAACGGCGCCAGAAAAAGTGCTTGATAACACGTGAAGCACACATCCGTTGGGAACCCCAAGAGGAAGGTGTGATACGTACATCAGCCAGTTTTCTCTCAGTAAGAAACCAAGGTTATCGAACCAGTAGGAGATGAAGGCCACGTGAAGGTTGTTGGTGAAGGAGTGTAGTGCGGCGCAACACCAGGGATTCCGGCGCCAACGTGGAACCTGCACAACACAATCAAAATACTTTGCCCCAACTTAACAGTGAGGTTGTCAATCTCACCGGCTTGCTGTAAACAAAGGATTAAACGTCTGGTGTGGAGAATGATGTTTGTTTGCAAAGAACAACAGAGAACAATGATTACAGTAGATTGTGTTTCAGATGTAAAAGAATGGACCGGGGTCCACATTTCACTAGTGGTGTCTCTCCAATAAGATAAATAGCATGTTGGGTGAACAAATTACAGTTGGGCAATTGACAAATAGAGAGGGCATAACAATGCACATACATATCATGATGACTACTATGAGTTTTACTTAGGGCATTACGACAAAGAACATAGACCGCTATCCGAGCATGCATCTATGCCTAAAAAGTCCACCTTCGGGTTAGCATCCGCACCCCTTCCAAGTATTAAGTTGCAAACAACGAGACAATTGCATTAAGTACTGTGCGTAATGTAAACAATACAAATATCCTTAGACAAAGCATTGATGTTTTATCCCTAGTGGCAACATCACATCCATAACCTAAGAACTTTACGTCACCGTCCCGCATTCAATGGAGGCATGAACCCACTATCGAGCATAAATACTCCCTCTTGGAGTTACAAGTATCAACTTGGCCAGAGCCTCTACTAGCAACGGAGAGCATGCAAGATCATAAACAACACTTTTTTTTTGAGAAGTAAACAACACATATATGATAGATCAATAATCGACTTGACATAGTATTCCATATTCATCGGATCCCAACAAACACAACATGTAGCATTACAAATAGATGATCTTGATCATGATAGGCAGCTCACAAGATCAAAACATGATAGCACAAGAGGAGAAGACAACCATCTAGCTACTGCTATGGACCCATAGTCCAAGGATGAACTACTCACGCATCAGTCCAGAGGCGGGCATGGTGATGTAGAGCCCTCCGGTGATGATTCCCCTCTCCGGCAGGGTGCCGGAGGCGATCTCCAGAACCTCCCGAGATGAGGTTGACGGCGGCGGCGTGTCAGTATGTTTTCTCGTATCGTGGCTCTCGGTACTAGGGTTTTCGCGACGGAGAGATTATATAGGCGAAGGGGCGAGTCGGGGGACGCTCGAGGGGCCCACCCCATAAGGTGGCGCGGCCGGGGGTGGGGCCGCGCCCCCTATGGTGTGGCCGCCTCGTCGCCCCTCTTCGTCTCCTCTTCGGACTTACGGAAGGCTCCGTGGAAAATAAGACCGTGGGCTTTTGTTTCGTCCAATTCCAAGAATATTTCCTGTGTAGGATTTCGAAACCAAAAACAGCAGAAAACGAGAACCGGCGCTTCGACATCTTGTTAATAGGTTAGTGCCGGAAAATGCATCAAAATGATATAAAGTGTATATAAAACATGTGAGTATTGTCATAAAACTAGCATGGAACATAAGAAATTATAGATGTTTGAGACGTATCAAGCATCCCCAAGCTTAGTTCCTACTCGCCCTCGAGTAGGTAAACGATAACAAGGATAATTTCGAAGTGACATGCTACTATCATAATCTTGATCAATACTATTGTAAAGCATATGACATGAATGAAGTTATTCAAAGCAATGGTAAAGATAATGACTAAACAATCTGAATCATATAGCAAAGACTTTTGATGGATAGTACTTTCAAGACAAGCATCAATAAGTCTTGCATAAGAGTTAACTCATAAAGCAATAGATTCTTAATAGAAGATTTTGAAGCAACACAAAGGAAGATATAAGTTTCAGCAGTTGCTTTCAACTTTCAACATGTATATCTCATGGATAATTGTCAACACAAAATAATATGATGAATGCAAATAAGCAAGTATGTAAGAATCAATGCACACAGTTGACACAAGTGTTTGCTTCTAAGATAGAAAGAAGTAGGTAAACTGACTCAACATAAAGTAAAAGAAAGGCCCTTCGCAGAGGCAAGCAGGGATTACTCATGTGCTAGAGCTTTTTATTTTGAAAACATGGAAACAATTTTGTAAACGGTAGTAATAATTCATATGTGTTATGCATAAAACATCCTATAAGTTGTAAGCCTCATTCATCGAATACCAATAGTGCTCGCACCTTGTCCTAATTAGCTCGGATTTCCATGGATTATCATTGCATTACATATGTTTCAACCAAGTGTCACAAAGGGGTAACTCTATGCCACCTGTACAAAGGTCCAAGGAGATAAATCACATTTGATTTCTCGATTTTGATAGATCTCAACTTGAGGACATCCATATCGGGACAACATAGAAAACAGATAATGGACTCCTCTTTAATGCTTTAAACATTCAACAACAGATAATATTCTCATAAGAGATTTGAGGATTAATGTTCAAGCTGAAACTTCCACCATGATACATGGCTTTGGTTAGCGGCCCAATGTTCTTCTCTAACAATATGCATACTCAAACCATTAACCTCATGGAAAATCTCCCTTACTTCAGACAAGACGAACATGCATAGCAGCTCACGTGATATTCAACAAAGGTGTAACAGGTTGATGGCGTCCCCAGAAACATGGTTACCGCTCAACAAGCAACTTATAAGAAATAAGATACATAAGCGACATATTCTTTACCACAATAGTTTTTAAGCTACTTTCCCATGTGCTATGTATTGCAAAGACAAGGAATGAAATTTTTAAAGGTAGCACGCAAGCAATTTACTTTGGAATGGCAGAAAAATACCACATAGTAGGTAGTTATGGTGGACACAAATGGCATAAGTTTTGGCTCAAGGTTTTGGATGCACGAGAAGCAGTCCCTCTCAGTACAAGGCTTTGGCTAGCAAGGTTGCTTGAAGAAAACACAAGTATGAACCGGTACAGCAAAACTTACATAAGAACATATTGTAAGCATTATAAGACTCTACACTGTCTTCCTTGTTGTTCAAACACTTTTACCAGAAAATATCTAGACTTTAGAGAGACCAATCATGCAAACCAAATTTCAACAAGCTCTACGGTAGTTCTCCACTAATAGGTTTAAACTACATGATGCAAGAGCTTAAACATGATCTAGTTGAGAGCTCAAAACAATTGCCAAGTATCAAATTATTCAAGACAATATACCAATTACCACATGAAGCATTTTCTGTTTCCAACCAAATAGCAATAAACGAAGCGGTTTTCAACCTTCGCCATGAACATTAAAAGTAAAGCTAAGAACACCAGTGTTCAATATGAAAAAGCGGAGCGTGTCTTTCTCCCACACAAGGAATGCTAGGATCCAATTTTTTTCAAACAAAAACAAAAATAAAAGCATACAGACGCTCCAAGTAAAGCACATAAGATGTGACGGAATAAAAATATAGTTTCACTAGAGGTGACCTGATAAGTTGTTGATGAAGAAGGGGATGCCCAAGGCATCCCCAAGCTTAGATGCTTGAGTCTTCTTGAAATATGCAGGGATGATCCACGGGGCATCCCCAAGCTTAGAATTTTCACTCTTCTTGATCATATTATATCATCCTCCTCTCTTAACCCTTGAAAACTTCCTCCACACCAAACTCAAAACAATCTCATTAGAGGGTTACTGCATAATCAAAAATTCACATGTTCAGAGAGGACACAATCATTCCCAACACTTCTGGACATTACCCAAGGCTACTGAAAGTTAATGGAGCAAAGAAATCCACTCAACACGAGTAAAAGAGGCAATGTGAAATAAAAGGCAGAATCTGTCAAAACAGAACAGTCCGTAAAGATGAATTTTTTCGAGGCACTTAACATGCTCAGATGAAGAATCTCAAATTGAAGGAAAGTTGCGTACATATCTGAGGATCACTCATGAATTTTTGCAGATTTTTTAGAGTTTCCTACAGAGAGATCTACTCAAATTCGTGACAGCTAGAAATCTGTTTCTGCGCATAAATCCAAATCTAGTATCAACTTTACTATCAAATACTTTACTTGGCACAACAATGCAATAAAGTAAAGATACAAAGGTATTGCTACAGTAGTAACTAGCACCTTGACTCAAATATAAAACAAAAATTGCAGAAATAAAATAATGGGTTGTCTCCCATAAGCGCTTTTCTTTAACGTCTTTCAGCTAGGCGCAGAAAGTGTAAATCAAGTATCATCAAGAGAAGAAGCATCAACAGAGGATTTGGGAGTTTTCTCAACAATGCATTGTATCTTATCTATGTAAGTTTCAGAGGCTCCTCTTTCATTACTTTTAGGCTTACTATCTTCCTCAAATAAATTTTTAGGAACAATCCAATCAAAATTCTTTTCTAGTGCCTCATGCATTCCTATGAGCTTATAAGGTATTGGTACTTTAATCTCCCCCTCACAATTGACTTTATTAGTGTACTTTAGTCTATCTTTTTTCATCTTTTCAAGGGTATTTGCAAAATTGGTATAAAAGCCAAGCATCTTATGTTGAATAAAGACTTTTCTAGCTTCTCTAGCTGCATCACCAAATTCTTTAACAAGGGTTTCTAAAACAAAATATTTCTTCTCTCCTTCTTCCATATCAGAGAGTGTAAGAAACATATGTTGCATTATGGGATTAAGATTAACAAATCTAGCTTCCAACATGTGCACTAAAGAGGCAGTAGCAATTTCATAAGTAGGAGCAAGTTCTACCAAGGATCTATCTTCAAAATCTTTAACCATACTAACATGAGTGAAAAATTCTTCTATATTATCTCTTCCAATGATAGACCCACGCCCTACTGATATATCTTTCAAAGTGAACTTAGGGGGAAACATGATGAAATAAACAAAAGGTAAATAAAGTAAATGCAAGTAACTAATTTTTTTGTGTTTTTGATATAAAGAAAGCAAACAAAACAGAAAATAAAGTAAAGCAAAACAAGACAATAAACAAAGTAAAGAGATTGGATGTGAGAGACTCCCCTTGCAGCGTGTCTTGATCTCCCAGGCAACGGCGCCGAGAAAAAGTGCTTGATAACGCGTGAAGCACACATCCGTTGGGAACCCCAAGAGGAAGGTGTGATACGTACAACGACGAAGTTTTCCCTCGAGTAAGAAACCAAGGTTATCGAACCGAGTAGGAGATGAAGGCCACGTGAAGGTTGTTGGTGAAGGAGTGTAGTGCGGCGCAACACCAGGGATTCCGGCGCCAACGTGGAACCTGCACAACACAATCAAAATACTTTGCCCCAACTTAATAGTGAGGTTGTCAATCTCACCGGCTTGTTGTAAACAAAGGATTAAACGTATGGTGTGGAGAATGATGTTTGTTTGCAAAGAACAACAGAGAACAATGATTGCAGTAGATTGTATTTCAGATGTAAAAGAATGGACCGGGGTCCACAGTTGACTAGTGGTGTCTCTCCAATAAGATAAATAGAATGTTGGGTGAACAAATTACAGTTGGGCAATTGACAAATAGAGAGGGCATAACAATGCACATACGTATCATGATGACTACTATGAGTTTTACTTAGGGCATTACGACAAAGAACATAGACCGCTATCCAGCATGCATCTATGCCTAAAAGTCCACCTTCGGGTTAGCATCCGCACCCCTTCCAGTATTAAGTTGCAAACAACAGACAATTGCATTAAGTACTCGTGCGTAATGTAAACAATAAAAATATCCTTAGACAAAGCATTGATGTTTTATCCCTAGTGGCAACAAGCACATCCATAACCTTAGAACTTTCTCGTCACCGTCCCAGATTCAATGGAGGCATGAACCCACTATCGAGCATAAATACTCCCTCTTGGAGTTACAAGTATCAACTTGGCCGAGCCTCTACTAGCAACGGAGAGCATGCAAGATCATAAACAACACATATATGATAGATCAATAATCCATATTCATCGGATCCGAACAAACACAACATGTAGCATTACAAATAGATGATCTTGATCATGATAGGCAGTTCACAAGATCTAAACATGATAGCACAAGAGGAGAAGACAACCATCTAGCTACTGCTATGGACCCATAGTCCAAGGATGAACTACTCACGCATCAGTCCGGAGGCGGGCATGGTGATGTAGAGCCCTCCGGTGATGATTCCCCTCTCCGGCAGGGTGCCGGAGGTGATCTTCAGAACCTCCCGAGATGAGGTTGACGGCGGCGGCATCTTAGTATGTTTTCTCGTATCGTGGCTCTCGGTACTAGGGTTTTCGCGACGGAGAGATTATATAGGCGAAGGGGCAGAGTCGGGGACGCTCGAGGGGCCCACCCCATAAGGCGGCGCGGCCAGGGGTGGGGTCGCGCCCCCTATGGTGTGGCCGCCTCATCGCCCCTCTCCTTCTCCTCTTCGAACTTCGGAAGGCTCCGTGGAAAATAAGACCGTGGGCTTTTGTTTCGTCCAATTCCGAGAATATTTCCTGTGTAGGATTTCGAAACCAAAAACAGCAGAAAACAGGAACTGGCGCTTCGGCATCTTGTTAATAGGTTAGTGCCGGAAAATGCATCAAAATGATATAAAGTGTATATAAAACATGTGAGTATTGTCATAAAACTAGCATGGAACATAAGAAATTATAGATACGTTTGAGATGTATCAGTGACATGGTTGGAGAGGGAAAGAGAAAAAAGCAGTTTCTGCCTGATCGGTACTACCGGTACCAAGAGCAGTAGTACCGTATCCCTATTGGTATCGGTCAGCAGTACCGCTCCGGGCTTTGCACTGAGAAAGGGCTCACAGTATGGGTTACGGTACCTCGACCGGAAGTACCGCTCCCAAGCGGTATTTCCGTCAAGGTACCGCTTTGGTACCGTAACTTCAAGCTACGGAACTACCGCCCTGGTACCGCTCTGGTACCGGGAGGGAGTCCGGGGCTCGCAGAGGCCCTGCCGGTACCTCAGCGGTACCGGCAGCGGTAGTACCGCTTTGAGCCCACGTGGCAGATCTATAAGCCGATTTTGAATCCAAAGCGGTACTACCGCTTCCCCAAGCGGTAGTACCGGTCGTGCGGAAACTGCACGTAACGGTTGGATTTATAGGTCCCCTTCTTCCCCAGCTCGTTTCAACTCTTCTCTCTCTCTCCTCCATTGTTGCTGAGCTCAAGCTTGAGGATCTCCCTCCCTCCCTACCCAACCAATCTTTCCCAAACTTTGAGGAGTGGTGGATGAGACCCCGATCTATAGTTCTACCAAGAGAGATTTCACCAGTATCATCTAGTCCTTAGTGGATCTTGGAGTTTGGGTTCCTATGGTGGGATCTTGGAAGAAGAGCTCCTGTGGAGGCTAGCTTGGAGTTGTGCTAGCCCCATAGGGTGTTGGGAGCCTCCGGTGTTTGTGGAGCTCGCCCCAACCTTGTGAAGGAACCGCCGCCTCGACCGGCTACTTAGTGGAGAAGGGGAAGCTCCTTCGTGGGGCTTTCTCGAGGAACAAGGTGAGGCATGTGTGGCCGTTGAGCCTTCGTGGTTCACACCTCCTCAACGCAGACGTACTCCCTTTTGTGGGAGGAACTGCGGGAAACAAACCTCGCCTTGTCTCCACTACCCCGGTTGTCCCGCTCCCTCTCTCTTACTATTTTGTTCGGTTCCTTTACTCGTTGCATCGCTAGGATCATACTAGGATCACCACTATCATCAAAGTTGCCACATTTACTTCCGCATCGCGCCTAAAATTGAAAAAGTATAAAATTTGTGTAGTAACCATTCACCCCCTTGTTCGCTAACGATCCATTCAACGAGTAGAGTTCATACTCAGCACAGGCGAAGGCTAGCAAAATACTGGGAGCAACCAACTAAGAGAGCGGCCATAATCATGCATAGCGACAAAATATTATCAATAAAAGCATAAAGTTATATCACAAGTCAAAAACTAAATGATCATAAAGGCTTTAGTTGACTGGTTATAGTCATAACATGGTATAAGCATGCGCCAAGTCAACCCAATAAAGCATCAAAGGAGAATACCACAATAGTATGCTTTTATGATTGAAACAACACATGATTCTTTCAATGTCACATTATGGACTCTCAGCCATTTGAGACAAGTCATGCTACAACAATAAATACTAAGCATATGACAAGAATAACATCCAACATGACATGCCAAAGTCTATGACACAGTCTAGACAAGCTTCCTTTGCATCACTATAGCCATGAAATATTTTACTCGTATCCAACACCAATCAACTTATTTGAAATAAATATTAGAGATGAAATAAATTATGGATCAGAGAGCTAATAATACATAAATAAATAATACTAACTAGCTCTAAACAAAATTCGAGTGAAAGAACAAGAACTAAACGCAGTACCATAAAACTAGAACACTCGCAGAACAATAAGAGCGAAAACTAGAGCGTTCTATGCAATTAAAACGGAGCAGGTATTTCTGCAAAACAAATGTGCCGGGATCCAACATATGCTACAACAAACAAAACAAAACAAAAAACAAAATAAAGATGCTCGAAAAACAACACATAGCGTATGAAGCAATAAAAATATAACGCATAGAGAGATGACATGTTGCTTTGTTGATGAAGAGGGGATGCCCAAGGCATCCCCAAGCTTTGACACTTTTACCTCTTGAATATTTTTGGCGTGCAGGGGAATCACCAAGCTTGATCTTTTATCCATTCTTCATCTCATCACTTCATTCTTCTCCCCTACACTTGAAAACTTCCTTCATACAAAACTTCACACAATTCTCTATTAGCAGCATTAGTACAATCAAAATAAACTAGGGTTCAATACTAACATATATCAAACATCTATTAAATTATTAGCTACTGTAGCAACCTTTCAAAAAGCTCATTGATCAAAAGAACTCAAAAAGAAAGAGATTTAAGAGGCAAATGCAAATAGTGCAGAAATCTGTCAAAACAGAACAGTAGATAAAGATCAATTTTTTTGAAAATCCTCTGTTACTCATCTCGAAAAGTGGTCAACTAACGACCGTTAGATAATAATCGAGGAGAAATAAAAATGATAAGGAGAGGTTATTACAGAGGCAATAACTTCCAAGACTCAACAAAAAGAAAAATTACTGTAAATAAACATGGGTTATTTCCCAAGAGTGCTTTTCTTTAACGCCTTTCAGCTAGGCGCAGAAAAAGAGCGAGCATCAAGTATTATCAAGTGAAGAAGCATTAAGATCAATGCAATAAGTATTTTCAACAAGGATTTGTACTTTATCAATCTGTGTTTTAGAAGACCCTTTCTCTGCACTTTAGGTTCACTACTTTCATCAAATGGATTTTCAGGAATAATCCAATCAAAATTCTTTTCCCAAGCTTCATGCATTGCTACTAATTTGAAAGGTATTGGTATTTTACCTTCTTTCCTATTTTTGGTTTGGTGTATTTTTTCAAGTGTACCAAAGATATCTACACATGAGCCTAACATCTCAAACCGATCAAAAACGTTCCTAACTTCTATAACAACATCTTTAAATTCTCTAAGCAAAGTTTCTAGGATAAAGTCTTTCTTTTCATCATCCTCAATTTCATGGAGTTTAAGAAACATTTGCTGCATAAAAGGATTAAGGCTAACAAATCTAGCCTCAAGCATTTTAACTAAACAGGCTGCAGCAGTTTCATAATTAGGAGCAAGTTCTACCAGGGATTTATCCTCAATATCTTTATGCTTACTAACATGATTGAAGAATTTTTCAATGTTATCTTTCCCAATTATAGAACCACTACCTACAGATAGGTCCTTCAGATCGTACTTAGGGATCAACATAATAAACTAGAAACAAAATAACAACTATGTAAGAAACTACTTTTTGTGTGTTTTCGATATAAAGACGACTATAAAAGGAAACTGATTTTTTTGTGTTTTTGATATGATAAAGCAAACAAAACAAAATAAAGTAAACTAAGCAAAACAATAACAAAGTAAAGATATTAGATATGAGAGACTCCCCTTACAGAAATCCTCTTTCTCCCCGGCAACGGCGCCAGAAAATCTTGATAGTGATCCGGTGATGGCGCCAAACAATCTTGTTGGCACTTGTTGTGGAAGCGGTTGGGAAACCCCAAGAGGAAGGTGTGATGAGCACAACATCAAGTTTTCTCTCAGTACGAAACCAAGGTTTAATCGACCAGTAGGAGAAAGGCGTGACTTCTGAAGGTGTTGCTAGCTGACTAGTGGCAGGGCGCACCACCGGCATCAGCAACAACGTGGAACCTGCACACAACACAACCAAAGTACTTTGCCCCAACTTACAGTGAGGTTGTCAATCTCACCGGTTTGCTGAACACAAAGGATTAGACGTATCGAGTGGAAAGAGATGTTTGCAGAAAGTAAACATAACATGATTGCGGTGGTTGAATTTATCAGTGTAAAGGAAAGGACCAGGGTCCACAGTTCACTAGAGGTGTCTCTCCATAAAGATAAATAGCATGTTGGGTGAACAAATTACAGCTGGGTAATTGACATAATATCGACCATACATGACAAGATGATTACTATAAGGTTTTTTAGGCATTACAGCATAATACATAGACCATAATCCAACTGCGTCTATGACTAATAATCCACCCTCAGATGATCCTCCGAACCCCTTTCAGTATTAAGTTGCAAGTAACAGATTATCGCATTAAGCAATGTGTGTAAAGTAAACAATAGAATTACCCTTGGATAAAACATTGTTGTTTTCTCCCTAGTAGCAACATCACATCTAAAATCTTAGAAGTTATTGTCACTCTTCCAGAAAACTAGAGGCATGAACCTACTATCGAGCATAAATACCCCCTCTTGGATTCATAAGCATCTACTTGGACACAGTATCTACTAGCAACGGAGAGCATGCAAGATCACAAATAACATATGACATGAATATATAATCGACCTCAACATAGTATACAATATTCATCGGATCCCAGCAAACACAACATGTAGGATTACATAAGGATGATCTTGATCATGTAGGGCAGCTCACAAGATCTAAACATGAAGCACAAATTGGAGAAGACAACCATATAGCTACTGCCATGGAACCATAGTCCAAGGATAAGCTACTCACACATCACTTTGGAGGCGGGCATGGTGATGTAGATGCCTGCAGCGATGATTTCCCCCTCCGTCAGGGTGCCGGGAAGAGCTTCAGAACCCCCCGAGATGGGTTCTGCGATGGCGGCCGCGATAAAACTTTTCTTGGATGGAGGCTCGGGTATCCAGGGTTTTACGGAGAAGATGCATAAATAGGCGTAGGATTTAGGTCGGTGGGGTGCCTGGGGGTCCCACACCATGCCTTGGCGCGGGCGCAGACTTGGCCACGCCAAGGGCAGGTGTGGTCGCCCTATGGTGCCTCTTCGACCCCCCTCTGGACTGCGTCTTCGTTTCGGTAAAATATTGACTTCGGCTTTTGTTTTTTCCAATTCCGAGAATATCCTGTACAACTTTTCTGAAATACAAAAATAACAGAAAAAAGGAAACTGGCACTGTGGCATCTTGTTAATAGGTTAGTGCTAGAAATCATGTAAAAGTGCAACGAAGTGTAAGAAAAACATATATGAATTGGTGTAAAACAAGCATGGAGCATCAAAAATTATATATACATTTGAGACGTATCACCACCCTCCTCTCCTAGGTCGTCACCCTTCTCTCCGTGGCCGCTGCCTTGCATTCCTCGACCACTTTGAGCTCTTCTATGTCCTTTAACCTCATCTCCTTTGTGAACTTTGTTAAATATCAAGTGAAGTTTAATTCTGAGGAGACCGATATGTTTACTTCGATTAGGGGTCTTCGCCAGGGATACCCTCTCTCCCCTTATTTGTTCCTTTTTTGTGCTGAAGGACTTTCGAGCTTATTGTTGTATGAACAAGAAGTTGGTGGCATTGATGGGCCGGGGTAAGATTGCGCAGGAATGCACCGTCAGTTTCACACCTTCTACTTGCTGATGATTCCCTTATTCTCATGAGAGCTGATATGACCAATGCAACTTCCATACAACAAGTTTTAGATTCCTATTGTACAAACTCGTGACAACGGGTGAGTTTGGCAAAATTGAGTATATTCTTCTCCCCCAATACTCATGTCATTCTAAGATAAGAAATTTGTGAGGTCTTACATATTGACACATATGCTTTGTGTGATAAGTATCTTGGTCTTCCTCCCTTGGTGGGAGCAGATAGAAATGATTGTTTTAAGGATTTTATTGAAATAATTATTCTGCATATTATCTATTGGTGCCAAAGAAATTTTGCGGAAAGCTATTGCGCAAGCTATTCATGTTTATGCAATGTCGGTATTCAAAATTCCAAAAGGTGTTTGCAAGAGTATGATGTACGCTATCTCTCGGATTTGGTGAGGAGATGGTAACAATAGCAATAAAATGCATTGGTTTTCTTGGGGGAAACTATGGAATCCTAAGAAAAAGGGAGGTATGGGATATAGAGGTTTCCATTCTTTTAATCTGTTATGTTGGCAAAACAGGTTTCGGGGTTAATTAAGGATCCCGATTCCTTATGTGCCCAAGTTTTGAGAGCCAAGTACTATCCCCATGGAGATATGATCAAGGCTAGACTCAAAGCGGGGTCCTCATTTACTTGGTAAAGTATTATAGCTGCTTTGACTACTTTGAAGAGAGGATATATTCGGTGTACCGGTAATGGTGAAAGGGTTGGGCTGATTCTTGGATACCCTTAAGCCTTAGTAGGAAATTAACCACACTTCGTGGGACAATAGGGTACGCTAGAGTCAGTGAACTTATAGATGTGGATACGAGCGATGGGACGAGCAAATAATCCGTTCTTTGTTGAACTCCATGGATGTGGGTCGAACTCTCCAGATCCCACTGAATAGCCAAGACTTCGGTGATTTGATAGCGTGGTCACATACTAAACATGGTATGTATACAGTTCGCTCAGGATACCGCAACCAATGGAGAGCCCAGTTTGGAGCGCAAGGAAATTCACTAGCATTACCAGGAGGATTAGCAAGCAACCTAGTATGGAGGATCTTTTCGGAGGTAAAAATCCCAAGTAAAGTAAAAAGATCATATGACGATCTCTTCATGGAATTGTTCCTCTCAAGTGTATCATGGCCAATCAAATGTAAAATACATCTGTGTCCTATTTGCAACCAAGAAGCATAAGATATCCTCCATTCACTTTTTTTGATGTCGTGTAGCTCATAAGATGTGGAGGGTTTTAGCCTCGGAGGTATCATAGAGGAGGCCCTGATTGTGGATAGTGCGGGATCAGCGGTTCTAGAGTACCTACTTCAGTTGGCTGATAATTCCCTCCCCTATTTAGATGTTGTAAATCTCAAGGAAACTATCTCAATAACTTGTTGGATTTATGGTGGATGCCTCAATGTTAAACTCATAACAAGGATGTTATTCCCTTATACAAATGCAAACTTTCCATCTAGGCCATTACAACAAATGTAGCAAAGGAAGATCAACATGTTATTCGGGCTGGTAACGCAAAATGGGTGAGACCTGAACCACGTCATGTCAAGTTAAAAATGGATGCTACTTTCCATGAAGACGTTTCGGCAGGTGCTTTGGGAGCAGTTGTCCGAGGTTATCAAGGAAATTTTATAGCCGCAATGTATTATGTTCTACCTCATATATCTTCGGTTGCAATGGCGAAAGCAAGACTTGCCACCAACATAAAGAAGGAGACCGAGGGGAATAGAGCTCCACGACAGCGCCCCAAAAGAGTAGCGACATGCCGCGCCACCATCGTCGAGATCGATGATCAAGGGTTTTCACCCGAAGCCCTAACACGAAGTAGGTACCCACAATGCCACCCCCAAGAGAGCATCGACACCCACATGCATCGTTGCCTCTTTCGCTCGGAAAAACATGTGCCCACGCCTCCATCGGTCTACGCTCTATTCCTGAGCCCGACCTTCTAAATGCGATATGGGAGATGCCATGGTCTATGTGTCGCTGGGCCTTCCTTGAGGAGGAGGCCATCAAGCTCACCAAACCGGATGAGCTCGCAAAGTGGAATAGCCTCGACTAGGCCATCCAATGTCAGCAGACCAGGCCGCAACACCGCCTGCTCCAGTGCAGCTCTAGCCGCCGCAGGCCTTCATCATCATCATCGACGAGGACTGCAACTTGCCGACCAGCACCTCCGCCGCCATAATCTAATGGTTTTTAATGCAATGTGGACTTTTAGGGCCATATTTAAGGTTAATGTTATTTCGCGTCTCTTATTTTTTTGCGGGTGTCCTTTGGATGCACAGTCACGGTAAATGGGCATGAGCCACGTGGCTTTCTATGATCGCACTGTACACGGACTGCTTTGAATATTCTTGATATTCAAAATATGGTAGCAGGGACGGACCCAAGTGTAGCTCACTGAGGACACATGCTCCCACTCATATATTTTTCTGGGTCCGCTACTGATAGTAGGCCGTTAAATATGGCCTAAAATGTACTGAAATTTTTTTTTAGCCGAGGAAGCACGAAAGTTGCGAAAAATAAATTTTGAGTGGCAGGCAATCGTAACGCAATCGCGTAGGCTAAACCCGGCTATCGTCTCGTTCACTCCAGACGGAAAACGGCTGCTCTCGCTTCCATCCAAATTCCAGAATGACATCCACTTCTCTGTCTCTCCGTTCTCCGGCCTCCTTCCCCTTCCCGTCGGCCACCGGAGCCTGCGGCCACGTCCGCTGGGCCCAACCGCTGCCCCCCAAACTCTTCCGCTCTTCGCTTCCGCCGGCCGCCACCCCCGCAACCGCAATATCGCGCAGGCTCCTCGTACCGGCAGCTGCTGGCCTTTGGGACCTCCTCTCCGGCGGAGCTGGCGGCGCAGCCGCCGCTACTCTCGCCGTCCGTCGAGGCATGCAGCTCTTCAAGCAGGTCAGATGATAACAGGACCTCCTTTTGCGCTCCTTTCCCATTCCATTTCCGTAATTACAGAGGAGCCCCTGAGCCAATTTTTCGACATGTCAGGGAGATGTGGCTGGGTCAGTGGCGGAGTTCGATCGAGCGATTGAGTTGGATCCACGGCAGAAAGCATGTATGTGGTGCTAACTTACCCTTGCGCACCTACACCTGTTATCACTTCGGATGAAGAAGATGAACATGCTGCAACTATGTGCGTTTGTGTTTTCAGATCTCTGGCAGAGGGGGCTTTCGTTGTATTACTTAGACAGGTGCATACATATAATCCAATCACTAATCCATTGGTTTATCCATCATTTTACTGGCTGTGTACTTGAAATAGGTTCGAAGACGCCGCGGAGCAGTTCAGGCTGGATGTTGCTCAAAACCCCAATGACACCGAGGAGTCGATATGGTGCTTTCTGTGTGAAGCTCAGCTGTATGGGGTAGAGGAAGCAAGGAAGCGCTTCTTGGAGGCAAGTTCTGTTTTTTTTTTCAGTGTAATTCAGTGATACCGTGACTATAGCTAATGCATTCAACATAATAAAATACCATCGTTAGTGCACAATTGGAGAACTTTGATGTCAAGCTAGCTAAAAAGGACACCTGAAAACCAAACGTCAAACATAACAAAACTATAAATTCATCGACAAATTGAAGATTGAGTTGAAACATATAGGTGGTTTTTGTACGAATCAAATTTGGTAGGGATACTGAGCATACCATATTCCAATGTAGTACTTTTTGGTACTCTTTGCAATCATTTTCGTATTTCAAACAAAAAGGGGCTGCTGCGCCTGCATACTAAAAAATGTTGATAACTTGGTGTGAAATTCACTTTCAGGTTGGTTTAGATCGAAGACCTGTAATGCATGAGGCTTACGCCTTGTTCAAAGATGGCGGGGACCCTGAGAAGGTGATTTTATTTGAAGTAGAATGCATATATCTAGTCTGTGTCCTTATAGATTTCTGTGAGACTGACATTGCCTTATCATGATTTCTTTGTCTCCACTCTCCAGTTTGCTTCAAACTTTTCTAGTAGTTCTGATGGCGAACTCTTTTATGCATCATTATATGCTGGACTTTACTATGAATCTCAGGTATAAATCGAGCAATCTCTCTGTATTCTGTTTTATGCTATTTTGCAGCTTTCCTAATAGTTGTAGCTGAATTAATCTGTTTTTTTTTTTCCTGAAAAGGAGTTAAACTAATCTGCTACATCCGGTATTACAAATTTTCTTTCTTAGTAGAATGACATCTAGACATCTTTAGTTTGTCGAATCACCTGTCCTCTTACATCCACTTTGTTGAAGGTTACAGGTATAAATAAATCCAATTAACACGTAATGGCAGAAAGCAACATATACTTGAAAATATTGTTCATCAGATTTTGTTTGTACTCCATAGCTTCTAGTTTGTGTTAGAACTGGAACAATTTGCATATCTTGCAACCAGGCTAATTAATATTTTGCAAATTCCGTAATCTTTTATCCATGGTCATGGATTTATATGATCTATAAACTCCTTATTTCTGAAACATATAATAATCTAATTACTTACTATTTTCACTATTTACGGAATAGAGGAATGCAGATTTGGCAAAATCTCATATTGTTGCTGCATGCAAGTCACCTTATGGATCAAGGTCCTAATTCCCTTCCCCTTACACCTGGTTCATAGTACAGATATACTAAGTAGCAGCTCATTGACACTTAATTAACAGTATAGTTCTTGGTATAGGTCTGGTGATTACATGGCTTTCCTCGCATCGGTTCACTGTCAGTGTCGCAACTGGACTCTTGAGGGATAGGAATCTTGACATAGTCATAAAGATGATTTAATCATTGCCATTGGATTGGAGTCAGCAAATAGACAGCACCTTAGGTCTATTCTTCCATGGCACAAAATGTGGGGATATACGGTATTCAAGTTATGTTTTGCCAGGTAATATACTGTCTTAATACACGTGTACTAACTTCTAACATTAAACTATTGTTTGTTGCATTTGTCATTTGCATTCGATGTCAACTGACGGAATAAATTTGATAGGGACCAAGTACTAACACTATTGCTTGCTTGAAGAAAAACATGAGAAAATACAAAATGATTAACTGCTGGAAAGGAACCAAGACTACTGTTTTGTTGCACGACGTTCCATGAAACACGATTGTATCACTTTTCAACAATTTCTCTGTTATCCTTGATAGAGTCTAATATCTGAACTGAATTGTACATCTTTTCTTATTTGGAAGGCTATCTAAATTACGACAAGAGATTTTCGTGTGATGTTTGTTCATATGTTGATAATTGCACACGACTCTAAATTATGACAAAAGATTTTGTGTGTGGTTGATTTTCATCTCAATAATTGTACGTCCTTCTTTCTTATACAAAGACTATCTATATTATGACAAGAGATTTTTTTTGTGTTGTTGTTTTTCATATGCGATTAATCAATAGTCCATGCCTGGAAGTAGGGTTGTCAAGGAGCAAAGATCAAGGTATAATTCGGAAAGGAGGAAATAGCCCCCGTCCCCGATGAACATATCCATATGCTATTCCCAGAGCCGGCCCTATGTTTTTCAAGGCCCTTGGGCGAAATCAACAAAAAGATCCTTAAGACTAACATATGTGTACGCATAACTAGATACTCCCTCCGTTCCTTTTTATAATAATGCCTATAGATTTTTGGCATTTGTTTCAGAATATAAGGTTGTAGATTGGCTTTTTTTCAATTACCCCCTCTACCGGTCAGCTCCCACACGATATGCATGAAAAAAATCCATACAAAAAGGAAACAATTAATTGAGATTCCTAATGCATGACCCCAACGATTCCTTAGATTTAGAAAGCATTGTTTTTTCTTTCCTTAATAGTAGAACCTGGCTGCACATATATGGAGAGTCAACTAGAGAGATTTGTGGGATTTATTATGTTAATTTAGGAAGTTATCGATTTCCCTCATTTTACTCTGATCTCAAATCGTTAAGCCAGGGGGTCTTATGTAAAGAATACTCTTGCGCTAATTTCCGTGCTAAAAAACTATAGGCACTATAGAATGAAACGGAGGGAGTATATAACTATATGTATACGCTTATATGCATATCTGATAGAAATGATAATAAAATGGTAGGAAAATATAAAGTATTTTCTACTAGTTTAATTATCTCAAATAAAACCAAAGACTCCATTAACAATTGCGCTTCAATGCTTCGCAAAAATGCTTCTTCGCAGCACCGAATATCATTTGAGAATACTTATTCAAAGCACCTCTTTGCGTTTCAATAAATTGATTGTCTAGCTTTCTCTTTGTCGCAGCACGTAATAATTGTTTTGGCATTATAACACATATAATTGTGAAGAAATTTACATGAAATTAAAACTCCAGTTAAATAAATAAGTCATGGATTAGACGAAGAATTAGACAAGAGATTTAATCATGAACTCACGGAGGGCAGGACGGCAGGTCGAGCGGGGCGAGGCAATCTAAGAGACACAATCACATAGAGACGAGAGACAAATGATGAGAGGCAGCAGAACTGTCGAGCTAGGCGATCGGCGAGACGAGAGACAAACGGACGAGCGGTCAGGCAAGACGATTGGTGAGACTAGAGACGAACAGACGGAACACTCAATCGACGTCTATGTTTTTCAAGGGAATCGATTGAGGGAAGCAGCTAAGCAGTGGCCTCGTAGCCGTGGAAGACTGCCAATCGAAGTTGGATTGAATTGACCAGGACATGAGCTACTCTTACTTCTTGCATCTTTTCTAGCTGGCCTTGTTCGTTTATAGTCTTGTTTTATCTTTTTATTTTCAGTCCATAGTAAACAACCTAATTTTGGGCCCCCCAACGGCCTGGGCCCTAGGCAGCCGCCCATGGCTGCCATGGGTCAGGGCCGGCCCTTTCCTTATTCAATAGTGTAAGCAAAGCGAGGGGAGAAAGTACAACTGAAGGCCGTCTGCCTCGCGACAGAAATTCCACCGACTTAACACAATCAAGTGTCTAAAACAATTACCGTGCACTAACTTAGGCAAATACCCGTGGTCTCTCTCTCAGCCGCCGCTCTAACCCTAGCCGCCTCCAGTTCATCCTCCTCCATAGATTGGTTCCCCCTCCTCCGGTCGGCTTGCCGGCGTCAGGAGGAGTAGGGAACCTGATCTATGCGTGGAGTTTCAAATAAAAGTATTGTTTTCATTAGATTATGTTAGGATTTTGGTAGCCGCCTTCTTGTTGGTTTCCCCTCAATGGAGATGGCATCGTCTGCAATAAGTGATCTTCGGTCTTTCGTTCGGCGACGAGATCTTCTTCCCGGCGTCAATGATGGTGTTGAACAATCAAAATTTTCTAGGTATGGGTCTTCGGATCTTGCTTCGCCAGATCGATTTTGGATCTTTTGTCGTTGTTGCCGCGAGGAGGATTATCCTCGCAGTTTTTGTCCCGGCTGCTACGTCCTCGACAATGGTGATTCGTACTCTCGGCTCTCCATCGATGATGACAAAGCTAGTTGGTTATTATTCCCCGATATACTCGGTGTTGGTACTCTTGCCGATGTTGTATGATCGCTTTAATGGTTGCGTGCGTGCACACAACCTTGGCATTGTGGCTTAAAAAATTATGGGAGAACTTTCGTCGGTATTTACAGGTCTATGGTTCATTATCTATCTTTGGCTGCCTTCAGAAGAGTACAAGATTGTGTTCCGGAAGAAGAAAGAATTAGAAGACCTCGAAGATTTGTTACTATCTTTTAGACTTTATTTTGTAATCGTTGGAGTCAGTTCATGTATCTCTACCATGTACTATTTGTTACTATGAATATATGTGGTATTGATTGTCAAAAAAAAAAGTGTCTAAAACAATTGAAAAATACACATCTCGTACTTCAACCATAGGTTGATCTTTTTCATCCGAAAACTGTGATTTCAGCTACCACCTTAAGCAAGGGCACTATGAACATAACAAAAAATGAAAATGACTAGACAATACACTTATACACTTCAACACATCCTCTTGCGTGTGACGGGGAGTTAACATGTGGATAGAAGAAGAATGGTCTCAAAGGTACAGACTCAAGAGCCAACACGTGAGCGCAGAGAGTGGAACAAGAATTTTAGGATAAATTCAAACTTCGTACTCGTGCGCTGGTACCAAGCCATGCTTCATGCACTAGCCAAGACAAGCAAAAGTCCATAAAAATAGCTAGTACAATCTATTTACACACTTTAACAATTTTAACCCCTTAAGTGCGCGAACCTCATCTCTTAAACATGCCTTGAGCGGCCTTAATGTTGGAAAATATGCCCTAGAGGCGATGATATTTTCTCATGTATTTAATAGTTTAATAGTATTTTTCTTAAACATCATCAATGATATGTATCACGGCACACGTGATTCGATTGTGAAACTATATATTATATGATGCTTGTAATTATTGTCCCTAGTCAATAAGGTTACGAGGATACATATCCTTGAGTAGTGTACGACTCCACAAGTCATGTGCATGATGATATCAATCCGATAGTACTTAGAGCATCTCCACCCGTTCTCTCCAAAGGCCTTTATAGATCTTTAGGAAGTGTTGGGGCCTAAAATCTTGTCTAGCCACAGCCTCTAAAAATGTTTTTTAGCCGGCGCGTCCCAACTTTGCATCCGGCGCTCCCAGGCCGAACCTAGTAGAAAGGGAGGCTAGCGAGGGCGCCGGCACGCCGCGTGTTAGTGGGAACGACGCGGGAAGAAGCCACGGGAAACGCCTGCATACTGTGGACCCGTCTCGTCAGCCTCGGCGGAGTCGTCTTCCTCCTTGCCTTTCGCGCCCGCCAAAGGCTGCTTCACCTTCTGCGCCTGCTCGCCTTCCGCGCCGCATCACGTTAGCGTTAATGCGCCTCCTGGTCGTCTTCAGCGCCGCCTGCTCGTCTTCAGCGGTGGCGTTAATGCCCGACAACGGGCTTCCTCGGCACTATATAAACCACCACGCGCCTCCCTCACCGCACATTCTAGCCATCGACCTCGCCCTCTCCTCCTCTGCGCCGTCCTCTAGCGCCCCTAGCCATGGACCACCAAGACCAAGAAAGAGTAGGCGCCGTCGGTCCCTGCAAGTCGCTGAGGCGCGTGCCCTCTGGGACGCGCGCTACCCCGTCCCGCCGGACATGAGATATCCGGGGGGATGGGCGCTTAGCCGCGGCGGCTTGCCGGTCCCGCCTGTGTCGACAGGGAACGAGCGGACCGTGGCAATATGCGACCACTTCTGGGATCACATGACGGCGGAGGAGCGGATCGACCTGCAGTGGTCGCCGGCCACCGACGACGCATGGACGCTCTTCTTCCCGCGGGAGCGCGCATATCACCTCGCCGCCTACGATGGCAACGGCGACCCATCGGCTAACTACAACATCAGTGGACGACGGCGGTGGTGGAGCGCGCCCGGGAGGACCCTCGCGTGGGTCCTCCGCTACATCCCCGACGGGAACGGCCCGCCACTGCAGATGCCGCCACGACAGTTGCAGCTGGCGCTGCCGTGAGGCAATGGCGGCCAGTGGGCGGCACGACGCCAGACTTCCTCCTCGTCGCGCTAGTCGTCCTCCTCGCGCGGGTCCTCGGCGCGCGGGTCCTCGTCGAGGCACTCGCCGTACAACATGCCGTCTCCAAGGGTCCCGACAACGGTGAAGGACGAGCCGGAGGAGGCTCCACCTTCTCGCAGGCGCCGCCATGGCGGTGGCGGCGGCGCCCTCGTCGTCCGCGAGCGGCACCAACCGTCCCTGCCGCGCCAGCGCGAGTGGACTCCGCCGCCGGAGTACAAGGCGACGGCCTCCATCGTCAAGGCATAGGACGGCCCAGAGGAGTTTCCTAGGCTACGCCAAGCCCAGCTGGAGTCCTTCGCGGTGACGGACGAGTTCGCCGAGGCGTGGAGCGCGGCGGACTACCGCTGCGCGGAGGAGGAGCGCCGCCGTCACCTCGGCCTCGTCATCAACCTCGAAAGCGACGACGAGGCTGGTCCGTCCAGTAGGCCGCGCGGGAGACTAGGGGATGCCGGCCATGGCTGCAACAGCTACCTCCCGCAGCCGAAGGAGGAGGAGCCCGACGATGACGAGGACTACGCGGCAGCGATGTACCGCCGTCAAAGGCAAAAAAAATAATCTATGTTTTTAAATTTGTATAAATATTGGTCAAGTATGGCCGAACGGTTTCTATGAATTGTGTTAAATTTCAAAAATTCATTTATTTTTAGCGTAGAGGCCATGATCGGGAGGTGCCCAGCCCCTATTTCTGTTTTGCCGCCGGCGCCCCATATAGGCCCTAAAACGGCTGCGTCGGAGCCCATATGGGGGACGAGTGGAGATGCTCTCACTTTGGTAAAGGAGTTTACCAAGTCAGATATACCCACTTTGAGAGTTGAGACACAATGAGCAAGTTGCCATTTGTATTCTGAAGTATAATGCACATGCCATTTCTTTAGAACTAAGGTCCTCACGTGACCCGAGTTGTGAATCGATTAGCTTATGGTCTATCAAGCTCTGAAGCAAATTGCATGACATGGTTGACCAATTTGAAATTTTCTTTACCGATTCGAAAAGATATTATCGAGGATCGCTCGAGTGATTTGATTCAGGAAGCATTATCATCGATAGCAGTGCAAATTTTTTAAAAAGTAATAAAGATTACAAATTGGTCCATAGACTACCTAGCAACTATTACATATACTAGCGCGAAGGTGTGCCGTTGTCCTCTCCTGAGCCCTCCATACTGTAATAGATAAACGTAACCTTCAAAAAACCAGCACACCAGATCAACAATATAAAATCAAACACTTGAGGCTTATCAACCGTGGCGGAGGGGTGGGGCGAGGGGTTGAGCCGACCGTGGCGGCGCGGTGGTGCGGCTAGGCGCGATGAGGGGCACCGACGACGTCTACGCGGGGCAAGCCGATCTGGATAGGCGAGGCGCCGCTGGGCATCGGGATCCCGGGGCGGCGCTTAGGCTTCTCGAGCTGTGGGTGGAGGCTTGGTGGAGGCGGCGCGACTGGGCTCAGGCTCCTGGTCGGCCTCTACCTGAGATGATCTGCTCTATGTCTGGCGGCCAGGCGCTCTCTATTCGGCTTTTTGTCGGTCCTTCTCCTCATCGGTCATCGACCGGTGGCGTCGGGGCTGCTGGTGCGGTTTTCAATAAAGGTGGATGTCCTAGGGTACCTCTTGGGCGAAGATGCAGACCTTCCCGAGGCTGGTCCTTGATATGGCCGGATTGTTGAGATCCGGAAGGCGCCGTTGGTGAATGTAACCTTGCACCTTATGCCTCGAGATTGCTGGATCGGGTGGTATGCGGTCGTGAGCACCCATGCTTTTATTATGACCGTTTGGTTGTGGAGGGAGCAACACGAAACTCTGTTCTGTGTTGCCATGAGATGTCATTCTGGTCCATGGTGAATCAGAGGCGGGAATATCATGAAGGCCGGATTGGAGGACTATCCACGAAGGTTCAAGTCTCTGTGTTGCTGATAGACTTGCTTGGTGTTCTGGTTTCACAACATCGTTTTGCAACAACCGTATGCAAGTGGGGGCGGCAACGTATGTGAAGTTCAGAGTCTTACCTATCAGGGTGACAATCCAAGGTCTAACCTTAACTGGTTGTGTGTGGCAATGACTTTGTTGAAGATATTATTTTAAGGGCGAAGACTATCTTAAGGCTGAAAAACTAAGATCTTTTGATCGGGCGATGACGAGACGATGATACGTGTGCACTGTTTCCTTTTTGGAGGCTTTGCTTTTGGAGATTTCGAAGTTTAGGTGTTTTCTTGGTGGTGGATGTATTATTGATGCTAGAGCTAGAATACTGTAGCTAGAATTTTATTTTTTATTTCTAATTATTTTGGTTTTATGCATTTGTACTGTCATTAGGGTATTGTGCTGCCATTAGGGTATTGCGCTGCCATTATGGTATTGCGCTGTTGTTGGATGTAATTGATATCTCTTAATATTAATATATTCCCTTTATCGAAAAAGTTTAACTGGGCCAGCTGTATAAAATATGAAAGCATGTTAGGAATAATACATGTAAGCAGCATGTAGGAATACAAAGTGAATCGAACTATCCTGTCAAGTGATCTGTTAATGTCGTTTACCGCTTGCTCAGCACGGTATTTGAGGCATGTACACCGTCTCACCCATCGAATGCTACTACCAGTTCGAAGAAACGAGGAATGGATCGACCCCCGACCTCTCCCTCGCGTCGTCCCTCCAGGCGACCGGGGGGAAAACTTAAACCCGCCGCCGCTGCCTCCCCCTCCCCCTCCTCTCCCCTCGTCGCCCCCGGAGGCGGCCGCCGGCAAGGCCGTGCGACGCCGGTGATGGGGGTGGCGGGGATCTCTCCTCCGGCCCCCCATGCGCTGCTGTAGGGAGGACGACGGCCGCGCGGGTGTGGGCGTGGTGTGGAGGTCGCCCCGATGGGCCTCTGGTACCAGATCTGAAGATGGTGGCTCCCCCTCCTGCGGTGCTCGTCGCACCTCCCCGGCCCCGGACTGCCTCCGGTGGCTGCGGGGTGTGGTCGGATGTGGGCTCTGGACCGGGGGAAATCCTTGGCCGACAGTGGCGGCCGCGACGTCGACGACGCTGATGGCGCCGTTCTCCTTCCTGAAGGCGACATCGAGGTGATATCCCCTCCCTCCCTGCCCTATCTATCTCGGGTGAAAACCCAAAGCTTTGGCTTGGACGGTGGCGGCGCTCGGGTGGTGCCGTTCCCTCGTTGGAGGCGCCGTTTTGAGATAGTGGGTTTGTGTGGATGAGCTCGGCAGAGGTTGGTATGCATCGTCTTCGCCTACTCCTGGCAGCTTGGTCCGGTTTGGTGGTTTTTGCTACGGGTGGCTATGATGTTCGTGGGTGACGGCGCGGCGAGGCGAGTGCTCGGAGTCTTTCTCCATGGCGGTAACTTCCATTATCCATGCGTGCTCAGGGAGAGCGATCTACCTCCGACAGGTACGGTGCCCTCCGAACCGGGGCGAGAAAGCAGGAAGCTTTCTTTGGAGGTGGAAACGGATGGTGCCCGGGCTTTGCTTGGCCTCTGGAGGTTGACGATGGTGCGGTTCCCTCTATGGCGGTCTTCTTCACCAGCTTCGACGCCTCTCTAGTTGGATCACAAGACTGGACAATGGTCTCGGAGCTCAAGCTGTGTTGCACTCCTTTTCTTGTTCCGTTTGTAGTTTTCGGTTCCTGAGCTGGTTTTCAGCATCTTGTATCCTCTTGCCGGCAACGGCCTTATTAATTTAAGGCAGGGCTACGGCCTTATGTTTAAAAGAAACGAGGAATGTGGAGGGAATTTTGCTAGGTTTCCGGTGGTAATACGGTTGACATCCTTCATTCTGAAGATCAATCAAAACGTGCTAGCTGGTAGCAGGAGAACAAACAAATGGTTGCAACATACAAAACCAACTACATCAATTGTATTAGTTGGGCATTATGTGTAGGTTGATAGTATCCAATCACTAGCAGCCTGGCATAGGTGGTACGCAACCGTCTACTTCATGTGACATTTTTTAAGGACTGGCACTAGCAAGAGCGACCATAACCTCTTATATTTGTGCTTGTTTCTCATGCTCGGCAATGTAAACAAAAGAGACGATAAGGCGGTTTTGGTGAATAATATTTTTCCCCAGAAGCTGCTGTTTTGCAATACCACACAGGTAGATCAGTAAATACTAACTCAAAGTAAATGATCTTGAATAAATAATATTTCAGCTTTATTATAGGAAGAAGAGGGATGATGCTTCCTTTTCATCATCAACCCCTCCTATAGATCGATGTACATCCAAAGAACGAAAGAAGGAAAAAGAAGCAAAAACAAGAAACAAGTGTTTGTAGTGAGATCAACGGACCTCTCTGATCACATGGAGCCTACCACAATAACAAAGAGATAAGGCAGACAGCATGAAAATCCACGGTGTGACGCCACATATTAGCATGGGACAGATCCAGATCAGATCAGATGGGCATCAATTAACTCTGCCCCTCACACTATCACATCATCTGGAGATAGGAGATCCCCCTATTCCTTATCTCATCCTGACGAACAATGAAGCTATTTGATTGGACTGGAATCGTCGGCTGGTGAGCGCGCACGTGTTAGAGTGCGCGTTTTTGTATCTATGTGTGTGTGTGTGTATGTATGTACATTGGTGATTTGGGTGTGGGCAGCTGGGTTTGTCAGCCATGTAGCAAGGTGGATGCAGGTGGGGAAGATAATGTCATGAGCAACAACGCAGCCTCTTCCACCCCCATTAGAAACCTCCTTTTCTGGACCACCTGCAAGTTGCTGCTAGTGCTGCTGCTGTTGCTATTACTGTCTTTTACATCAGTTGTTGTCGCCTCCTCGCTGTTATGTTGGAGCTGCGGCTGCGGCGGCTCCTTTTGATCTAGGCCAAGGTCTTGCCTCCTCTTCTTCCGGTACCGGATGCCGCAAGCGTTGCACAGAGACTGGGATTGCAGATCAGAGTAGGAGGAGTTAGAAAGCTACATTCAACGTATGATACTATTACAGTGAGATTTTATTTATGCTCAGTATTCTTTAAGTGTTATCAAAAAGTATGGTACATCAGAAGCACTCCAAGGAAAAGGATGAAGAAGAATAGTCAACTCGCAGAAGCGTAAGGGATAAAGTATCTCTCCCGCCTTTGTACACAATTAGGCTCGGTAGTTAGCACTGTTGGAAGGAACGTCTCACCTAACCACCAGGTTCCGATCAAATTGAATAGACAGAAAAGTTCATCAAGACAAGTCATATTAGGATTCGACCAAAACCTAACTACAACCTGTCAAAGGGAAAAAATTCCATCTTTCCAAGCCAATCAGTAAGAGGAAACTTCAGGAATCTTCCGAAAGCATGTCAGTTGCAATGATTGTATTGACGACCAACTGCCTAATAAGGAACCAATAACTGAAGAACTGGAGCGAACAGATAAGCAATGGTGAAATGTGTTTCGATCATCAGCTGGGCTACGATGAAACAAGATAGTACTACTAAATAGGCAACAATTTCACTCGGTCATGAAGCTCTTGATACTATTTTGTCATAACTGCTTTTTATTGAACTCCATTATTCAGATTGTAGAGCTTTTATTTAACATGGAGCCGCACATCAAGATCACTAATACCTATTCTTACATGCCTGAACGAACTAGAACTTCTGTATGAATTAGATCATCAGTATTAAGAAGACATGTGTATTCCCAAATCCTAAGTTGTAGTCAAAGATGAACATACGGGATGACCATGAACATCAGGAACTAAAGTAGGATGTCTTATCTAGAAGAATAACTTATACAAAAACAAGCAGCAAGGAAATTCGCATCAAAAGCAGAGCTAGCTGCCGACCATCTGTGTATCCACGTTCCTTAAGATGATCAAATAAACTATTTGCCCATGTTTCCCAATTCTGTTCCGCCCTGATCTTAACAGAAGTATACAGCAGACATGGATGCGATCGATGAAGCACTCACCCTACGGCCGGTCGGCCCGCCGCGCCACATGGGCGTGGAGGTGGTGCGGCATTCGACGCAGCTCCTCCTCCCTTCCTCCACCACCCCGATCCCATCCACCTGCAGGGAGATCAAACACCAAGGAATCAAAATCGATCCAAGAGAGGCCATACAAAGATCAATCACCAGATAGAACATGGGGGGAACAACAGCAGCGGAAGGGAAGGAGAGCCGACGAACCGCGGCCGGATGTACCTTCCGATCGGAGGAACCCATGGAGACGGCACCGGATTACGGCGCACTTACGTAGATCGGTGGCCGGATATGTTAGAGGAAATATTCTTGTTTTTTTTTCCTCCTTGCTCTGCTTCTTGCAGCGTGCAGTGAAGAGTAGTTTTTGGTGGGAAGGGGACGAAGAGAAGAGAAGTGGAGCGAGGAGAAGAGGCTAAGGCGGTCGGAGTTGGAGCGTGGAAGCAAAGGAGGCAGCGTACGTATCTGTGCGACAGATAGGGGAGACGGCGACGTGGCGTTTCAGATTGGTTTGGGTTTAAAAGGCAAGGTCGGATGTCGAAGTGTATTGCTGTTCTTCGTGACATTTGGAAGCAATTTCATGAGAAACTTCGAGGTTTCCTTTTGGTTTCATGTGTCGATCGATTGAGTCAGTCGACCTAGACGATTTTGTTAGGGAGTGTCTAATTTATAAGTCGGCTGATTTTTTTAGTTGGAATTACAAAAGATATTTAACATGATATGTCATGACCTGGGGATTTCACACCACATTACAAAAACAAACACAAACCACTAGGTAGGATAAAACAACAGTCTCATGTTCATCTCCATAACACATAGCAGACCAGGACATAAGATCATATACATCTCCAACAACAGACAGATCAGATAGATAGGATACAGACCATAATTCATTTCATTCTAGATCACATCAGCAGAGATGATGACTCCCCTCGTGGATAAAAAATGCTCACCATACGGGTGGAACAAGAACATCACAACCTGCCCAGCTTCAAAACCATTCATAGCAACAAAAGTTTACCCATTGCATCAGTGTTGATTTGCATTCTACCATCGCTGCACGAGCTGTAATGATCTTGCAAAATAGGAGTAGATGACACAACACAAAATAGGCAGGACAACTAATACATGGCATAGTACAGTACAAGATACAGAACAGGAAATAGGTACCAGAACTCATTGGATCCATTAAACTTAACATAACGCTCTGGACAGAAAATCACAGAAGTTGAGATGTGGACAAACTAAATTCATCAGCTATATATCACATTAAAAGTTTCAGCGTCACCGAATATGTAGGTCACTAGAACAAGCAATAAAAATATCCCATAACAATAGCTAGATTCATACTACTGCACATCGTATCTTCCAGGGAATTATACTGGAAACACTTTCAAGGAAAATCAGTTCATTTGTACACTCGGTGCCACCACACTGGTAGTTTGGGTTGCCTCATACTTGACCTTACTGTTGATTATATTCGCCTGGTGCACCGCCATTGTAGCAGTCAGGATAGCCATAACCTTCGCGAGGGGGCACATTGCCACCTTGGTATCCAGGAAACCAAAACTAGTTCTTTTACTTACATGGAAATTAAATGTGTAAAACTACCCTTACATAAGCTAGTGCTTTTTCTTACATTTAAATAAATGTGTAGAACTACCAAAACTTTCATGTAAAAAAATGGTGGTGCATCAAATATAGTTTGTTACATACACTAGAGTTTCTACTTACAAGATAAAAGTTTGTGTAAAAGCAACTAAGCCCATCATGTAAAATTTAAATAAAGCTTTTACATATCCTAGTGCTTTTATTTACATTTAAGCTAAGTAATTCAAACCATTTAAATGGGAATGTAAGAACTTAATGTAAGTTGAAAAATATGTATTTACATGTCCTATTGGTGCTATTTACATAGAGGATAAACATGTATAAACTCAATCTAGCTGGTTGTATCTCTACCTATCAATTCTTTACTTGTGTCTCTGTCTATAGTTACTTGCTTACTGAAAATGTGAAACTAACTGAAAAGACATGTATGGATTAACTTAAAATATTTATTTACACGTCATATTGGTGCTATTTACATAGAGGATAAACATGTAAAACTCAATCTGGTTGGTCGCATACAGTGCCTACCATTTCTTTACTTGTTTCTCCGCCTATAATTACTTGCTTACTGAACATGTAAAACTAACTGAAAGGACATGTAAAACTAAATGAAAACATTTATTTACGTGTTATATTTGTGCCATTTACATAGAGGATAAACATGTAAACTCGATCTGGTTGGTTACAAATTAGGAGCCGAATGCACTGCGAAAGTTATCCTGCCTGTTTACATCCTAACAAGGAGGTTTCATGTCGTTGCCTACTCGACAATACCCTGGAGTAGGTATCCTCACGGAAGGAGGAATAAGATGGGGCCAAAGGGTGGAGAGCCATCGGAACGGTGGTACGTTTACCCAGCTTCGGATCACACTGCACGGAGGTAGGACCTACTACTGCTTGTCTGGAATTATCTGGGCGCTTGCGCGTTGTTACAATGAGTTGTGGTTGTGCCTCTGGGGATCCCAGGATCCGGCTTACAAAGGCGCATGGATATAGGGTTTCCACGGAGAGTCCTACCCAGAATACAAGTTGTCTAACTACGGAATAATACATTACCGTGCACGTCAAGGATCCACCTACACCTAACTTGTCGTCATGGATCCGGTTACCTTCATGGGCCTTCACAGATCCGACTCCTGGCGCGGATTGGGTTCGATCCGGCTCCTTGATCCTGGGCTGGACATCCTCCATCTTCAATCAACAGCAACTGGGCTGCCCGGTGGGCCATATGCCACCATCATCTGTGGGCCACCCGAGCTTGCAGGATCTGGACCCTGTCAAAGGTACACCTATGAAGTATACCCACAAAAGTAGCCCAGAGTTCTCCGAGGCTCACCATGTCTTCCACCTTGCTCATGTCATAGAAATCTCCGGCTTGTTCCCCGAAAGTCTTGGAAATCTTGAAGAACTCTGATTTCAAAAATGCTTTTCCAAACTCTTTGTCGGAAATGCTCCTTTGTCAAGGGAATAAATCCATCGACCAAATCTTCAAATTTGTTCTCCGATGCTTTTCATGTAAGGTCTCAGATCAAATACCATGATCTTACCCGGAACCCATGGGGAGAAATTGCTCCGCCAATTTAGGTTTCGATTTCACGAGTAATTCCAACGGTAATTAATCCTTTTTACCGATTTTACTAGGGTTTACGACATGTGTCACACATCCAACGGCGCGATAGTTGCGTTCCAACCACAGGATGCGGAGCACGAATCTCATCCCCCGGCTATAAATATCGAGGTCATCGGGTTTGAACCCTAATCTCAGTAATTTCCCCCATTTCAATGCTCTAACTCAAGCGCCGCCCCCAAGCTCCTCACGCCGCCGTGTCGGATCCTCACCGGACTTTCGCCGGAGTTCCTTCTCCGCGCCGTGTTCATATGTGTTCTTAACTTCAGTGAGCCACCGTGCTGAAACCTCGTCGCCGGCAAGCTCGACCACTGCGGCAACTATTCTGGCGAGTTCTCCATCTTCAAGCTTTGTTACCCGGGCTCGTAGTGGTGAATAGGGTAATGTGAATGAGTTCATACAGTTTTCGGCTAGTCCATTGACAATAGCCTCTTTTATGCACATGTCTTCTCCTCCTCAGCCGGATCCTCTGGTGATCACACCTCTCGCCGTCGCCCCTCCTCCCCTTATTCCCGTCCGCTTGGACCCAACTCAGAGATCCGGCAAAACCATTGACTCTGACACTCATATGACGGATCCATCTGAAGTAGCCGGGAAGGAGAAGATGGAACAGAAGGTGGAAGAAGCCGCCAAAAGATGCAAAGCCTGAACCCGCGAGGGTGAGGTGAAGGGACAGTGGTCGCCTTGCACTGCAGTGGAGGAGGAGCTACGGGCCATGGAATCCGAGGGGTTCCTTAAGCCCGGAACTTGGCGAGTGGTTTCGAGTGCTCCTTGCCCCGCGCCCGAAGCTGGAGAACTGGTGCTGACGAAGGCATTGATCGAGCAAGGCTTTTCGTTTCCGCCGAGCGACTTCTTCTTGGAAATCCTCAAGACGTACCAGCTCCAGCCCCACAACATTTCTTCGAATAGCCTCCTCGCCATATCCAACCACATTACACTATGCGAGGGTCACCACGGATAAAGCCGGATCTGACTTTGGTTTTCAGTATTATTTCTCCGTCAAGAAGGAGTCCGTGCCCAAGGGCAAAACGCTTACAAACTGCGGGAGCGTAACCTTCAAGATCTGGCGCGACCGCATCTACCCTCAAACAGACAGACATGAGTTCGTGAGGTACTAGTCAGCCGGGTTATTTTATGTGAATGACTCGGAAACGCCAGAAAGCACAAGGAAGATCCCTCCTTTCAAGGATGGTCTTACTGCCGAAGTCTCCGCCTGGAACGCCAATCCCCACCTCTCCGACTTCCCAGAGGTTGAAAAGATGGCCAAGCGGATCTCCAAGCTCGTGAGTTATGGGTTGATGGGGAAAGATCTAACCATGTCTTGGTTTACCGAGTGGATCCAACCCCTTCAACACCGCGAACAACTAATGTACCTCTTCACTGGCCGCGAAGACAACATGTGCGCCAACAAGGACAATCTATCTTCCGATGCCCTGGACAAGTGGCTCCGGGTCACGATCAAGATTCCGCGCGAGGTTCACTCCAGTGTGTACGGACATGACATCTATACAGGAGGCGTTGGTCCTTCCGTAAGAATTTTTCCAACTTGACTATGTTCCTTTCATGCCTGCTAATTTGCCCAAGGACTTAACTTTTTACAGTTTGATTCACTAGAGGAGAAGGACCTTAGATTCTTGGTCTGGACCCCCATCACAAGACCATCCAACCCGGATCCCGCATCTGACGCATACAAGGACGACGAGACCGAGCCAATTCTCCCTTCCAAGCGGAAACGAGAATCTGACCCCGGCAACACATCCCAGCGCGGACGCGGAGTTCGCGGTTCAAAAACTTCCAGTGCCACCACCAGGACATTGGAGAAAGAGAAGCTCTGTCTCAAGGAGATAGACACCAGCAAGAAGGGAGGAATCGAACAGTTCTTTACCAAGACTAGGTATTGGATCTTTTCCGGCTATCCACCTACCTTTTTATTATGGACTCCTTTGTTATGTGAACCTTTTTTGGGCATGCAGCAAGAAGATCGTAGAAAATCTCAAGAAGAAGGCTAAACCATCTCCAGCACCCATGCCAATCACACCAAAGCAAGAGGCACCCTCGAAGCTTGCTCCGTCGACCGTTCCTACCAAAGAAAAGGATGTCATCCAAATTGATCACGACACAGAAGAGTTAGCGGCTCCAGCAAGGGAACTAGCAACTCGATGCCTTCTACTGAAGAGGAACATAAAAATTTGGTTGAAGCTCCGGTTGATGATGCCTCACAAAGAAAGGAAGTTGTCGATGGTACGCCCTCAATGCATCCCCAATTTTTCCGATTCTTTGTCGGGCACCACTCCACCAGCGTTATAATGAAATAACGCACTTGATGAATGAAGTCTGGGGCAACCAGGAAACTGAAAAGGAGGACCTGGAAGATTTCGATGATGCTTTCCGCACCTTCTTCACCAAGCACAAGGCCATCCAACAGGTAACACTAGCCCCCAAGTATTGGGTTATGCTTTTTCCGAGTAAAAGAGCTAGCCAAGGTAAACCTCTGACTTTCTCTCTGCTCCGACCATCACTATAACATAGAAGTGATTTTTTTCCACATTTGCTACCCAAAAAGCCATCAGTTGATGACATCTCTGCCAAGCTCAAGACGATCGAGGCCGTGCATGAGTCCGTCCAAGCCTCCTTAAAGGAATCTCAAGAAAATGAGGTAAAGCTCAAAAAGGAAGTTGGAGGAAACACATGCACTAGCCATGGCGGAGCTGGAGAAGAAGTTGAAAGCCAGCGAAAGTGCATGCAATGTCATCACAACTGAAGACTGCCGAGGCGGAAGCGAAAGCGGTTGACGACATCATCTTCCGTAAACTCTCTTTTTTTCCTTGGTTCTATCATACTCGAATTTTCTCAAGGGTGTAAGCGGAAACTGGTCAAAATTGTTTTGCAACGTGTTTTTGTAGCTGCCCTTGGATTTGTTCGCAACGCCGCTTACGGACTCTCCCGGACCGAGGCCCATGACGAAGGCAGAAACGCCATCAAGGATCTGATGGGGGCCTGCCGGAAAGTAGCAGGAAAGCTATCCATGAAACAAGCTAGCACAAAGATTGCGGACAAGATGACAAAACTTATGTCTGCCGTGCCGGAACTCATCAGGGACTGGCAGGAGTCTTCTGCTCGCGGTATCGCAGGTCATGCCTTGGTCATGTGCAAAGCACATTTTCAGTTTATGGATTTTGCGAGAATTTCCCGTGGAGTTCCAAAGGGCACCAATGTGAAGAAGCTGATCAGAGACGTCCATGAGTACGACTCCCTCTACGCCTCCTAGATCAACCATGAAGAATGGTTTAAAAAGTATGAGATTCCTATGGGTCTTGCTCCGGATGGTGAAGAAGCGGCGGAGGAGGAGTCCCCCTTGAGCTCGAGTCATTCCGGTAGCAGCTCCGACAAGGACATCACCTACGATGCTTTGGGAGATGATAAGTCGGAGTCCTCTAGCTGATGTGTGCCTGAGATAAAAACCATGAGCTGTATCATTTGCCCCAGAGCGGGTCTGTAAACTAAATACTTAAGCTTTTGAATTAGCTAGGGAAAACTCGCATGTATGTAATGGGACGAACATAGTACCATTTTATATATATGTGCAAGTGTTGGTTTCCGCATTTCTCCGGCTTACTCACTTGACGTTTCGCGAGCCGGAAAACCTGTAAGCCAGAAAAGCTCACCGCGGTGATGGAGCCTAATGGCAATCCATCCAGAACCTCGGAAACAAGCACCCATCGTTAGGTGCCAGAAATCGTTACTAGGAATCTGCAAGTTCGCAAGAGAAAACACATATCCCAGAAAACTTAAGTTTACGTCCTACTAGACGATTTTGAAAATCTAAAATTTATACACGCCTAGGCGGAAAGCTCCATCTATGCGGTTTTAGTCAGAAAGAACATACATGATCAAAAAATGAACAACTAAAGGAGGTAAAATACTCATAGACTGAACCATATGCTTTATTTCATTGCTCATGTATCATAACTATTACAAGGTATGTAATATGGTAACTGCTAAGTGTGAAAATGACGTAGTTGTGCGATGTTCCAAGGGTGATCTGCCTCGTCGTAGATGTCACTCGGATCATCCCTCTTTCTCTTCCTGAGGAAGTTTCTATTTCTATCCTTCAACTCACGGATATCTATGGGGTACTATGATCTGTTATGCAATACTTTACTGACGACGAAGGGTCCTTCCCATGGACATTGCAACTTAAGCGCCTTCCCATGGAGACCAGGTCACCTTCTTTAAACCAGAGATTCCGAACACGGCAGCTATGATAGTGGCGCGGTTTCTGCTGGTATATGGTGGAGCGCTGGTCTACTAAGTCTCTAGCCTCTTCAAGCAGATCCACAGATAGTTGTCGAGTCTCATCTTCATTTGCTTCATTGTAGGCGGAAACTCGCGGGGAATTATGGATGATGTTGAAATGTAACACTGCTTCGGCTCCATATACTAGGAAGAATGGTGTAAAACCAGTTGATCTGTTGGGGGTTATACGTAAACTCCACAAAACAACATCTAACTCATCTGCCCAAGCTCCGACTGCTCTACGTAGGGGTGCTTCTGGGCGAGGTTTGATTTCGACTGGTATGAGGCTGTTGGCTCGCTTGCCCTCTCCATTGGACTGTGCATGAGACACAGATGCAAGGTCAAGCCGAATCCCAACGTCATTACAGTACTCCTTCAATTCTCAGTGTGCGAAGTTCGTTCCATTATCTTTATGATGTTGTGTGCTATGTCGAATCTCACCACGAGGCTATAGAACTTTTTTAGTGCCGTAGCACCATCGGCTTTCCTAACTGGCTTGGCCTCGATCCATTTGTTGAATTTATCAACTGCGACCAAGAGGTACTCAAAACTGCCAGAGGACAATTCTGTAATTTTCTGACCATATGGAGCCCCCATACCGCAAACGACCAAGTGATAGGGATGGTCTTTAGCTCTTGACCTGGTACATTTGGTTGTGTAGCATAGTATTGACAGCCCCGACAGGTTCCGACTAACTTCTCAGCATCAGCTTTTGCTGTCAGCCAAAAGAATCTTTGCGTGAAGGCTTTTGCAACGAGGAACCTGGAAGCGACATAATCCCCGCAATCGCCAAGGTGAATCTCTCTGAGTATTGAAATGCCATCTTCATTGGAGTCACACTTCTGGAAAATTCCGGTTGTGCTTCTCTTGTAGAGCTATCCATTAATTATTGTGTAGGACTTTGCTCGTCTGATGATCTGCGAGAACCTCGCCCTCTGGCAACTTCTGATCGATGATGTAATATAGGTAAGGCTTGGTCCATGCTGGAGTGATGACCATCACCTCCTTTGCCGGAGACACTACCACGTCTGGGTTTTCCGGGTTAGCGCCCTTCACCGAGGGTGTCCTCATGTGCTCAAGGAAAATTCCGGGTGGAATTGACTTCCGGCCAGATCCGAGCTTGGACAACATGGTTGCCGCTATGTTGTTGTCTCTTCTGACATACTTGACTTTGTATCCGAGAAAGCACTTGGCGATCTCGTCAACTTCATCTATGTAAGCCGCTATGAAGGAATTCCTGACATTCCAGGTTCCGGCTACTTGTTGTGCCACCAGGTTGGAGTCTCCGCAACATGTGATGTGCTTGATCCCGATCTCGTTCGTGATGCACAGTCCATGTAGTAAGCCTCATACTCCGCCATATTGTTAGTGGCCTCAAAGTGAATCTGCAGAACATACTGTAGTTCTTCTCCAGTTGGTGAATTCAGGGTAACTCCAATCCCCGAGCCTTGATGTTTCTTGGATCCATCAAAATGCATGACCCAGGGCTCTGGTTTTGGAATGGGTGTGCCCTCTGGCGCTTCAGTCTAGTCGACGAAGAAATCCGCCAAAACATGTGAATTGATTGCATCTCTAGCTTTGTAGTTGATGTCGAGGGCGAAGAGTTCTATTCCCCTCTTCGCTACTCGTCTCGTTGCGTCGGAGTTGTTGATGATGGTTGACAATGGAACTCTACTCACAACTGTCATTGGGTGCTCTTGGAAGTAGTGTCTCAGCTTCCGACATCCTAGGAATACTCCATAGGCTAGTTTTTGAAAGTGAGGATATCTTTGCTTGGAATCCATGAGGACCTCATTGATGTAGTAGACGGGCCGTTGGACTCCATACTCGTAGCCTTCTTCCTTTCGCTCCACCACGATGATTATACTGACAACCCTGTTGGAAGCTGCCAAGTAGAGGAGCATTGGCTCCGACTCTGCTGGTGCCGCCAAGATGGGTGCGGAGGAGAGTATTCTCTTCAACTCATGTAATGTTGTGGCTGCTGTATCGTCCCAGACAAATTTGTCTGCTTTCTTCAATAGCTTGTAGAGGGGCATTGCCTTCTCGCCAAGACGACTAACAAATCGACTAACTGCTGCTACACAACTAGTCAATCGTTGTACATCTTTGAGACAAGTTGGCCCCTTGATGTTCATAATGGCCTTGATCTTCTCCAGGTTCACCTCAATGCCTATGTGGGAGACAATGAAGCCAAGGAGTTTTTTGGCTGGTATGCCGAAGACGCACTTCAGCCGATTTAACATCATCTTCTACTTCGAGAGATTATCGAAAGTTTCCTTGAGGTCACTGATCAGGTCGGATACCTTCCGGGTCATGACCGCGATGTCGTTGATGTAGGTGTGCACGTTCCGGCCAATCTGGTCCTTCAGGCATCACTCGATCATACGCTGGTAGGTGGCACCTACATTTTTCAAACCAAAGGGCATGGTGACATAGGAGTAAGTGCCAAAAGGGGTGATAAAGGAAGTCGCCTTTTGGTCAGACTCCTACATTCGGATCTGATGATACCCGAAATATGCGTCAAGAAAACACAGAAGTTCCGCCCTGGCCGTCGATTCAATGACTTGGTCAATGCGAGGCAAGGGAAACACATCCTTCAGACAATGCTTGTTCAAGCCGGAGTAATCGATGCACATTCTTAGTATTTTAGAATTCTTTTTGGGTACAATGACAAGATTTGCGACCCAATTTGTGTGGATAACTTCTACTACAAAACCTGCCTCTAGTAACTTTGCTAATTCCATTTCTACGGCGCGGTGCTTCTTGTCTCCAAAGCGCCGCATAGCTTGCTTCACTGGCTTTGCACCAGGGTTTATGTTGAGGTAGTGCTCGGCGAGTTCCCTTGGTACTCCGGACATGTCAGAAGGTTGCCATGGGATGATATCCAAGTTTGTTTGGAAGTACTCGACGAGTGCGTCTTCCTATTTGGGGTCCAGGCCTATGTCAACGGAGACTTGGCACTGCCTTCCTTGAGGTCTACCTTCGGCCTTGAACGTGGTCTTCTGGTCAGAGATCTGCTTCTTGGTGGTATGCATCTTAGCCAGATCCACCGCGGCCCTGTAGCCTTGCATGTCCTCACCAGAAATAACGTACTCTACGAAAGCGGCCTCACCTTCTTCATACTCTTTAGCCTTCTTGAAGTCTTCCGATATAGTGATCATACCTTTAGGATCCGGAATCTTGAGCTTGTTGTAGCATGGAACTTGTGGTACGTTGGCCTGCCGAAGATCACGTGGTAGGAACTTTTGAAGGGCACAACCACAAATGTGATCATATCCTCACGGTAGTTATTAACATCACCGAAGTCCATAGGAAGTTTAATGCTGCCCAAGGAGTTTTCCTTTTAACCCGGAACCACATCATGGAATTACATGGTGCTATGCTTGAGTTGTTCCTTGGTAAGGTTCATTTTCTCCAAGGTTACCAGGTACATGATGTTCATGATGGCTCCGCCGTTGTTGACGTCAGAAACCCACTGGCGGGCAGAGACGGGCAACACCGTAGAGCCGGGAACAACTAGGGCTGCGGCTGGCCCTAGTCCCTCTGAGCGACGGCCCGCAAAGCCTCCTGGTCGCACGCACCGATGTTTATCACAAGGGCGTGCCACCTGACCTATACCTGGTCGGGAAGGTGTGGATGATGCCTCGCTTAGTTTCCTGCGGGGCACACACGTAAACGTTAAATACGAGCCTCGATCGGCTCTCAGGTTATCCTGTGAATCGGCTCAAAGAGCCGATCCACCCATGATTCGGACGGGGTGTCCGAATATATGGTGGTCCTGCTTGATCAATGTAAAGCTAATGAGATCTACGACGATGCGGGGTTTTCACCGCATAATCGGATCATCCTACTCACGATTCGGGCCTCGCGCTCGCGCACGGTGACCGTAAGCCGATCCTAGACAGGGCCTAAAAACCAACACGAGGTTGATCCCGGAACATCCGTTCTAGGACTAGCAAACGCCACCCTACACGCCGCTGGATCCTCCGACCCCTTGTAAGGCCTAACTATTGCAGATATTAAACTAATCCTTGTAGAACAAGGAGCAATCGTAACGGATCAGATCTACTAAACTATGATCAAGCGGGGTGCCGCCCCTACGCCTAAGATAGGTGTAAGGGCGGCTAGACATGCAAGGGTTGCACTACGAAAGCATGCAGCATGAAGAACAATGCTAACCCTAACATGTCTAAGATAACTACGTTGCTCGCCATCAAAAAGGCTTCAGCACGAGCAACGCATGAACAACGTAGGCAGGCTTGTGCTGCCTAGATCGCAAGATGCGATCTAGGCAGCATGATGCTTACCGGTAGAAACCCTCGAGACGAAGGAGTTGGCGATGCGCCGAGATTTGTTTGTGGTTGAACGTTGGTTGTTGTTTATTCCATAAACCCTAGATACATATTTATAGTCCAGCGGACTTTCTAATGTGGGCGTGCACTAAACCGTGCACGAGTAAGATTCTATCTCTAAATTAAGATGCGATCTAATATGTTACAGATACATGGGCAATTAAGCCCAATTTGGTATAAAAGGCCGATTCACGTATTTCTTCCATATATATATTCTTCAAGTCCATCTTGATCGCGGCCCACCTCTGACTTGGTCAAATTCTGGTGATAACACATGCCCCCCTGGTTTTGGAAATGACATTTCCAAAATCATTACGCTTCCTTTCATCGGGTCATGTCGTGGCAGAGCGAACTGCCGCGAGTATCCGTCACCATGATGACTTGCCTTCTCAACTTCTCCGCGTGACTTGGCAGTCTTTTCTCTTTCTTTCAAGCACCACTTCCTCGGAAACTGCTGTGGCATTGAATTTCCACTATATCCCCTTTATTTAACCGTTCTAAACGGCTTGCGTCTCCTTCGTCCTCCTCGCATTAGCACCAAAAACCCTCTGTGCCGCCATGTCTTCTTCCTCTTCCTCCGAGTTTTCCTACGGGTCCGACTCCTCCCGCGAGACGCCGCCGGAAATTCGCGCCCCGGAAGACTGGGACGAGGAGAGCCATGCCTCCTCCATTTGGTCCGAGGACGACAAGTCCTTGACCAGCGGGGATGAAGATCTTCGGTTCCTCGCCGATGGGGAGCTCGGAGCCAAAAAGCGAGGACGACCAGTTCTCCTGGGACGGCTGCCCCACCTCTGAAGAAGAGGGAGAAGAAGACGACGACGACGACGACGATGACTCCCTCGAAGGCTACCCGCCGGCGAAGCGCCTCCGCATGTGGTGGGACGACGACAGCAGCGATGACGAAGACGGGGATGAAGCCCCCGTAGAGGGCTACGGGAGTAGCGACGAGGAGCCCATCGGCAGCAGTGCCGATGAGAGTTCCGAGGGTGACGACGAGGGCAGTGATGGCCCGTAGATTAGGATCGACTAGTATAGGCCTAGCAGTAGTAGATTGGTCAATAGACCCTCCTTTTGTCCTTCCTTCTTCGAGTAATCGGTTCTTCCTTTGTAAGAAATCCTGTTTATTAATGAAGAAATTTCCCCAATTTGGCACTGTCGATTCCTTTTGAACCGATTCTCGATGAGCCGATGGCAACGCATCGGGTCTTCATGAATTATCCCCCATTCTTTCGAATAAAGAACTTAAGTTCCGCCAGATCACCACCCTTGACGAAAATCGCGGTGCAGGACTAGCCGATGGCCACCCAATCGGCTTTTAAAAACGGAGCATCCATCAGGCCAGCTGCCCCCCGAGTCCCAGTCAAGGCGAGCAGAGACGAGGGCATGCCATTCAGACAGACGGACTTGGGCTAGACCATGTCCGAGGGAACTACCATGCAGAGCCGGCCGATTCCCAGCAAAATCGGCTCTCCAAGGCAGAGAACCTTTAGGGTGAGCTGCCCCCCGAGCTTCAGTCCGTCCTGCACCTTGCCGGTCAGAACTGCAATCCATCCTTGACCCAACCTGCACGTCCAGGTTGCTCTTGGCGTTGTTTCTTGAAGAGAGGATCCGAGCCGTTGAACCATTGAAACACTCCATCGAGGAGTTCTCCCATCATAGTCTCTCTTCGTGCTCCACTGACCCTCTGACAGTTATACCTCTTGAGTCGATGGCCATGCATCGGCTTTTATATCCTTAAATCGATGTCTGCTGCATCGGCTGTGCTCGAAAATTTAAGAATTTTCGGATTTTTATCTTTTTACGGCCGACTAGTGCATCGGCCCCCATATTCCAATACCCATCACCAAAGGGTGAGACGCCTCCATTGCATATCCTTGTGTTCTATCCACCTGGGTGCCCCCCCGAGCCGATTCTGTCAAGAGAATTGATGGTATCGGCTCCGTTGGATAACTTGTTGAACCCAGGCAGAATGGTGGGTGAGGATAATTTTGGCCGATTGCTGGAATCGGCCTCCACGTTGCTTGCTCGGTGAAGGTTTTGTAAGTTCCCTTCATAAAAGTTTTTGGGGCCGATCACAAGGATCAGCCTCGCCATGTTTGCTCATTGACATGTTCTTGCTACTCGTTCAGGCCGGTAGACAGAACCAGCCCAATCTCTGACTTTATCATGTTGGCACGCTTGCTGTCGTCCACCTTGGATGTATCGTGTAAGCGTGGAGCACTGAGCTTCGTCGGAAGAACGAGCACCATGTTTGTGCCAGCCGATGTCTCATCATCGGCTTTCCTTTGCTTGGGGCGCCACTCCATTTTCCGTGGACGACCCTCTTCATCCAGGGTTCGCTGAACCTTCGCAGCCAGATCGAGGCCTTGCCTTCCTCAATGTATGCAAGTATAACCTCTCGGCTTCTTCCAGGCCGCGCAATCGTTGAACCCTGCGTTTCGGGAACGGCTGAGTCCGTCGGGGCACCACCTTGGCCGGTGGTACTGTCTTCTTCTTCTCCCTCGTCTTCTGAATCTTCGAGATCTTCCAACCGAGGGGACTCAGCTCGTTTGCTCTGTGGCGGGAGAGGTCCTAAGCGCTCGAGCACGGACACGTTGGCTGCCTCCTTCTTCTTCCGGTTGCATTCTGGGCAATTGCCGATTGTTGGCAATCGGCTCATTCCTGAATCCCAGCAGTGCCTGAAGAAAGGACAATCCCAGTGCCTGTCCTCGTCGTCTTGCTCCCTTGCCTTTCCCTTGGCACAACGCTCGTGCTCCTCCTCATCGCGATTCTGCCGACGATGTCTCCTGGCTTCTCTGGCCAGACGAACTCTTTCATCATCACTGCTGGACCGTCGGCGTTGGTCGTACTGACCCACATACTTGTTGAGGAGGTGATCAGAGAGAGGTCGCTGATATCTTATGTTCTTTACTTCTCCCTCTGTGACGTAGCGCTTGCCGTCGTGGCGGAGCCGATCGCGTGGAGCGGCTTCCTCTGTTTCTTTGCTATGAGAGCAGCTGCCCTCATCTCCATCCTTGCCAGCGTGGTGTCCAAGATCTACCATGTTGATATTGCACGGAAACCCGGCTGGCACCCCGCATGGCAAGCATACTCCACCATGTTCACGGCGGGGAAGGGCTGGGTATCGACCTTCATGGCGTGCTGGTTGAAAACTAGACGCCCGTTCTCTATCGCCGCTTGGATGTGCTGACGCCACACCCTGCAGTCGTTGGTGGCATGGGAGAGCGAGTTATGCCATTTGCAGTATGGCTTTCCATTCAGCTCTTGCGCCGTGGGGAATTTGAGACCTTCAGGTATCTTCAACTGCTTTTCCTTGAGTAGGAGGTCGAAGATTTGCTCAGTCTTGGTCACGTCAAAATCAAATCCCCTGGGCGGGCCTGGTGGCTTTACCCATTTGCAGGACACGGGGGTTCTTCCCCGAGTCCACTCAGCCACTGCTATTTCTTGGTCTCCCGCAGGAACTTCGTCCTCCTCTGCATCGACCAGGGCTAATGCACGCTTGAACTTGTCTTGGTACAGGTCTGGGTGGCGCTGTTCATATGCTGAAAGTTTCGAACCACGTGCGCCGGCGAGGGATAATACGCTTGGGAGGCCATGTCCTTGAGCTGTGTTGCAAGGCCCGCTACGCCAACTCGGCTCGCTTCCTTTTCGGTTATACGAACCGAATAACATCGGTTCCTAAGATTCCTGAAGCGCTGGATGTGATTCTGTCACCGTTTCTCCGCGCTTCTGACGTAGCTGTGCTAGATCGGCAATGCTAGACTCGGAAGCTTCTGAATGATATTGCTCATGGAACTGCTCTTCCAACTGCTTCCAAGTTTGGATGGAGTTCGGTGGTAGCGATGTGTACCACCCGAAAGCCGATCCTGTGAGGGACTGTGAGAAGAACCTCACGCGCAACTCATCTGACGCTGAGATCGTGCCCAGCTGTGCCAAATATCGGCTCACATGCTCGATGGAGCTGGAACCATCTGATCCACTAAACTTTGTGAAGTACGGGAGCCGATATTTGGGTGGCAGCGGGATCAGTTCGTAGCTGTTGGGGTACGGCTTGGTGTAGCCGAACGCTTTCCTTTTCGGCATCATACCGAACTGATCTTTCAGAATTGTACAAATCTGATCCGCTGTGATGGCTGAAGGTGTCGAACCACGAAGGTTCGCCGGGGTGGCATACTTCACCAGCCATGCTTGCTTTTCCGGTTCTAAGCCAACTGCAGGAGCTGGGCTTTGGAGGTTCGTCGGGGTGGCGTACTTAGCCAGCCACGATTGCTTCTCAGGATCGGCTCCTGACGTTCCTCCTGCCGTTCCAGAGGCCGCTGATATTGCAGCCTGGTTCGAGAGTGCCCAGGCGTTGCAGTCCGGTATGTATGCGCACGTGTATCCGTGCGGGATCTCCTTAGGCGGCTCAGGTAGGAATTGGTAGTCCCTAGGATCACCACCATCCTTGTAGACGACATATGCCGATGAGTTCGGCAGTTCCGGTGCTACCCATGCGAACGGCTGGGGCTGGAGTGGCATCTCTCCTTTGAAAGTCCCCAGAGCCGGTCCCGACGGGGAGTACCGGTGACTCATGATTTCCTGGACGACGCGCAGAGCGACACGCTCCAAGGTGTTCACCAGGCTCTCAGAGTGGCGGTGCAGCGAATGAGCCACCATGTAGTTGATCTCCTGCCGCAGCGACCTGGTGCGTTCTTCTGACGGAGCGGATAGGTCCACTCCATCGAGCGCGCCTTCGGGTGTGAAACCCTTCCACCTGACGCCATGGGTGCGGGTTCGGTGGAAGGAGCCGATGAGTTCGGCTTCGAGGGTTGCCTTGATCTCGTCATGCTTCTTCTTGAGCTCATCGAGGCGGATCCGCGTATGTGACCGGAGTGTCTTCCGCCATCTCGGATGTAGATGGCGATGTCGTGGATGTCGTCGACCGTCCCACCGGGCGTGCCGAGAATGTGTTGACGTCGAAACCCACCGGCGGGCGGAGACGGGCAACACCGTAGAGCCGGGAACAACTAGGGCTGCGGCTGGCCCTAGTCCCTCCGAGCGACGGCCCGCAAAGCCTCCTGGTCGCACGCACCGATGTTTATCACAAGGGCGTGCCACCTGACCTATACCTGGTCGGGAAGGTGTGGATGATGCCTCGCTTAGTTTCCTGCAGGGCACACACGTAAACGTTAAATACGAGCCTCGATCGGCTCTCGGGTTATCCCGTGAATCGGCTCAAAGAGCCGATCCACCCATGATTCAGACGGGGTGTCCGAATATATGGTGGTCCTGCTTGATCAATGTAAAGCTAATGAGATCTACGACGATCTGGGGTTTTCACCGCATAATCGGATCATCCTACTCACGATCGGGCCTCGCGCTCGCGCACGGTGACCGTAAGCCGATCCTAGACAGGGCCTAAAAACCAACACGAGGTTGATCCCCGGAACATCCGTTCTAGGACTAGCAAACGCCACCCTACACGCCGCTGGATCCTCCGACCCCTTGTAAGGCCTAACTATTGCGGATATTAAACTAATCCTTGTAGAACAAGGAGCAATCGTAACGGATCAGATCTACTAAACTATGATCAAGCGGGGTGCCGCCCCTACGCCTAAGATAGGTGTAAGGGCGGCTAGACATGCAAGGGTTGCACTACGAAAGCATGCAGCATGAAGAACAATGCTAACCCTAACATGTCTAAGATAACTACGTTGCTCGCCATCAAAAAGGCTTCAGCACGAGCAACGCATGAACAACGTAGGCAGGCTTGTGCTGCCTAGATCGCAAGATGCGATCTAGGCAGCATGATGCTTACCGGTAGAAACCCTCGAGACGAAGGAGTTGGCGATGCGCCGAGATTTGTTTGTGGTTGAACGTTGGTTGTTGTTTATTCCATAAACCCTAGATACATATTTATAGTCCGGGGGACTTTCTAATGTGGGCGTGCACTAAACCGTGCACGGGTAAGATTCTATCTCTAAATTAAGATGCGATCTAATATGTTACAGATACATGGGCAATTAAGCCCAACTTGGTATAAAAGGCCGATTCACGTAATCCTTATATATATATATTCTTCAAGTCCATCCTGATCGCGGCCCACCTCTGACTTGGTCTAATTCTGGTGATAACAGCCGTCCATGCGGCACTTGGAGAATTCATACTCGTCCATGCGGGGACTAACAACCAAAGTGTAGCACTCTTTGGGGATTACCGTCGGATGGTTTCCTCTGTCAAACGTGCAAGGTTTCTCCGACCACTTGACGTATTGCGGAACTGTCGGAACCGTGGTGTTCAAAGTTCGGAGGGCGGATTTGTTTGCCCGCATAGTGGGAGTGCTGAGGAAACTGTGATATGCACCGGAACTATTCTTTTCGAAGGGACTGGAGGTGTTTGTTGAGGTACCCTCCTTGGGTTCCGGTGAAGCCCTATCCTCGTCCATGTCCTCAGTGTTTTCCTTTTTTTCTCCTTGCCTTTGCCTCCCTTGCCACGTGGCCGAGCTTTTCGGGCACGCTTGTAACCTGCTTCTGGATCCGCCTTGAGGTCGTTGACCCACTTGTAGTGGCGGTTGGTGTGTGTGGAGTTGCCCGTTGTAGGATCAAAGTGAGCCAAGCACGACATATCCCTATATGCTTCGTATGTTTGGGGAGTGCGGGTTCCAGCAGTCATGACCTCGTCACTGCGCTGCTGGCCCCTGCCGGCTCCGCCACCACGGCCGTGGCCTCGTCCTCCGCCTTGACCTCTCTAGAATGTCATGGCGACCAAGTCTGATCCGCCACTTTTCTGTTCTTAAGGGTTCTTCTGCTTGTTATTGTCGTTGTTGTTTTTCTTCTGTTGGTGCAGGGTTATAGTTGCTCGCCTGCAAGTCTCCTCCTCCTCCGTCATCATCCGGCGATGAGTGAGTGTTGGCGATGGAGATCATAGCATTGAGGTTTAGCCTTCGTGCGTTGTGTTCGCACGTCAACTTGTGCTTGGAGCAAGCTTCCCCTCTGCAATCCTCGTATGAAGGTCAACATAGCCGTTGTTTCATCAACGTTCTTATAGGAGTTTATTGTCTCTAACCACCAAGAGAGATATTCTCGGGAGGTTTCCGACTTCTTCGAATGCGCCTGCGGATTGCTGGTGGTGTGAGGTCTCTTGTAGGTGCCATTGAAGTGTGCCTCGAAGGCTATCTTCAGGTCAAACCAACAAAATATGGATTTCTCCGGGAAGTCATTGGGCCATACACGTGCCAGACCAACAAGGTACAACTGGAGCATGTGGCAGGCAATATTGGGATTTCGTCCTGCGAAGTCGACGGTGTTGTAGTAGTCATCGATCCAAGTGTCACGCCTCTCCTTGTCGTCATAATGCTTCAGTTTCTGGGTAGCTTGAGCTCAAGACCTTTTGGAGTTTTCTCCTTGCGGATTCTCTTCGCAAAGCACTTGGGACCAGTGTAGCCAATGTTGTACTCATTCAAACGGTCCCGAGCGTCGCGCATGGTGCAGCCGTGTTCGCCTATTCCGCCATCTGGGGAGCGTGAACGTGACCTTGACCTTCTACCTCTGCCTCCCTTAATGGGTGGTGGTGACGAAGACCATGCGGGGGCTTGTGATGCCTCTTGCTTCCGCCATTGGATTCGCCACACCCCTCCTTGTGGTGATGACTCCGGGTGTGGTGGCTTCTGATACGTCTCCGACGTATCGATAATTTCTTATGTTCTATGCCATATTATTGATGATACCTACATGTTTTATGCACACTTTATGTCATATTCGTGCATTTTCTGGAACTAACCTATTAACAAGATGCCGAAGTGCCGATTGCTGTTTTCTCGCTGTTTTTGGTTTCGAAATCCTAGTAACAAAATATTCTCGGAATTGGACGAAACGAAGACCCGGGGGCCTATTTCGCCACGAACCTTCCGGAAGACCGAAGAGCATACGAAGTGGGGCCACGAGGTGGCCAAACCACATGGCGGCGCGGCCAAGGGGGCCCGCGCCGCCCGTGGTGTGGGCCCCTCGTCAGCCCCCCGACTCTGCCCTTCCGCCTACTTAAAGCCTCCGTCGCGAAACCCCTGATGCGAAAAACCACGATACGGAAAACCTTACTGAGACGCCGCCGCCGCCGATCCCATCTCGGGGGATTCTGGAGATCTCCTCCGGCACCCGGCGGAGAGGGGATTCATCTCCCGGAGGACTCTACGCCGCCATGGTCGCCTCCGGAGTGATGAGTGAGTAGTTCACCCCTGGACTATGGGTCCATAGCAGTAGCTAGATGGTTGTCTTCTCCTCATTGTGCTTCATTGTTGGATCTTGTGAGCTGCCTAACATGATCAAGATCATCTATCCGTAATACTCTATGTTGTGTTTGTCGGGATCCGATGGATAGAGAATACCATGTTATGTTAATTATCAAGTTATTGCATATGTGTTGTTTATGATCTTGCATGCTCTCCGTTATTAGTAGAGGCTCTGGCCAAGTTGATGCTAGTAACTCCAAGAGGGAGTATTTATGCTCGATAGTGGGTTCATGCCTGCATTGACACCGGGACGGTGACAAAAAGTTCTAAGGTTGTGTTGTGCTTGTTGCCACTAGGGATAAAACATTGATGCTATGTCCGAGGATGTAGTTATTGATTACATTACGCACCATAGTTAATGCAATTGTCCGTTGCTTTGCAACTTAATACTGGAAGGGGTTCGGACGATAACCCGAAGGTGGACTTTTTAGGCATAGATGCGGTTGGATGGCGGTCTATGTACTTTGTCGTAATGCCCAATTAAATCTCACTATACTTATCATGACATGTATGTGCATTGTTATGCCCTCTCTATTTGTCAATTGCCCGACTGTAATTTGTTCACCCAACATGCTTTTATCTTATGGGAGAGACACCTCTAGTGAACTGTGGACCCCGGTCCATTCTTTTAATACTGAAATACAAATCTGCTGCAATACTTGTTTTACTATTTCTCTGCAAACAATCATCTTCCACACAATACGGTTAATCCTTTGTTACAGCAAGCCGGTGAGATTGACAACCTCACTGTTCCGTTGGGGCAAAGTACTTTGGTTGTGTTGTGCCGGTTCCACGTTGGCGCCGGAATCCCTGGTGTTGCGCCGCACTACATCCCGCCGCCATCAACCTTCAACGTGCTTCTTGGCTCCTCCTGGTTCGATAAACCTTGGTTTCTTTCCGAGGGAAAACTTGCTGCTGTGCGCATCATACCTTCCTCTTGGGGTTGCCCAACGAACGTGTGAAATACACGCCATCAAGCATATTTTCTGGCGCCGTTGTCGGGGAGATCAAGACACGCTGCAAGGGGAGTCTCCACTTCTCAACCGCTTTACTTTGTTTTTGTCTTGCTTTATTTTATTTACTACTTTGTTTGCTGCATTATATCAAAACACAAAAAAATTAGTTGCTAGTTTTACTTTATTTACTGTCTTGTTTGCTATATCAAAAACACAAAAAAATTAGTTTACTTGCATTTACTTTATCTAGTTTGCTTTATTTACTACTGCTAAAATGGCCAACCCTGAAAATACTAAGTTGTGTGACTTCACTAGCACAAATAATAATGATTTCCTATGCACACCTATTGCTCCACCTGCTACTACAGCAGAATTCTTTGAAATTAAACCTGCTTTACTGAATCTTGTTATGCGAGAGCAATTTTCTGGTGTTAGTTATGATGATGCTGCTGCCCATCTCAATAATTTTGTTGAACTATGTGAAATGCAAAAGTATAAAGATGTAGATGGTGACATTATAAAATTAAAATTGTTTCCTTTCTCATTAAGAGGAAGAGCTAAAGATTGGTTGCTATCTCTGCCTAAGAATAGTATTGATTCATGGACTAAATGCAAGGATGCTTTTATTGGTAGATATTATCCCCCTGCTAAAATTATATCTTTGAGGAGTAGCATAATGAATTTTAAACAATTGGATAATGAACATGTTGCTCAAGCTTGGGAAAGAATGAAATCTTTGGTTAAAAATTGCCCAACCCATGGACTGACTACTTGGATGATCATCCAAACCTTCTATGCAGGACTAAATTTTTCTTCGTGGAATTTATTGGATTCGGCTGCTGGAGGTACCTTTATGTCCATCACTCTTGGTGAAGCAACAAAGCTCCTTGATAATATGATGGTTAATTACTCTGAATGGCACACGGAAAGAGCTCCACAAGGTAAGAAGGTAAATTCTGTTGAAGAATCCTCTTCCTTGAATGATAAGGTTGATGCTATTATGTCTATGCTTGCGAATGATAGGACTAATGTTGATCCTAATAATGTTCCATTAGCTTCATTGGTTGCCCAAGAAGAACATGTTGATGTAAACTTCATTAAAAATAATAATTTCAACAACAATGCTTATCGGAACAATTCTAGTAATAACTATAGGCCATATCCTTATAATAATGGTAACGGTTATGCTAATTCTTATGGGAATTCTTACAACAATAATAGGAATACACCCCCTGGACTTGAAGCCATGCTTAAAGAATTTATTAGTACACAAACCGCCTTTAACAAATCTGTTGAGGAAAAGCTCAATAAAATTGATATTCTTGCTTCTAGAGTTGATAGTCTTGCCTCCGATGTTGATCTTTTGAAATCGAAAGTTATGCCTAATAGGGATATTGAAAATAAAATTGTTACTACAGCAAATGCCATCCAAGTTAGAATTAATGAGAATATAAGATTAATGGTTGAGCTGCGTGCTAGGTGGGATAGAGAAGAAAATGAAAAACTAGCTAACGAGAAAAATGTAGCTAAAGTTTGGACTATTACCACCACTAGCAATGCTAATGATTCACATGTTGCTGCACCTCCTACTATCAATGGTAAAATAATTGGTGTTGGCAATGTTTCTACTCCTAGTGCAAAGCGCGCAAAATTACTGAGCTGCTAAAACTAGCTGAAGCTGCTTGTGATAAAGCTGCTGAAATTTTTTCCAACCTTGGGGATGATAATCCCATTGCTTTAGATTGTAATGATTTAGATTTTGATGATTGCCATATCTCTGAAGTTATAAAGTTCTTGCAAAAACTTGCTAAAAGTCCTAATGCTAGCGCTGTAAACTTGGCTTTCACAAAACATATTACAAATGCTCTCATAAAAGCTAGAGAAGAGAAACTAAAACTTGAAACTTCTATTCCTAGAAAGCTAGAGGATGGTTGGGAGCCCATCATTAAAATGAGAGTCAAAGATTTTGATTGTAATGCTTTATGTGATCTTGGTGCAAGTATTTCGTTATGCCTAAAAAAGTCTATGATATGCTTGACTTGCCACCATTGAAGAATTGTTATTTGGATGTTAATCTCGCTGATAATGCTAAAAAGAAACCTTTGGGGAGAGTTGATAATGTTCATATTATGGTTAACAATAACCTTGTCCCCGTTGATTTTGTTGTCTTGGATATTGAATGCAATGCATCTTGCCCCATTATATTGGGAAGACCTTTTCTTCGAACCGTTGGTGCTACTATTGATATGAAGGAAGGTAATATTAAATATCAATTTCCTCTCAAGAAAGGTATGGAACACTTCCCTAGAAAGAGAATGAAGTTACCTTATGATTCTATTATTAGAACAAATTATGATGTTGATGCTTCGTCTCTTGATGTTACTTGAGTTACACTTTCGCGCCTAGCTGAAAGGCGTTAAAGAAAAGCGCTTATGGGAGACAACCCATGTTTTTACTACAGTATTTTTGTTTTATATTTGTGTCTTGGAAGTTGTTTACTACTGTAGCAACATCTCCTTATCTTAGTTTTGAGTTTTGTTGTGCCAAGTAAAGTCTTTGATAGCAAAGTAAGTACTAGATTTGGATTACTGCGCAGTTCCAGATTTCTTTGCTGTCACGAATCTGGGTCTACCTCCCTGTAGGTAGCTCAGATAATTAAGCCAATTTACGTGCATGATCCTCAGATATGTACGCAACTTTCATTCAATTTGAGCATTTTCATTTGAGCAAGTCTGGTGGCCTAATAAAATCCATCTTTACGGACTGTTCTGTTTTGACAGATTCTGCCTTTTATTTCGCATTGCCTCTTTTGCTATGTTGGATGAATTTCTTTGATCCATTAATGTCCAGTAGCTTTATGCAATGTCCAGAAGTGTTAAGAATGATTGTGTCACCTCTGAACATGTGAATTTTTATTATGCACTAACCCTCTAATGAGTTGTTTCGAGTTTGGTGTGGAGGAAGTTTTCAAGGATCAAGAGAGGAGTATGATGCAATATGATCAAGGAGAGTGAAAGCTCTAAGCTTGGGGATGCCCCGGTGGTTCACCCCTGCATGTTATAAGAAGACTCAAGCGTCTAAGCTTGGGGATGCCCAAGGCATCCCCTTCTTCATCGACAACATTATCGGGTTCCTCCCCGAAACTATAATTTTATTCCGTCACATCTTATGCACTTTGCTTGGAGCGTCGGTTTGTTTTTGTTTTTTGTTTTGTTTGAATAAAATGGATCCTAGCATTCACTTTATGGGAGAGAGACACGCTCCACTGTAGCATATGGACAAGTATGTCCTTAGGCTCTACTCATAGTATTCATGGCAAAGTTTCTTCTTCGTTAAATTGTTATATGGTTGGAATTGGAAAATGCTACATGTAGTAATTCTAAAATGTCTTGGATAATTTGATACTTGGCAATTGTTGTGCTCATGTTTAAGCTCTTGCATCATATACTTTGCACCCATTAATTAAGAAATACTTAGAGCTTGCTAATTTGGTTTGCATATTTGGTTTCTCTAGAGTCTAGATAACATCTAGTATTGAGTTTTGAACAACAAGGAAGACGGTGTGGAGTCTTATAAAGTTTACAATATGTCTTTTATGTGAGTTTTTCTGCACCGTTCATCCTTGTGTTTGTTTCAAATAACCTTGCTAGCCTAAACCTTGTATCGAGAGGGAATACTTCTCATGCATCCAAAATACTTGAGCCAACCACTATGCCATTTGTGTCCACCATACCTACCTACTACATGGTATTTATCCGCCATTCCAAAGTAAATTGCTTGAGTGCTACCTTTAAAATTCCATCATTCACCTTTGCAATATATAGCTCATGGGACAAATAGCTTAAAAACTATTGTGGTATTGAATATGTACTTATGCACTTTATCTCTTATTAAGTTGCTTGTTGTGCAATAACCATGCTTCTGGGGACGCCATCAACTATTCTTTGATTGAATATCATGTGAGTTGCTATGCATGTCCGTCTTGTCTGAAGTAAGAGAGATCTACCACCTTAATGGTTGGAGCATGCATATTGTTAGAGAAGAACATTGGGCCGCTAACTTAAGCCATGAATCATGGTGGAAGTTTCAGTTTTGGACATACATCCTCAATCTCATATGAGAATAATAATTGTTGCCACATGCTTATGCATTAAAGAGGAGTCCATTATCTGTTGTCCATGTTGTCCCGGTATGGATGTCTAAGTTGAGAATAATCAAAAGCGAGAAATCCAAAATGCGAGCTTTCTCCTTAGACCTTTGTACAGGCGGCATGGAGGTACCCCATTGTGACACTTGGTTAAAACATGTGTATTGCAAAGATCCGGTAGTCCAAGCTAATTAGGACAAGGTGCGGGCACTATTAGTATACTATGCATGAGGCTTGCAACTTGTAAGATATAATTTACATAACTCATATGCTTTATTACTACCGTTGACAAAATTGTTTCATGTTTTCAAAATAAAAGCTCTAGCACAAATATAGCAATCGTTGCTTTCCTCTTTGAAGGACCATTCTTTTACTTTTATGTTGAGTCAGTTCACCTATCTCTCTCCACCTCAAGAAGCAAACACTTGTGTGAACTGTGCATTGATTCCTACATACTTGCATATTGCACTTGTTATATTACTCTATGTTGACAATTATCCATGAGATATACATGTTACAAGTTGAAAGCAACCGCTAAAACTTAATCTTCCTTTGTGTTGCTTCAATACCTTTACTTTGATTTATTGCTTTATGAGTTAACTCTTATGCAAGACTTATTAATACTTGTCTTGAAGTACTATTCATGAAAAGTCTTTGCTTTATGATTCACTTGTTTACTCATGTCATTACCATTGTTTTGATCGCTGCATTCACTACATATGTTTACAAATAGTATGATCAAGGTTATGATGGCATATCACTTCAGAAATTATCTTTGTTATCGTTTTACATGCTCGGGACGAGCAGAACTAAGCTTGGGGATGCTTGATACGTCTCCGACGTATCGATAATTTCTTATGTTCTATGCCATATTATTGATGATACCTACATGTTTTATGCACACTTTATGTCATATTCGTGCATTTTCCGGAACTAACCTATTAACAAGATGCCGAAGTGCCGGTTGTTGTTTTCTGCTGTTTTTGGTTTCGAAATCCTAGTAACAAAATATTCTCGGAATTGGACGAAACGAAGACCCAGGGGCCTATTTCGCCACGAACCTTCCGGAAGACCGAAGAGCATACGAAGTGGGGCCACGAGGTGGCCAAACCACATGGCGGCGCGGCCAAGGGGGGCCCGCGCCGCCCTGTGGTGTGGGCCCCTCGTCGGCCCCCGACTCCGCCCTTCCGCCTACTTAAAGCCTCCGTCGCGAAACCCCGATGCGAAAAACCACGATACGGAAAACCTTACCGAGACGCCGCCGCCGCCGATCCCATCTCGGGGGATTACGGAGATCTCCTCCGGCACTCTGCCGGAGAGGGGATTCATCTCCCGGAGGACTCTACACCGCCATGGTCGCCTCCGGAGTGATGAGTGAGTAGTTCACCCCTGGACTATGGGTCCATAGCAGTAGCTAGATGGTTGTCTTCTCCTCATTGTGCTTCATTGTTGGATCTTGTGAGCTGCCTAACATGATCAAGATCATCTATCTGTAATACTCTATGTTGTGTTTGTCGGGATCCGATGGATAGAGAATACCTTGTTATGTTAATTATCAAGTTATTGCATATGTGTTGTTTATGATCTTGCATGCTCTCCGTTATTAGTAGAGGCTCTGCCAAGTTGATGCTAGTAACTCCAAGAGGGAGTATTTATGCTCGATAGTGGGTTCATGCTCGCATTGACACCAGGACGGTGACGGAAAGTTCTAAGGTTGTGTTGTGCTTGTTGCCACTAGGGATAAAACATTGATGCTATGTCCGAGGATGTAGTTATTGATTACATTACACACCATACTTAATGCAATTGTCTGTTGCTTTGCAACTTAATACTGGAAGGGGTTCGGACGATAACCTGAAGGTGGACTTTTTAGGCATAGATGCAGTTGGATGGCGGTCTATGTACTTTGTCGTAATGCCCAATTAAATCTCACTATACTTATCATGACATATATGTGCATTGTTATACCCTCTCTATTTGTCAATTGCCCGACTGTAATTTGTTCACCCAACATGCTTTTATCTTATGGGAGAGACACCTCTAGTGAACTGTGGACCCCGGTCCATTCTTTTAATACTCGAAATACAAATCTGCTTGCAATACTTGTTTTACTATTTTCTCTGCAAACAATCATCTTCCACACAATACGGTTAATCCTTTGTTACAGCAAGCCGGTGAGATTGACAACCTCACTCGTTCCGTTGGGGAAAAGTACTTTGGTTGTGTTGTGCGGGTTCCACGTTGGCGCCGGAATCCCTGGTGTTGCGCCGCACTACATCCCGCCGCCATCAACCTTCAACGTGCTTCTTGGCTCCTCCTGGTTCGATAAACCTTGGTTTCTTTCTGAGGGAAAACTTGCTGCTGTGCGCATCATACCTTCCTCTTGGGGTTGCCCAACGAACGTGTGAAATACACGCCATCAGCTTCCACCGCCATCCTGACGGCTGCCTCCTTCACGCCGAGGTTACCTGCCTTCACCTCCGCGATCATCGTTCCAGCCTGTAACGCCCCAAAACCGGTACCATGAGGACTCCAATGATTCCGCCGAAATCCGCACGATATCGATTCTGAGACGCCCTCCTACACGACGTGTGCGATGAATCACACATGTGATGAAAGAGGAATTACCACGAGCGGTTACATTACAACAGGTTTACAATAGAGCCCACAAGAATCATATGTTACAACAACAACCCAAACAGGTCAAGAATACAAATATATAATACAAAGATCCAAATCATACAGAAAATCAAATACGTCCGGGTACGGACAAGGTACAAATTTGACTAAGAGTCCTGAAGATATCCAGTGGCGTTCATAACCCTGCCCAGGCCAAGCCGGAAGGGTAACCTTGCTAACGTCATCATCTCATACCTGTCAAAAGTCGGGCTAATGGTTGCCAACAAAAGGGGGAGGAGACAAAAGAGAAAGAAAGGCGAGATTAAGTACCAAGGCACGTACTTAACGAGACTAGAATGGATGTGCTCGCCGGTGGGCAATATATATTGTCCGGCTATATGGTGGAGCTTAGCGGCAAAAAAACTTGTACCAACCAATAGAGACACGCTACCACATTCGTATAAACATAGAACGTGAGAGAGCGCATAAACTAACAGTTCTATACTCTGCAAACATACCGCAACTGATGCATTCCCCCTTCACAAAGGAAGAAGTATCAGCAAGGCCACTCACACGATTGACAAATTTTATTAGATATTTTTGAAGTAATGCTATATTACTACGCAAGTTATTAACAACAAGTATATGGTGTAAGTTGTTCTATGATCGAGTTAAACCTCTCCAAGTCGTCCATAACCGCAGACACAGCTAATCGATAAGATGTACACCCTGCAGGGGTTGCCCAAATGTAACCATACGCATGCTTGAACCTGCTTAATTATGGAAGAGTCTCACAACAAGACCATTCCCAGATCAACAAGAAAGTCTAGGGGCCACCCCACTAAGCTACCCGTAATAGAAGTTCGGACGTACTCTGAGGCGGACTCAGGGTTTGCGCCAGCGGCTAGGCATGCAAACCACACGCTTCGCTAAACGTCCCACAAAGGTACAATACAGAATTTAAACAATCGAAGGCAACATGAAGTAAACGTCCGGAGATAACAGTAAGTAAAGCATGGCATACATGGAATAGGAAAATAAAACCAAGGTTTTGGCCCCTTTTCAACAGACTTGAGCAAAGTTAATGGGTGAGGCGGGTCCCACTAGTAATCCCCACGTATGGGTAGAGCGCTCAATCTCGAAACAAATGACAAGAACTCGGGTCCTAGGGGACATTAGCGAGACAAAGATCCGATGCTTTCACAAAGAGGCTCACAAATGCCACTGCTTAGCAATTTTAGTTGTTAACATTAAGTAAACCATGAGTATCTCCAACAACGGATATATCATGTGATAACCTCCTAACAACCCAACATATCCCGATAACATATCGAGATAAACAACAGAACACTATACACGCACTACGACTCGCAAGGCTCTAACAACAAACAACGGCTATAGGTAGAGGATAGGTAACATGGCTCATATGGGTAATAGTGGAATAGAACACGTGAACCCAACATAAACACAACATAAGGATAGCAGGAGAGAAACGAGAGTAAAACTGTAAAATAGGTGAAGAAGGTGGGCTCGCCTGCGAAAAACAACATAAGGACTTGTTGTATCTCACAACACCACTTCGTGATCCTATCCAGGAAGAAGTAAATGCTAGAACAAACATCGGATGCAAACCTTACCGCTACAGATAAGAATCAGCATGCTCAGGATGATATGCATGACATGGCAACAATGATGCAATGCACTTATCAGGGTTAAGCGAAATCGGAATCCCATCACACAATTATATGGTTCAAGTTGTTCTTCACCTTCAATATTAAATGTTGATTAGCATGGCAAGATATTGCATACGTGTGCTACTTCAATTTTAATCGGAACGGGGAAAACCCTTGTCGGAATTCCAAATACTCTGCATATATGTTAAGTGGACATGTAATACTATCATTGTTCGATATGATGCGAGGTGCAAACAAGTATATGGATGGCATATTTGAATTTCTCATATTTTTCTGACCAATTTTCATATATAAAACATTTTTATTTGAGTTACCATTCAAAAGTTATTAACAGATTAGTTTTTTGTTATTTCAAATAGATTAACATATTTTATTTAGTTAGAAAAGGACCCAGTTTTAAAATCCATCCTGGGTAAGGACCCCGGTTTTATTTGCACAAGTTCTAGGGTTTATCGTGAAAAGCATCAGCGCTAAGGACTGCGGGTTGGTAAATAAAAGAATCAGGGTTTTTTTCGCTAAAGCGTCCAGATCCAATCCGGATCTGGGAAGAGGCTCACCGGGAGGAGATCTAGCCACGTCGGCTGACAGGTGGGGCCGTGGCCACGTTGGTGCCAGCGTGGCAAACCTTGAGGCATACGAGTTGTTGATGAAACCTGGCGAAACTGAAGATGTTAATAGGCTTCGCATGCGTCGGCGAGAAAACATCGACGAATGCTAGCTGGTGGCGGCGCGATAGTGATGAAGGACGAGAGGAAAGGGGTGGGAACGTGGCGGTGCTCACCGTTGTGCTCAAGGAGGATGGAGGGGATCTGCTAGGGCTCGATAGAGGCGTCGTAGAGGAAGGAGAGCGCAACGGCGGTCGGCGGAGATGCTCCTGGTCGATGATGGCCTGATACATGCATTTTGTATCGTCATTATTGCTACATATACGATTAGTTTTCATTGTTATTTGCCTTCATACATTGTTATTTATACATTTTTAGATGATTTTCGGGACTTTCCTACAAAGTTCCCTTCTTTGGTATTTAATTCATGGGAGGCAGAAAACCTCTTTTTCGTATTTTTTTTGTTTCGGGACTTTCTGGATCGCTAAAAATCAAGGGAAACATACCTGATCCGTTTTTCACCCGAAGAAAGGCCGTGAGCGAAAGAACCACGCGAGAGAGGCCATGATGGCCAAAGAGCACATGTGGGGCACCCTACGTAGTTGGGCGCGCCACCCACACTCGTTGGCGCCTCGAGCGTCGCCTCAGGGCCCCTTTTATTCCAGAAGCTCCGTTTCGCCCAAAAACCTAAGCCATATTTTTCCCGAGATTTATTGAGACGGTGGCGGAGGCGAAAGTCCTATCCTACTCCGAGAGAGGGCAGATCCTGCTACACAGGTGCCTCCGGTGAAGGGGAAATCGACACCATCGACATCCCCACTCCTCCTTGGCATCGGAGGAGGCATCTCCATCAACATATCCATCATCACCATCATCACCACCATATCCATCTACGAGATTGACGTCACCCCCGCTCATAGTTTGTGTTGAATTGAACCAAAGATATTGTTTTTAGTGTTATTGCATGTTTGTGATTGGTACTTTGTCATTATTTGGTGGGGAGATTATATATTCAGATTGTGTTGTAATCATTATGCCTCTGGTCCATATCATGTTTGACACTTGTGAGTAGTTCCCCACGTTCCTGAGGGCATAGGATGATCTGGCTATGATTCTATATGATGTGCAATGAGTATTTGGTCAAGTTTTCTATCTTTTATGTTGTTCTATGATGGTTTTATGCAAATGTTGACTGCATATTACTTCACCTATATGGGCTCATAGAGTTGCACTTTGATGTAATGCATTAGTGCTGGAGAGCTCGGAATGATAGAAACCATCTTCCAACACGATGGGTTGCATTAGAGGGGTTTATGTCGGGGACTCCAAATCATATGGCTATGATAGGACATTTATGTCTTAATGATTCCTATACTTGCTCATGAAAATGGCTCTAGGACCCATCATAAGGGGTGTATTTGCACATGTCTATGGCTGTACCTAACTAAGGCTCCGCCCCTAATTGAATAAAGCTTGACAAGATATTTACCATGTTGTTTAGAACTCAGATGCCGCCCTCGGGAACTTTAGTCTCATATATGCACATACACTTGAGCTTGTCCTCTTGCGGCATAGAGGATTGGTCTTTTCTCTCATCAAGAGCATTTACTTATTTTCTATTCACTTTTCGCACTTTATTTCTATTGCAAACTATACACACAAAAATACCAAAACCGTTACTTTACTATTACTTCTTTCTTGTCATTTATGCTAACCAATACCTTCAGCTAACTCCTCATGGGTTTTACAACCTTTCTTATTGAAAGGTACTACAATTGATCTCCTGCACTTGGGACCCATCATGTCCTCGACGAGGGAGGCCGAGCTGGGACGGGGAAGTGGTGTAGGAGGTGCGCTGAGACGAGCTAGACAATATGGAGGTGGCGCCGGTCGAAGGGGGGCCTGGGAACCATCCCGACGACGAGAATTTGCGGAAGGAATCGGTGGTCACCGTCAGCAACACGAGACAGAGAGCAGAGGACACGGGCAAGAGGTCCAGGTGAATGAGGAAATCACCGTGAGCAAGATGGTGTGGTCGAGGTCGTCAGAGGACCACTGGCGGTGCCGGAATCGACGACGAACGGCGATGGTCAGAGAAGCGTAACGGAGAAGTAGCGCTCAATTTGAAGGTCTCCTGCTCGATTTTCTTGGACGAGGATAACCGCGACGACGAGGCAGAGCTCATGGTGGCTTCAGAAGATAGCGGGGTGGCCGGAGGTGGTGGGGCGCTGGCGAATTTTGGGCGGAAGCGCACATGGAGAAAACCCTCCTTATTCTGGCTTGCAGTAGAAGAAAGAAGGGAGGGCGAGAGAGGCGTGGGCGAGGAGTAGAAGATTGGGCGTGGTCCAAGATGAGGATAAGAAGGAGGAAAAGCGGCTTGGTGGTTGAGGGGGGATGGAAGGAGAGGAGCGCACGACATGGGGACCATGAAGCTCACGGTCGATGCGTGCCACAAGACGATAAGGAGGAACTCGTCCTCCATCTGAACCGGTACGGGCCAGGCTAGATTGGGCTAGGAAGGGGCGGGGAGAGGAGAGGTGGCTGCATGGGCTGCTCCGGGGATGGAGAAGAAAAGTGCCAGCATGGGGTTACTGACATAGGCATCTCTGATGGGCCTGCCGAATAAGTTACCCGGAGATAACTGAAGGCCCACGACCCGAAGTTTATGGAGCTCGGAAGCCCAATAAGCATCGATATGGAAAATAGAAATAGATTAGGAATAATAGACTTGTATAATTACGGGAAGGACTCAAATAAGTCTGCCGGACTTTGTAACTTGTACGATACAAAAACCTCGGCTCCACCTCCTATATAAAGGGGAGCCGAGGGAGAAAGAGAGAATCGAATCATTGTCAACACAAACCCTAGTTTCTAACAGTCGAGCACCTTTTCGGCTGAAACCTTCGAGATCTACTTGCCCTCTACTTTCCGTGAAACCCTAGTCTACAACTTGTAGGCATTGACAAGTTAATACCTTGTAAATTGGCGCCGTCTATGGAATTGGAGGCGACAAGGAGCTGATCTCGATGGCACGTTCAACATCGTCAACCTCATCGGTGGCAAGCAACGCGATGGACGGAGGTAAACAGATCAAAACTATTCTCGTTGATTTTGTTCCTCACCCTCCCGCCCGTATGGATGCATATGCCTATCTGGAGGAGCCAATGGAGATGACATTCGGGAGCTTCCACTTCCGCGTCGGGAGAGAAGGATCACATCGCCTAGCGGCACCAATTTTTTCAGGATCGTTAGGGGTTGATTCCGATTTCTCGGGATCATCATCATCAATCGAGTCAGGCAACGAGGAGGCCTCACCGCCAAGCTACGTCAAGCCCGCCGCTGGCGGAGAACTCGCCGATTCGCTGGGCGACATGTCTTTCGGGTCATTCATGGATTCCGATCTGGACAGCGACTTGGAGAGCATCGACAGCTTCGACTTCATCGACAGATCTACTTCTATTCGGGAGGTATTCGCCGATCGTTATGACGGTGTCACCGACTCCGAAGATGAAAACACAATGACAAAATATCATCAAGTCTGCGCAATTGGTGACTCAAGTCGCCAGGATGATGAAGCATCAGAGGCTTTCGATGATTTGGGAAATCCATACATCGATCCCGCTGATCTCACGCGAGGATTGGGAAGCAAATACATCAGGCCCACACCGCGCGAGAAATTACAACTTCCGCAGGTAGCCTGGGACAGAGCAGCAAGGGACATGAATGGCATGGAGCCGATGACCACCACAACTACATTACAAGAGATGCAAGTGTATCAATATAGACTCGCTCATGCCAGACGGGAGATAGAAAAAGAAAAAGTTGTACTGGAGTAGAGAAAAGCTGCAGCCTCAGCGTCGAGTAGGCGCAGAGCCAACTTGAGCCAACACTCAGGAACCTCGGGAGATAGTCACCGAGCAGCACGCGCGAGAGGAACATCTCGGCTAGCTCATGTGCCTGGGCATGAAAGAGAGAACCTGATACAGAATCTCGACATGTCCTTTATGTCGATAGATACAAGATGGCACATCATCCCCAAAACACCGGAAGCATGATATATGGCGACACATGCTTTCATATTGGCATTTAAGCCACCTGCAGGAGATCCCAGAGAAGCATTGTATAACATGGCCATGGCAGGAGTTGGAGTCATGGGGACAGCGATACAAGGAGCGAGTGCACCGCAACCCGAGAGCGCACTGATACGTCAAAAACGTATCTACTTTCCCGAACACTTTTGCTATTGTTTTGCCTCTAATTTGTGTATTTTGGATGCAACTAACACGGACTAACGCTGTTTTCAGCAGAACTGTTCTGGTATCTCGTTTTTGTGCAGAAATCCAACTTTCAGGAAAAACCTCGGGATTTTGACGAAGGCCCTATTTTCCCCAGAAAACTCACGGAGCCAGAAGGGCAAGTCAGGTGGAGGCCCAAGGGCCCCACACCCTAGGGCGGCGCGGCCCAGGAGGGGGGCGCACGGCCCTAGCGTGTGGCCCCCTCGGCAGGCCTCCGACGCCCTCCTTCGGACTACTTATCTCCCTCGACCTAAAAACGCACGGGGAGAAGTCGAAGTCGCCAGAAACCCTCCAGAACGCCGCCACATCGCGAAACTCCGTCTCGGGAGTCAGAAGTCTCCGTTCTGGCACTCCGCTGGGACGGGGAATTGGAGGAGATCATCGCCGCCATCACCACCGACGCCTCTTAATCAACCAGCCATGTTTCCCCCATCCATGTGTGAGTAATTCCCCCGCTGTAGGCCGAAGGGGATGGTAGGGATTGGATGAGATTGGTCATGTAATAGTGTAAGATTGTTAGGGCATAGTGCCTAGTGTCCGTAATTGGTACTTTGATGATATTGTTGCAACTTGTTATGCTTAATGCTTGTCACTAGGGCCCGAGTGCCATGATCTCAGATCTGAACATGTTATTATTTCATCATGATATTCATTGTTTATGGTCTTACTCGCAAGTTGTATACACATGTCGCTGTCCGGAACCAATGGCCCCGAAGTGACAGAAATCGGGACAACCGGAGGGGATGGTAGTGATGTGAGGATCACATGTGTTCACGGAGTGTTAATGCTTTGCTCCGGTACTCTATTAAAAGGAGTACCTGTTGCGGTCAGAAACCCACTGGCGAGCAACGACGGGCAACACAGTAGAGCCGGGAGGCTCCCAGAACTGCGGCTGGCCCTGGTCCCTCGAGCGACGGCCCGCAAAGCCTCGGCACGCACGTCCGATGCTGGTGCAAGGGCGTGCCACCTGACCTATACCGGTCGGGAAGGTGATGAATTTGCTTCGCTTAGTTTCCTGCATGGCATACACGTAAACATTAAATACGAGCCTCGATCGGCTCTCGGGTTGTCTCGTGAATCGGCTCAAGGAGCCGATCCACCCATGATTCGTATGAGGTCTACGATCACATGGTGGTCCTGCTTGATCAATATAAAGCTAAAACGACCTACGACGATTTAGGGTTTTCACCACATAATCGGAACATCCTACGCGTGATTGAGCCCGGCAGCCACGCACGGTGATAATAAACCAACCCTAGACAAGGCCTAAAAACCAACATGAAGTTGATCCCCGAACATCTCATCTAGGGCTAGCAAACTACACCCTACGTGCTACTCGGATCCTTCAACCCGTTTGCAAGGCCTAACTATGCAGATATTAAACTAATCCTTGAAGAACAAGGAGCAATCATAACGGATCGGATCTACTAAACAATGATCAAGCGAGGTGCCGCCCTTACACCTAAGATAGGTGTAAGGGCGGCTAGACATCTAAGGGTTGCATGGACAAAAGCATGTGACACGACTGAAACAATGCTAACCCTAACACATCTATGATAACTACGTTGCTCGCCATCAACAAGGCTTCAGCACGAGCAACGCATGAACAACGAATAAACGTATATCGCCTAGATCGCAAGATGCGATCTAGGCAGCATGATGCTTACCGGAAGAAACCCTCGAAACAAGGGGTTGGCGATGCGCCCTAGATTGGTTTGTGATGAACGTGATTGTTGTCTTTCTCAATAACCCTAGATACATATTTATAGTCCGTAGACTTTCTAACGTGGGAATAATCCCAACCGTGCACGAGCCAAATTCTATCTAACCGACACGTATCCTACTATATTTACGAGATACACGGGCAAACTAGCCCAAACTTTGTATACAAGGCCGATTCATGTATATCTTCCGTGTATATTCTTCAAGCCCATCTTAATCGCGGCCCACCTCTGATCCGGTCAAATTCTGGTGATAACACATGCCCCCTGGTTTTGGAAATGATAATTCCAAAATCACTCTGCTTTTTCTTCGTCGGGTCATGTCGTGGCAGAGCAGAATCGTCGCAGTACCCTTCATCATGATGCCTTGCCTTCTCAACTTCTCCGCGTGACCTGGCAATTTTTTTTTCTTTGGGCACCACTTCCTCGGAAACTGCTGTGGCATTGAATCTCCACTATATCCCCTTTTATTTAACCGCTCCAAACAGTTCGCCACTTCATCCCCTTGCTCTGTTCGGCCATCGGCACCAAGAAACCCCAATCTCGAGCAATGTCTTCCTCCTCTTCCTCCTCCGCCTCGTCGGATCTCTCCTCCCAGTCCTTCTCCTCCTCCTCCTCCTCCTCCTCCCGCGAACCCACGCCGTAGTGGGATCCGATGGCGGCTCTGATGGCGGCGCACGACGAGCGCGCCCCAGAGGAGTGGGACCAGGAGGACCACGCCTCCTCCGTCTGGTCCGAGGACGACAAGTCCTTGACCAGCGGAGATGAAGACCTCCAGTTCCTCGCTGATGGGGAACTGGAATCGGAGAGCGAGGACGACTCGTTCTCCTGGGACGATTACACCTCCTCCGAGGAAGAGGAGGAGGAAGACGACGACGACGACTCCCTCGAGGATTACCCGCCGGCGAAGCGCTTCCGCGCCGGGTCCGACGACGACGACGACGACGACGATGATGAAGATGAGGAGGCCCCCAATGAGGGCCACTGGAGCAGCGACGAGGAGCCCGCCGGCAGCAACGCCAACGAGAGCTCTGATGACGACGACGAGGGCAGCGACGGCCCGTAGACTAGGATCTACTAGTACAGGCCTAGTAGTAGTAGTAGCAGATTGGTCAATAGACCTTTCTTTTGTTCTTCCTCCCTTGAGCAATCGGCTCTTTCTTTGTAAGAAATCCTATTATTAATGAAGAAAATATTCCCCTATTAATTTTGCTTTCTTGTCAATTTTGCCGATTGTCAAACGAAGTCGCTGCACAAAGAGCCGATGGCAGGGCATCGGCCTGCACTATAAACACGATTTGAGGCCAAACAGTTGCCTATTCACACGGTCAAACAGATCCAGTCCATGTCCAAACCATCCTCCAACCTCAAACGCGCAGATTCAACTCCTCAGCAAATCCACTGGGAGATTCATCTCGGATGTCATGATCTCCGGCCTGAAACCGATCTGTTAACCTGCTCAATTGAGCTTGTTCCTCTAGAGTCGATGGCAATGCATCGGCTTTTTTATTATTCTGAAGTCGATGTCCGTGCATCGGCTGTACTAGTATACTTATTTCTCAAGTCGATGTCTGCGCATCGGCTGTGATTTGTATAAATTTTTTTTTACTGGCCGATTTCATGAATCGGCCCCCACATTTCACTGTTCGTCATCCCACATGCTTGGGAAATATTTCTTGAGATGTTGACCATTGACAGCTGCTGGGAACTTAGCGCCGTCCAGCTGCTCCAGCATGTATGCATTACCCTTCAAAACCTGGACGACTTTGTAAGGACCGTGCCAATTAGGAGACCATTTACCATATGATTTATCCTTGGTTCCTAGTGGCAACACGGCTTCCCATACTAGATCACCAACTTGAAACTCCTTTGGTCTCACCTTCTTATTGTATGCACGAGCTACCCTGGCTTTGTTCTCTTTAATCTTCTCCAAGGACCAAAGTCTAAGTTCCGTTGCATCCTCAATAGTGTCACTCATCAGGGCTGCATATTCTTCAGCTGTCAGGTCATTCTGAAACGTGACACGTCTCGATCCAGCCGTAATTTCCCAAGGTAATACGGCTTCCTGCCCATAGACAAGCTGGTATGGCGAAGTCTTTATAGCTCCATGGCATGACATGCGATAGGCCCACAAAGCTTCTGACAATGTCTCATGCCACACCCTAGGGTTCTCGTCAAAATTCCTCTTAATCAGCTTGATCAGGCTTTGATTGGACGCTTCAGCTTGCCCGTTGGCTTGAGCATAGTATGGAGATGATCGGATCAGCTTAATCCCCATGTCATCGCAGAACTTTCTGAATTCTTTAGAAATAAAGACCGAACCTCCATCGGTCGTGATGGTTTGGGGAATCCCGAACCTATGAATGACGTGTTCTTTGAAAAAATTGATAACATCTTCCGATTTTACCTTCTTCATAGGAACGGCCTCCACCCATTTGGTGAAGTAATCTGTAATGGCCAGAATCCACTCGTGGCCTTTGCTCGACGCGGGATGGATTTTGCCGATCATATCCATGCCCCAACCTCGAAATGGCCAAGGCTTGATGATGGGGTTCATCGCTGATGCGGGTACCATCTGAATCTTCCCGAACATCTGACACGCTTGGCATCCCTTGTAGTACTTGAAGCAGTCCTCAAGCATGGTGGGCCAATAAAACCCTGATCGCCTAATCAGCCACTTCATTTTATGAGCCGATTGGTGAGTTCCACGAGCGCCTTCATGCACCTCATGTAAGAGCCGATTAGACTCGCTTGGTCCCGGGCATTTGAGTAGTAACCCTTCCAACGTCCCGTAGAACATGTCATCTCCTATAAGGACATATTTCATAGCCTTGTATCTTATCCGTTTAGGTGCCCCCCGAGCCGAATCCTTCAAGTAATTGAAGATATCGGCTCTCCAGTCATCCTGTTCCAGGAACTGCACCTGAACTTCTGACCCGTCTGGTATGTCCTTGTATCCTGACGCCATCTGTGCGAGATCATTGGCGTCGGTATTCTGAGACCTTGGGACCCAATTGAAATTGATGTACCGAAAATGTGTCATCAGCTCACGACATTCCATCCAATATGTTGAAATCTCGGCTGAGTCATCTGCGTGGACGACCTCTACTTCATCTCCATCCCACTGTATTAAACATTGGTGCATCGTGGATGGAATGCAACAGTTGGCGTGGATCCAATCTCTCCCTAGCAGGATAGCATAGGTGCTCTTGCTATCGACAATAAAGAACGTCGTAGGGATGGTTTTTCTTCCTACGGTCAGATCCACATTCAGAACACCTTGTGCTTCAGATGCTTGGCCGTTGAAATCGCTCAGTGTAACGTTGGTCTGGATCAGATCCGAGCTAGAGCGTCCCAACCGACGTAGCATGGAGTATGGCATAATGTTGACTGCCGCTCCGGTGTCCACCAGCATCTTGTTGACAGGCTGCCCATTGATATAACCTCGTAGGTACAGGGCCTTCAGGTGTCTGTAGCTCCTTTCTCGTGGCTTCTCAAAGATAACTGGCCGTGGGCCGCAGTCAAGTTGTGCCATAGGTGCTTCGTCTAATCCTGGAGCACAAAACTCCGCTGGAAGGATGAACACCATGTTTGTGCCAGCCGATGTCTCATCATCGACTTTCCTTTGTTTGGGGCGCCACTCTTTCTTTTGTGGTCGACCTTCTTCGTCCAGAGTTCGCTGAATTTTCGCGGCCAGATCAGGCCGCGCCTTCCTTAACGTGTGCAGGTATAACCTTTCGGCTTCCTCCAAACCACGTAGTCGCCGAACCCTACGCTTTTGGGAACGACTGAGTCCATCAGGGCACCACCTTGGCCGGTGGTACTTATCTTCTTCTTCTTCATCGTCGTCTTCTAACTCCTCGAGATCTTCCACCCGAGAGGACTCAGCGTGCTTGTTCCGAGATGGGAGAGGCCCTAGACGTTTGAATACTGACACGTCTCCTGCACCCTTCTTCTTCTGTCTACATTATGGGCAGTTGCCGATTGTAGGCAATCGGCTCATTCCCGAATCCCAGCGGTGTACCGAAGAAGGGACAGTCCCGAGTGCCTATCCACGTCGTCTTGCTCACTTGACTTTTCCTTGGCATGGCGCTCATATCTCTCCTCGTCGCGATCATGCCGACGATGTCTCCTGGCGTCCCTGCTAGCCAGACGATCTCTTTCGTCATCGTCGTCGTATCGTCGGCGTTGGTCGTATTGACTCACGTATTTGTTGAGGAGGTGATCGAGAGAGGTCGCCGATATCGCACATTCTTCACTTCTCCCTCTCGTGATGTAGCGCTTGCCATCGTGCCGGAGCCGATCGCGTGGAACGGCTTCCTCTTTGTCCTTGTTATGAGAGCGGCTGCCCTCGTCTCCGTCCTTACCAGAGTGGTGCCCAGGTCCTACCATGTTGATGCTGAACGAGAAACCTGGCTGGCACCTCCCAGGGTAAGTGCACTCCACCATGTTAACGGCGGGGAAAGGGTGTGTGTCGACTTTCATGGCGTACTGGCCGAAAATTAGACGCCCTTGTTCTATCGCCATTTGGATCTGCTGACGCCACACCCTGCAGTCGTTGGTGGTATGGGTGAACGTGTTATGCCACTTGCAGTATGGCTTTCCGTTCAGCTCCTGTGCCGTGGGGATTTTGTGGCCTTCGGGTACCTTTAGCTGCTTCTCCTTAAGTAAGAGGTCGAAAATTTGCTCAGCTTTGGTCACGTCGAAGTCAAACCCTCTTGGAGGACCTTGTGGCTTAACCCATTTGCAGGACACGGGGCTTGCCCCCCGAGTCCATTCAGCCACTGCTACCTCTTGATCTCCCGCAGAGCCTTCATCTTCATCTGCCTCAACCAGGACTACCGCACGCTTGAATTTATCCTGGTACAACTCTGGGTGGCGCTGTTCATATAATGACAGCTTCTGAACCATATGCGCCAGTGAAGGGTAGTCTGCTTGGGAAGCCATATCCTTGATCGGTGATGCGAGACCCACCACCGCCAACTCGACTGCTTCTTTTTCAGTCAAACGAGCCGAATAGCATCGGTTCCTAACGGTCCCGAAGCGCTGGATGTATTCCGACACTCGTTTCTCCGCGCTTCTGTCGTACTTGTGCTAGATCGGCAATGCCAGCCTCGGAAGCCTCTGAGTGATACTGCATGTGGAAATGTTCTTCCAACTGCTTCCAAGTCCGGATTGAGTCTGGTGGCAGCTATGTGTACCACCCGAAGCCGATCCTGTGAGGGACTGTGCGAAGAACCTCACACGTAGTTCATCTGATGCTGAGATCGTGCCCAGCTGCGCCAAATATCGGCTCACATGCTCGATTGAACTGGAGCCATCCGACCCACTAAACTTGGAGAATTCAGGGAGCCGATATTTGGGTGGTAGTGGGATCAAATCGTACTCGTTGGGGTACGGCTTGGAATAGCCGATTGCCCTCCTTTTCGGCACCATGCCGAACTGGTCTCTCAAGATTGTACTGATCTGATCCGCGGTGCTGGCTGCAGGAGTCGAGCTCTGAAGATTCGCTGGAGTGGCGTACTTAGCCAGCCACGCTTGCTTCTCAAGCTCTGAGCTAGCTGCAGGAGTTGAGCTTTGGAGGTTTGTTGGAGTGGCATACTTAGCTAGCCACGTCTGCTTCTCACGATCTGAGCCAGCTGCAGGAGTTGAGCTCTGGAGGTTCGTCGGAGTGGCATACTTAGCTAGCCACGTCTGCTTCTCAAGATCTGACCCAGAAGCTCCTCCTGCTGTTCCAGAAGTCCCTGCTGTTGCAGTCTGGTTCGTGAGTGCCCGATTCATCGCGGTCCGGCACGTATGTGCACGTGTACCCGTGAGGGATCTCCTTAGGCGCCTCATACAAGAACCGGTAATCACTAGGGTCACCACCGATCTTGTAGACGACGAATGCCGGTGAACTCGGCACTTCCGGTGCTGCCAACGCGAACGGCAGCGGTGGTCGGGACCGGAGTGGTATCTCTCCTTGGTGAGTCCCTAGAGCAGGTCCCGACGGAGAGTACCGATGCCTCATGATTTCCTGGATCACCCGAAGGGCGACACGCTCCAAAGTGTTCACCGGGCTCTCGGAATGGCGGTGCAGCGAATGAGCTACCATGAAATTAATCTCCCGACGCGAGACCCGGTGCGTTCTTCGAAGGGGTAGACAGGTCCACTCCATCGAGTGCGCCTTCGGTGAGAACCCTTTCCACCTAATGCCGTGTGAGCGGGTCCTCCGGAAAGAGCCGATGAGGTCGGCTTCGAGGATAGCTTTGACCTCGTCATACTTCTTCTTGAGCTCCTCGGTCGGATCTTCGTACGTGATCGGAGTACCTTCCGCCATCTCGGATGTAGATGGCGACGCAGCTTGATGTCGAAGACTGTCCCACCGGGCGTGCCGGAATGTGTTGCGGTCAGAAACCCACCGGCGAGCAACGACGGGCAACACAGTAGAGCCGGGAGGCTCCCAGAACTGCGGCTGGCCCTGGTCCCTCGAGCGACGGCCCGCAAAGCCTCGGCACGCACGTCCGATGCTGGTGCAAGGGCGTGTCACTTGACCTATACCTGGTCAGGAAGGTGATGAATTTGCTTCGCTTAGTTTCCTGCATGGCATACACGTAAACATTAAATACGAGCCTCGATCGGCTCTCAGGTTGTCCTGTGAATCGGCTCAAGGAGCCGATCCACCCATGATTCGTATGAGGTCTACGATCACATGGTGGTCCCGCTTGATCAATATAAAGCTAAAACGACCTACGATGATTTAGGGTTTTCACCACATAATCGGAACATCTTACGCGTGATTGAGCCTGGCAGCCACGCACGGTGATAATAAACCAACCCTAGACAAGGCCTAAAAACCAACATGAAGTTGATCCCCGGAACATCTCATCTAGGGCTAGCAAACTACACCCTACGTGCTACTGGATCCTTCAACCCGTTTGTACGACTATAATTGGAACACATGCCTATTGATTGCTTTGTACTTGGACACCGTCTTATTATTATCTGCAAATGCCCTGCTTGATTGTTACATGAGTTTCTCTCATCCATGCAACGCCCGTTATCCGTCCCCGTGCCTACGTATTTTAATCCTGCTGTTTACTATAATCACTACTCGTTGTCTCTCGTTACTCGTCTGCTTTTATTTCACTACCGCTCATCGCTATAAAGCTGTTACTACTGATAAACTCTTGCGAGCAAGTCTGTTTCCAGGTGCAGCTGAATTGACAACTCCGCTGTTAAGGCTTTCAAGTATTCTTTGGCTCCCTTGTGTCGAATCAATAAATTGGGTTTTACTACCCGCGAAGACTGCTGCGATCCCCTATACTTGTGGGTTATCACGCACCAAGGCGAAATAATCCTCAACCTACTTCGGTAGCACGAGATCCTGCTCGAGCTGGGGACCCAAGAGACATGGCGATACAAGTTCGAGTCAATAGAGCATGGCAGGAGAGAAGAGAACGTCGACAATCGCCAGAAGTCGACGAAGAGGATATGTGCGGGCTCCCTTGTTTCACTCGACGAGTCCGCAAAACTTGGGTTCCTTCTAGGTTTAAGTTACACGACAATTACAAAAAGTTCGATGGCTTGCAAGATCCAGAGGATTGGCTGGTAGATTACCTGGAAACTGTGAAGTTAACAGGTGGAACTCGAGCAACTGCCATGCAGAGCATCCAGGTTCACCTCAGCGGATCCGCAAGATCTTGGATAAAGAAGCTACCGGAAGGATCCATCGACAACTGGGAGACTTTCGAGGACTTGTTCGTAAAAAACTTCCGCTCAACATGCAAGAAACCTGCGTAAATAGAGGTGTTGAGGGCCTGCAAACAGAAGTATGATGAACCAATGAGGATGTACATCCAGCGATGGAACATCATAAAAAGTCGGCAGAAAACATATCTGACGAAAGAGCAATTGACACATTTGTCGCGGGGATCCGAAGAAGAGACTTAATCGAGGATTTAGGTAGATCCAGGCCACGAACAATAGCAGATCTCATGGAGATAGCGAATCGCTGGGCGGATGGTGAAGATGTTGTTCATAATAAATGGCACAGATCACCCTAAGAAGATCGCAACAGGAACAACAACCAAAATAGGCGACGATATTCTCGTCAGTTCTTAGATTATGACGGTCCCAGCCAAGTGGCGGCTGGCTTCTGAGGAAACAGTGGAGGAGATCATCGGGATGATTATCAGAGAGGCAACGAGCAGCTCAATGATCATCGAGATGCGCCAAGCTCCAGCAGACAAAATAATCGGCCAAGGTTCCCGAGGCCTTACAATATGTCACCCGCAGATCTTCTGAACGAGCCATGCCAGATGCATTTTTTCCTCGACAGTGACGGAAAAAGACAGTCAGGGCACTTTCAGAAGGACTGCCGAACATTCTTAGCTCTGCATAGATATGTGGAGCATACAAATGCACAAGCAGCAAATAGGGGACCAAGGAGTGAGGTTCACCTGCCACCTCCACCCGCAATCACTACTAGGAAAAGGGCTATAGCTGCACGGAAGGGTGCCGACGCACCATCATTGACGCGCGCCGGTGGCAAAATACCGCCGGCGAGCCATGTTAGGCCGCGCCGGCGAAGAACCTATACTGCCGGCGCACAAGAAAATTTAGTGCGCCGGGAATAAGATTCGAAGAGTTCTGGCCGGAAACATAAAATATGGGCACCTTACCCCCGGCGCACCTCTATGGTGGTGCGCCGGTGGTAGACAATTTACCACCAGCGCACCACCATAGAGGTGCGCCGGGGGTAAGTTGCGTGGATTTTTCTCTCCACCCCCCCGCCCCCGGGAATCGCCTTTTCAGTTTTCGAAAAAATAATAGAAAATGATAGAAAATTCAAAAAATAAAATACTTTGAAATGCCCATGTAATATGTGACCTAGTTTTAGTGAAAATTTGAAAATTTGAATTTCGATGTATTATGCAAAATGGCGTCATCTTTCGGTAAAACGGGATTTCTGGTTGCATACAACCTCCGATGAAAAACTTTTTTATATCAAAATCAATCTACGCGAAATTTCCTATTCGAATTCAACCGCCTACGTCAAATGGAAAACAGAAACAGGACTTTTTTCAGATTTAAGATTTGGGTGAAAAGAAGGAAAAAATTACCCCCGGCGCACCACCCTACTTGGTGCGCCGGCAGTAACCTAGGCTATATATGCCAAACCAGCCCGGTGCACCTTCTCTCTCTTCCATTTCCCCCATCTTCTCTTTCACTTCTCCTCCTCCTCCGCTCTTCCTCCCTCCGACCACCTTCTCTTCTCCTCCATTTTCCCCCTCTTCTACCTTCTTACCTCTCTAATCCCTCCCTCCGGCGAGCACCTCCTTAAGCTACTCACCGGAGCACCTCCTGAAGCTACTCCCCGCAGCACCTCCTCAAGCTATCTCACCGGAGCACCTCCTCAAGCTACTCACCGGCGAGCACCTCCTCCATCATCTCGCCGGCGAGCCCCTCCTCAAGCATCTCACCTCCTCTCACCCCTGGTCCAGCCACCTCCTCTCACCCCGACGATCACCGACGACCACACCGGCAACCACTTCCTCTTTGCAAGTAGATGACCACGGTGGCGGCGGTACATCTCCAAGGCACGACCTAGAACTTGACCTACGACCTAGAACACGACCGACCTAGATCTAGATTAGATCTGCTGTTTTTTGAATCCTGGAAAACATACCGCCGGCGCACTAGGCTGGTGCGCCGGTGATAAATCGAGTTACCGCCGGCGAACAAGATGGTGCGCCGGCAATAAGCCTTTACCACCGGCCCGTTCGCACCGGCGGGCGCTGGTGCGCCGACAGTAGTGCTTTTTGGTGCGCCGGCAATAAGCCTTTTCCTAGTAGTGAATTACTAGTGAAAATCAACATCAGTTGCAATTGGCGGCAGCTCCAACAAACCCAGGTTCTTACATTGACACAACAGGAGTAGTGTCGATGATTCCGAAAGGGAGACCCTTGAATAGGACGCAGAAGGTAATTTCGCGACAGGTATACATGGCAAAGAAGATGTCTCCACCAACCATCGAGTACCTCAATTGGTCGGGACAGGACATAGGATTCACTCAAGCGGACCACCCACCCCAAGTACCTCGACCAGGACAAGCAGCCATGATTTTACCGGCAGTGATCGCAGGATTCGAGGTCTCGCGTATATTCGTAGATGGAGGGTGCAGCTTGAATCTCATATACGCAAACACTTTGAGGAAGATGAACATCTCTCTAGCAAACCTGACTCCAATAGATACGCGCTTTCATGGCATCACACCAGAGAAGCCGAACTATCCTTGGGCAAGATAAACCTTGACGTGCAATTTGGAACTCGAGAAAATTACAGAAGGGAGAAGTTGGAGTTTGAGATCATCGATTTTCCATCACAGTATCACGCTATATTGGGTCGACCCGCGTATGCCAGATTATTGGCTGTTCCGCATTACACATACTTGCTATGGAGGATTCCTGGTCCCAAAGGTCCAATCACAGTGAAGGGAAGTTTTTCTATAGCAGATAAATGTGACAAGGAATTTCATAAGCTTTCCGAAACTTTCGGGATGCAGGCTGAGTATGCAGCTTCTAGACTCACCACCGACTATGATGTGCTACCCGACGGAGGAAGGCCGCTCAAGGAGCAAACTTTCGACACCTCTAAGAATTCAAAGGAAGTATCACCCGACGGATCCTAAGAAGATGATAGCTATCGCAACAAACATGGATAGCGCATAGGAAAGCGCGCTCGTCAAATTCCTCCGTGAGCGCTGGGAAATCTTCGCATGGTGTCCAGCTGACATGCCAGGAGTACCCAGGGAACTTGCCGAGCACGCCCTTAATCTGGATCCAAGGGCTAGGCCAATCCGACAACCTTTGCGGCGTTTTTCGGAGCCAAACCGCAAAGCTATGCTGTCAGAAATAAATCGACTTCGAGAAGTAAATTTCATCAAGGAACTACAGACAGAAGCTACATGGGTCGCTCAGCCAGTTTTGGTCCTGAAGAAAAACACTGATGTCCTTCGCATGTGCGTCGACTTCACGTGTCTCAATAAACATTGTCCAAAGGATCACTTTCCCCTCTCGAGGATCGATCAAATTATCGACTTCACAGCGGGATGCGAACGTCTTTCCTTCTGGACGCGTATTCTGGTTACAACCAGATCCTCCTAAAAGAGGATGATGATGTCAAAACAGCTTTTATAACCCCTTATGGCGTGTTTTGGTACAGAACAATGCCCTTCGGGTTGAAAAACGCGGGAGCTACCTATCAGAGGATGATGCAGAAGTGTCTCGCCACACAGATTGGCAAGAATGTTCAAGTAGACATCGACGACATCATCATAACAACAAAGCAAGGGTTATCTTTGATGATGATCTTAGAGAAACCTTCGACAACCTCGACAAGTTTCGCCTCAAGCTAAACCCGACGAAATGCTCTTTCGGTGTTCCTGCAGGAGAACTCCTGGGATACTTGGTATCAGCAAGAGGAATCGAAGCAAATCGCGAGAAAATACAGGCCATCGTGACGATGAGGAAGCCAACCAAGCTCAAGGAGATACAACAGCTGACAGGTCGTGTTGCAGCTTTGAGCAGGTTTGTCACCAGGCTAGGAGAAAAAGCGCTGCCCTTCTACGCGCTCATCAAACAAGGAGAAAAGTTCGAATGGAACGAAGAAGCAGACAAAGCTTTCGAGCATATGAAGCGCACAATTTCGACACCTCCAGTGCTAGTGGCTCCGAAGGAAAAAAGAACCACTCCTGCTATACATTGCGGCCACGCCTCAGGTGGTCAACACAGTTCTCGTGGTGGAGCGAGAATAAGAAGGGAAGATTCATGGAGTTCAGCGGCCAATATACTTCATCAGCGAGGTGCTATCACCATCAAAGCAACGTTACCCGCAATATCAGAAACTTGCGTATGGAGTATTCACAACAGCAAGAAAGTTATGGCACTAATTTTCGGCACACCCGATAATAGTAGTCAATGAGGCACCTCTGTCGAACATCCTGAACAATTCCGAAGCCACGGGGCGTGTCTCCCTTTGGGGAATCGAGCTTTCTCCTCGGGACATCACGTACGAAAAAGGAAAGGCGATCAAGTCACAGATTTTGCTGGACTTTGTCGCAGAGTGGATGGAATTACAAAATACGGGACCCCCAGATTTGTCGAGTACTTGGCATATGAACTTTGACGGGTCTAAGAGATTGGAAGGAGCTGGAGCAGGCGTGATGCTTGTCTCACCCCAAGGCAACAAAATGAAGTATATAATGCGGATGACGTTCCCCAATGCATCCAATAACGAGGCAGAATATGATGCCCTCATACACGGGATGAAGATGGCAAAGGCGTGCGGCGCAACTCGATTAAAAATCTTCGGTGACTCCCAGTTCATGGCTCAACAGGTGATGAACAAGTGCGGCACAGTCAACGACAACATGATAGCATAGAAGGAGGTGTACAATGAACTCGAGAAACTCTTTGATGGCTGCGAAGTAAATCACATCAGCAGACTTAGCAACGACGAAGCCGACGTTTTAGCAAACATCGGCTCGCAATTCTTACCAATACCACCTGGCGTTTTCTGGGAGGAGATAAGTGAAAGATCGACTAAGGCGAAGAAAGCACCAAAGCAGCCGAAGAAAAAAGAAAAGGCCAAGGAAGGCTCGGGGGCTCCAGCAGCTCAAGAAACAAACGCATCGGAAGATGAAGAGGAACCTGAAGAGATTATGATGATACAAGTTCCATGGATGCAGGTTTACGTGGCATACATCACAAGGAAAGAGGTACCCAAAGATCCGGTAGAAGCACGACGAGTTATTCGACGATCTAAGGCATTCACCGTGGTCAAGTGAGAATTATACAAAAGGAGCATCTCAGGAGTACTGCAGCGGTGCATCACACCCGAAGAAGGGCGAGTTATATTAAAGGATATACATGAGGGAGTATACGGCCACCACGCAAGCAGTCGAGCAATAGCAGCTAAAGATTTTCGGGCAGGATTTTACTGGCTGACAACAGTCGAGGATGCCAAAGACATAGTACGCACGTGCAATGCGTGTCAGAGATTTGCGGCTAAACCTCATTCACCCGCAGCAGGGCTGATGCCAATACCATTGGCGTGGCCTTTCGCGCAATGGGGGCTCGATATGGTGGGAAATTACACAAGTCCTGGCCAGGAGGACACGTGTATTTACTCCTAGCTGTCGACAAATTCACCAAGTGGATAGAGGCAGCACCAGTAACTTCGGCAGACGCAACATCGGCGGTCAACTTCGTCAAGGGGATAGTTTTTCGGTTAGGCGTCCCTAACAGCATAGTTACGGACAATGGCATCAACTTCACCTCTCGAGAATTCAAGGGGTATTGCGCAGAAGTAGGCATTAAACTACACTTCGCGTCGGTGGAACACCTGCAAACTAATGGCAGAGTCGAGAAAGCAAACGGTGTCATCTGCAACAACATCAAGAAGTGGCTGCTAACACCATAGGAAAAAAGCGCTGCACAATTGGATTGATGAGTTACCCCACGTGTTATGGAGCATCCGAACAACACCCAACACAGCAACCCAAGAAACTCCGTTCTTCTTGGTCCATGGAGCTGAGGCGGTACTCCCGATAGAAATAGAGCATAATTCTCCAAGAGTCGTAGAATATGACGAAGAAACTTCGAGAAAGGCACTGGAAGAAGATGTCGACGCACTCGACGAAGCAAGGGATGAAGTATTGTCAAGCGTAACCAAGTACCAGCAAAACCTCAGGAATTATCATAGTCGACGTTGGCGACCCAGGTCCTTCCAAGTTGGCGACCTAGTTCTTCGGCTCATGCAATATAGCCATAAAATTTTTGAGTCTCCATGGATAGGACCATACATCGTCATGAAGTACTTCCAAGAGGAGCATACAGATTGAAGGACAAGAAAACAGGGAAGGACGAGCCAAACCCATAGAACGTGGTGCAGCTTCAGCGGTTCTACGCTTAGGAAACAATATAATCGACTCTGTAAACAAACATTGTACTGAAGAACTCGTAAGTTTTTAGACGCACTATTTTCCTTTCAGGGCACCGAGTGGGGCTGGAAGGTTTTTAATGAGGCGGGCTTGCGATGCTGCAATATAATAAAAATAGTGATGATATATTTTTTTCTCGCAAGGCTCGGGGGCTCTAGCCCGAAGAACTCACAAGATATAGGCAAGCTCTCACAAAATATAGCTCGAAACTATTTGCCTTCGTTAAAAACCTCGCGAATAAAAAATATAGATACGCCACGAAAACACTCGAGGGTTAGAAGAAAACAAAAAATATATAAATTTGCCTTGACTATACATAAGTCTCGCAATAATGTTTACAGCTCATATAATTCACAGTATACAAACTCTACACTCTGGATCAAAGTCCGGCACAATAGAAGGAAAAGGAGATGAAGATCTATAACAAATCATCTATGGTCACTTTTTCACCCTCGGCAGGCACATCAAGGGCATCCACATAATGATATTCTTGGAAGAAAGCAGCATCCATCCTTAGAAGCTCCTCAATCATATTTTCAGCAACGGGTGTCACCGCATAGTTAAGCTTGTCAACGTTTCTTATCCTTTGTTTTAAGTTGGAGTGCAGACGTCGACAACTTTGTTCAGATCCAGTTTTGAGTGACAAATTTTCAACCAGATCAACGCAAACATGGCGTCGGCCGTCAGCTGAGCTTTCACAAAGTCATGGAGACGCTTCTGAATTTCTTCATCAAGTTAGGAAGAGTTGCGGGTTGAGAATTCCGAGGAAACATAGCGATGTACACCATGGGCAAAATACTAGTGCAGAAGTCAAGAAACTCCCGAACTTGAGCGGCACGATCCTGGCACCGAAAAATTCGTCGAGTACGGTCCTCGCTCGCCCAGAAATCACTACCACTTTGTCTAGCAATCCGGAGAAGGACGTCAACTCGCGCTTCAACGCGCTGATCCTCGGTAACAACCTCAACAAAGGAACCTAGAGCCAATAAACTAAAACAACATATGACAAAGCACACAAATAATGTCGAGGAAAAGGAAAGATGCAACGCAACGTACCCGCCATATCTTGACTTGCTTCAGTCATCAGGTCAATCATGTAATTTTCACGGGTGGTAGCTCTCAAAGCCTCAGCTACCGCAGTTTCCTTTAACTCCAGAGCTTCTTGAGCTTGTCGAAGAGCAGCTTTTTCATGATCGGAGGATTTGCGAGATTGGTACATAACAGTGACGACTTGTTTTTTCATGGCTTGAAGTTGCTGTCGAAGCTCGGCTAGCTCCTGTTGGGTTGAGTCAGCACACGAGGAATTATCCAAGAAAAACATCGGCAGGCGTCCGTGTAGAGCGAGACGCGGCAAGTGAAGCATGGGAAGGTCCAACAGCCTCGGTATAGTTATCAAATACAAACTGGAAGAACGAAATATCGACATCAATCATTCAGCAAGGATCACTTTTCATTAATATTGGAGATATTTACATAATTGGGGTCCCTTACAAAAGTTTTACTCCTAGCGAATCGACAGAGATAGTCGCAAATCACAAAGACAGCGACAACTACAAAAGGAAAAAGAAAAAACATAGGGACAGGTTGGTCTACTTGACCTCCGTCCTGGCAGTGGTAGTAGAGGCACCAGGCTTCGGGTTCAAGAAGGCGATGATTTTCTTTGAATGGGTTTTGGAAGCCTTCACCAAAGTCTTCCACTTTTCCTTGTTCATCCCTGTGGGGCTACCAGACTTCGCGCAGTCGACGTCCTGCTGACTGTCGGCCACCAAAGCGATGGTTCCCTCAACTCCAACCTTCAAGTTTTCCTGCCGATAAACCAAGGCAGGATCTTCCTTACCAAGGAAGCGGTGTACAAGCTCAGAGAAAATCTCAGGTTGTGTTTCTTTAGGAAAGAAGTGGGGAAAGAGTCGCGAAAACGCGGCACGGGCGTTGGAAATGTTGGTGCGCGCCAGATCGTCGTGCAACTCGAGGATTGAAAGAGTATCGAGAAGACGATCCTCGACCCCCTCGTGCAAGGTGAAGTCTTCACCCATCCTTCCCGCTGGAACAAAGGACGGGTTCATCAATATTTCGAGAAGAAAATCAAGATGAACACAAAGACAGTTGAAGGAAAAAACTTACTAACGAATCTACGATTTTTGGTGTCGAACCGATCTGCTATGGCACTCTCGCGCTCGATCTGCAAAGTAATTTTGTCGCTCAAAGCGTGCACAACATTTTGAAGCCTCTTGCAGAGGTCCCCAACAGTAGCGGCATCTTTTCGGCTTTTTCGCGAGCCTTTTCACTGAGCTCTAACTTAGCCGCAAGATCATCAGCGCGTTTTTTGGCCCGGTGGAGCGCCTCTGGAAAGATAGTCAGGGAGCAAAGACCAATAATCAAAATTCAGAAACAGGTGCTAGGCGAAGAAATTAAGTACCAAAGATAAGGTAGGTTTTACCTCTCAAATTGTCGGCTTCATCATGGAACCCAATAAACTGGGTTCCAAGGTTGATGAGATGCTTCATCAGAGGCTTTAAAAAGTACGAGTCAGGAAGCAAGTCCAGAAGAAGCAAAGTTCGAAAGCAAGAGAAAAGCTGACAAGTGATGAAAAACATCGAGTCAAAGAAAAGGAACACTTACATCGTCCAAAGAAGGGCTTGAAGTACTTCCCGCAACAAATTCATGACTGTCGCCAGCCCCAATCCTTGCTTTCTTCGGCAAGGAGGCTCGGGGGCTGGCGGTGGGAGTCGACGCTTCCATGTTCGGTTGAGGGGGAGGTGAAGATTCCGCGGCAGTGTGGCGCTCTTCAGAAAGAATCATGGTATTGGACGCGCTCGTTGGAGCCGTACCATGAACTGCGGGTTCTTCTTTTTCTTCTCCCTCTTCGGATCTGTCAATATAGAAATTTTTTGAGCATTCTGAAGAAAAAGGAGTTAGCCAAAAACATAACAGTAAGGAGACTTACGAGCTAACGACACCATCGTCATCGTAGGGGTCGAAGGCAACCTCCTCTTCAGGTGAAGTTTCTTCGGCAGCCGATTCAGTGGGCTTGGAGGTGCTGGAATTTTGGACATCGTCCCTCTTCCTCTTGCGCCCAGGAGGAATGGCGAGAGGAGGAGAGATGGAGCGGTTGATGTCTACTCACACTTCTTTTCCTGTAGACAGTGTTGGGCCTCCAAGAGCAGAGGTTTGTAGAACAGCAGCAAGTTTCCCTTAAGTGAATCACCCAAGGTTTATCGAACTCAGGGAGGAAGAGGTCAAAGATATCCCTCTCAAGCAACCCCGCAATCACGATACAAGATGTCTCTTGTGTCCCCAACACACCCAATACACTTGTCAGATGTATAGGTGCACTAGTTCGGCGAAGAGATAGTGAAATACAAGTGGTATGAATGAATATGAGCAGTAGTAACGACGCCAGAAAATAGCTCGCTGGCGTGCAGTTGATGGTAGTAATATTGCAGGAAGTAAAGATGCAGTAAAACAATAAATAAGCGATGATTGCAGTATTTGGAAACAAGGCCTAGGGATCATACTTTCACTAGTGGACACTCTCAACATTGATCACATAATAAAACCACTCTACACTCTCTTGTTGGATGATGAACACCACTAATTGTGTAGGGCTACAAGAGCACCTCAATGCCGGAGTTAACAAGCTCCACAACATTCGATGTTCATATTTAAATAACCTTAGAGTGCATGATAGACCAACGCAATTATACCGAGTACTAACATAGCATGCACACTCGTCACCATCAGGCTATGAAAGGAGGAATAGATCACATCAATACTATCATAGTAATAGTTAACTTCATAATCTACAAGAGATCACAATCATAAACTACGCCAAGTACTACATGATGCACACACTGTCACCATTACATCATGGAGGAGGAATAGAGTACTTTAATAACATCACTAGAGTAGCACATAGATCAATAGTGATACAAAACTCATATGAATCTCAATCATGTAAGGCAGCTCATGAGATCATTGTATTGAAGTACATGGGAGAGAGATTAACCACATAGCTACCGGTACAGCCCTTAGCCTCGAAGGAGAACTACTCCCTCCTCATGGGAGACAGCAGCGTTGATGAAGATGGCGGTGGTGTCGATGGAGATGCCTTCCGGGGGCACTTCCCCGTCCCGGCAGGGTGCCAGAACAGAGACTTCTGTCCCCCGAATTGGAGTTTCGCGATGGTGGCGGCGTCCCTGGAGTCTTTCTGGAGTTTCATCAATCGGTATCGAAGATTTAGGTCGAGACGGCTTAAATAGGCGAAGAGGCGGAGTCGGAGGGGCCACGGGGCCTCCTCACACTAGGGGGGCGCGCCCCCTCCTTGGGCCGCGCCGCCCACACGTGTGGGGCCCCCAGGGCACCCCTCTGGTCCCCCTCTGACTTTCTGGAAGGTTCCGGGAAAAATAAGATGTTGGGTCTTCGTTTCGTCGAATTCCGAGAATATTGCCCGAACAGCCTTTCTGGAACCAAAAACAACAGAAAACAGGAACTGGCACTTCGGCATCTTGTTAATAGGTTAGTTCCGGAAAATGCATAAAAACATTATAAAGTGCAAGCAAAACATGTAAGTATTGTCATAAAACAAGCATGGAACATCAGAAATTGTAGGTACATTGGAGACGTATCAGCATCCCCAAGCTTAGTTCCTGCTCGCCCTCGAGTAGGTAAACGATAAAAAGAATAATTTATGTAGTGACATGCTACTTACATAACCTTGATCATACTATTATAAAGAATATGAGATGAATGCAGTGACTCAAGGCAATGATCTATAGTTGCTAACAAATAGATAACATATAGCAAAACTTTTCATGAATAGTACTTTAAAGACAAGCATCAAAAGTCTCGCATAAGAGTTAACTCATAAAGCAATAAATTAAAAGTAAAGGCATTGAAGCAACACAGAGGAAGATTTAAGTTTTAGCAATTGCTTTCAACTTCCAACATGTATATCTCATGGATAATGGTCAACACAAAGTAATATGATGAATGCAAATAAGCAAGTATGTAAGAATCAATGCACAGTTGACACAAGTGTTTGCTTCTAAGGTGGAAGGAAGTAGGTAAACTGACTCAACATAAAGTAAAAGAAAGGCCCTTCGCAGAGGGAAGCAGGGATTAAATCATGTGTTAGAGCTTTTTAAGTTTTGAAATCATATAGAGAGTATAAAAGTAAAGTTTTGAGAGGTGTTTGTTGTTGTCAACGAATGGTAGTGGGCACTCTAACCCCCTCATCAAACAGACTTTCAGAGAGCGGCTCCCATGAAGGACGTTATCTCTACTAGCAAGGTAGATCATCCCTCTTCTCTTTTGTGCACACATGTATTTTAGTTTTATTATGGTTGACACTCCTCCCAACCTTTTGCTTACACAAGCCATGGCTAACCGAATCCTCGGGTGCCTTCCAACATTCACATACCATGAAGGAGTGTCTATTTGCAAAATTAAGTTGCTTACTGATGAATCAGGGCAAAACACGTGAAGAGAATTATTAATGAAAGTTAATTAATTGGGGCTGGGAACCCCATTGCCAGCTCTTTTTGCAAAATTATTGGATAAGCGGATGAAGCCACTAGTCCATTGGTGAAAGCTGCCCAACAAGATTGAAAGATAAAACACCACATACTTCCTCATGAGCTATAAAAGATTGACACAAATAAGAGATGATAACTTTTGAATTGTTTAAAGGTAGCACATGAAGTATTTACTTGGAATGGCAGAAAATACCACATAGTAGGTAGGTATGGTGGACACAAATGGCATAAGTTTTGGCTCAAGGTTTTGGATGCACGAGAAGCATTTCCTCTCAGTACAAGGCTTTGGCTAACAAGGTTGTTTGAAGCAAACACAAGTATGAACCGGTACAGCAAAAATTACATAAGAACATATTGCAAGCATTATAAAACTCTACATTGTCTTCCTTGTTGCTCAAACACTTCTACTAGAAAATATCTAGACCTTAGAGAGACCAATCATGCAAACCAGTTTCAACAAGCTCCACGGTATTTCTCCACTAATAGGTTTAAACTACATGATGCAAGAGCTTAATCATGATCTACTTGAGAGCTAAAAACAATTGCCAAGTATCAAATTATCCAAGACAATATGAGGCATTTTCTGTTTCCAACCAAATAGCAATAAGTGCAATAGGTTCCAACTTTTGTCATTGAACATTACAAGTAAAACGAAGAACACAAGTGTTCATATGAAAAAGCGGAGCGTGTCTCTCTCCCAAACAAGGATTGCTAGGATCCGAATTTATTCAAACATAAACAAAAATAAAAACACACAGACGCTCCAAGTAAAGCACATAAGATGTGACCGAATAAAAATATAGTTTCAATAGAAGAAACCCGATAAGTTGATGAAGAAGGGGATGCCTTGGGCATCCCCAAGCTTAGACGCTTGAGTCTTCTTGAAATATGCAGGGATGAACCACGGGGGCATCCCCAAGCTTAGACTTTTCACTCTTCTTGATCATATATCATCCTCCTCTCTTGACCCTTGAAAACTTCCTTCACACCAAACTTCTCATAAACTTCATTAGAGGGGTTAGTACTCAAAAAACTTTAATCCACCTTGACCCTGTAGTGACACATTGCAAGAACTCAATAAAACATTAGCTACAGCTCTCCACGTCTAGAAAGCCTCACTTAAAGTCCACAAGAGACAATGCAAAAAACAGAGACAGAATCTATCAAAACAGAACAGCCAGTAAACACGAATTTGTAAGAGGTACTTCCATTGCTCAAATCAGAAAACTCAAAACTAATGAAAGTTGCGTACATATCTGAGGATCACTCACGTAAATTGGCAGATTTTTCTGAGTTACCTACAGAGAATCATACCCAGATTCGTGACAGCGAGAAATCTGTTTCTGCGCATTAATCCAAATCTAGCATCACCCTTCTATTAGAGACTTCACTTGGCACAACATTGCAATAAAATAAAGATAAGGAGAGGTTGCTACAGTAGTAACAACTTCCAAGACACAACAAAACAGTAGCAAAATAAAGACATGGGTTATCTCCCAAGAAGTGCTTTCTTTATAGCCGTTAAGATGGGCTCAGTAATTTTAATGATGCACTCGCAAGAAATAAGAGTTGAAGCAAAAGAGAGCATCAAAAAGCAAATTCAAAACACATTTAAGTCTAACCCACTTCCTATGCATAGGAATATTGTACACAAATAAATTCATGAAGAACAAAGTGACAAGCATAAGAAGATAAAACAAGAGTAACTTCAAAAGTTTCAGCATATAGAGAGGTGTTTTAGTACCATGCAAATTTCTACAACTATATTTTCCTCTCTCATAATAATTTTCAGTAGGTTCATGAGCAAACTCAACAATATAACTATCACATACAGCATGCTTTTCATGATTTCCAAACACATAATTTTTATCAAGCTCAAAAATAATAGGATTAAAACTTTCAAACCCACTTTTATCAATAATGTAATAAGATGGTTGATCAATCTCAAAAGATATGGGACTCATAGATAAACTCAAGAACTCTCCAATCCCATTTTCATTAGTAGTACAATTAATAGTATCAAGTAACATAGGACCATCATCTAGAGATTTATCATAAACATTTGCCAAGCAAAACTCTTTAGTACCATGCATTTCGACATCAGGCACAAACAAAGCATTGTCATAAGATTTATCAAAATAGCATGGATTATCATAGATAACAGGAGCATAATTATTCTCACAAGTTTTACTCATAGGGAATATTTCAAGAGAATCCATAGGAACATAACATTCATCCTCTTTTGGTAAGCATGGAGGACAATCAAATAGTGTAAGAGATAAAGAGTTACTCTCATTAGAAGGTTGGCATGGGTAGCTAATCCATTCTTCCTCCTTTTGTTCATCACTCTCCTCTTCATTTTCATCCAATGAGCTTTCAGGTTCATCAATTTCCTCCTCTTTTTCATCCAATGAGCTTTCAGGTTCGTCAATTTCTTCTTCCACTGGTTCCTGCAAACTGTGAGTGCATTCTTGTGCATTAATGAGTCTCTCTTTATAATCAATGATATAAGGATTATCACTGTAGATTTCTATGCAAAAAATTAAGGATAGAAGAGACATAATCTTTAAGGTCCTTACAAACAACACAAGTTTCATAATTTTTAGCAATGAAGGATTCGATCTCAGAAGCTCCCATAAACAAAACAAATTGTTCTACCTCTTCGAACCCAAAATGAATATAGCTATTTGAATTATAGTTCTTAATTAAAAATTCCTCACTAAAGCCACATTGAAATTTAAGATGTTTAGTATCCTGTTGAGAGCAACAGTTTATATCATGGCGTTTAAGCAAGATTTTAGCAATTGTATTCAGCTTTTCTATCACAGCACTCATAACTTTTCCCGTTCTTGATTCTCTATAATTATTATATAATTCTATAAGCTCCAAATAGGTTGTAGGATCTCCCATAATAACAGTTTTTAATTTTTCGGTTTTTCAAATTTTTATGGATTTTTGGGTATATGAGAAAAATAAAACAAGACAAAAGCAAACTAGGCAAAAGTAAACTAAGCAAAATAATACTAGACAGAAATAAACAAAGCACAAATAAACTAGGCAAAAGTAAACTAAGCAAAACAAAATAAACTAAAACAGAGAGAGAGGTAGAGTGTACTCCCCAGGTGAACTTATGAGTAGAGCTATGCCTCCTCGGCAACGGCGCCAGAAAATAGCTTGATGTCTACTCACACTTCTTTTCCTGTAGACAGTGTTGGGCCTCCAAGAGCAGAGGTTTGTAGAACAGCAGCAAGTTTCCCTTAAGTGAATCACCCAAGGTTTATCGAACTCAGGGAGGAAGAGGTCAAAGATATCCCTCTCAAGCAACCCTGCAATCACGATACAAGAAGTCTCTTGTGTCCCAAACACACCCAATACACTTGTCAGATGTATAGGTGCACTAGTTCGGTGAAGAGATAGTGAAATACAAGTGGTATGAATGAATATGAGCAGTAGTAACGGCGCCAGAAAATAGCTTGCTGGCGTGCAGTTGATGGTAGTAATATTGCAGGAAGTAAAGATGCAGTAAAACAATAAATAAGCGATGATTGCAGTATTTGGAAACAAGGCCTAGGGATCATACTTTCACTAGTGGACACTCTCAACATTGATCACATAATAAAACCACTCTACACTCTCTTGTTGGATGATGAACACCACTAATTGTGTAGGGCTACAAGAGCACCTCAATGCCGGAGTTAACAAGCTCCACAACATTCGATGTTCATATTTAAATAACCTTAGAGTGCATGATACACCAACGCAATTATACCGAGTACTAACATAGAATGCACACTGTCACCATCAGGCTATGAAAGGAGGAATAGATCACATCAATACTATCATAGTAATAGTTAACTTCATAATCTACAAGAGATCACAATCATAAACTACGCCAAGTACTACATGATGCACACACTGTCACCATTACATCATGGAGGAGGAATAGAGTACTTTAATAACATCACTAGAGTAGCACATAGATGAATAGTGATACAAAACTCATATGAATCTCAATCATGTAAGGCAGCTCATGAGATCATTGTATTGAAGTACATGGGAGAGAGATTGACCACAAAGCTACCGGTACAGCCCTTAGCCTCGAAGGAGAACTACTCCCTCCTCATGGGAGACAGCAGCGTTGATGAAGATGGCGGTGGTGTCGATGGAGATGCCTTCCGGGGGCACTTCCCCGTCCCGGTAGGGTGCCAGAACAGAGACTTCTGTCCCCCGAATTGGAGTTTCGCGATGGTGGCGGCGTCCCTGGAGTCTTTCTGGAGTTTCGTCAATCGGTATCGAAGATTTAGGTCGAGACGGCTTAAATAGGCGAAGAGGCGGAGTCGGAGGGGCCACGGGGCCTCCTCACACTAGGGGGCGCGCCCCCTCCTTGGGCTGCGCCGCCCACACGTGTGGGGCCCCCAGGGCACCCCTCTGGTCCCCCTCTGACTTTCTGGAAGGTTCCGGGAAAAATAAGATGTTGGGTCTTCGTTTCGTCGAATTCCGAGAATATATTGCCCGAACAGCCTTTCTGGAACCAAAAACAACAGAAAACAGGAACTGGCACTTTGGCATCTTGTTAATAGGTTAGTTCCGGAAAATGCATAAAAACATTATAAAGTGCAAGCAAAACATGTAAGTATTGTCATAAAACCAGCATGGAACATCAGAAATTGTAGGTACGTTGGAGATGTATCAGCGGTCGAAGTCAGAACGTTCTGACTCGGTTTCTTTTTCGGAGGACGCCACCGATTTTTGAGATCCTGCGACTTCGCTCTTAGGGCGAGAGGTTTCTTGCGAGTCATCGGTGACAACAACTCGCTCATCTACCTCTCCACCTTCAGGAAGGGGGGAGAGAAGAAATAATTTGGTGGCCCTATACAACACAAAAGCAAGATAAAGGTGATTAGACAAGGAAAACAAAAATCAGTCGACAAAAATAGTTAAGCAACTCGAAGGACAGACACTTACTTCGGGAAGAGGGTGGGAGGCGCAGTATGGCTCCACGCGACAAGAGGAAGGAACATCATGTTTTTTGCTCAATGATGAAAAACTCCGGATGAGCTTCTCCAAGTCTTTCACAGGGAGATCCTTGGACAAACGATCAACGTGTTTCTCGCCAGAGTACATCCAAAGGGGGTTTTTGCGAGCCTGCAGAGGCTGCACCCTGATCCTAAGGAAGTAAGCAGTTATCTGAACACCCGAGAGTTCCTTTCCACGGGTGTTCTGGAGCTGATGGATGCGCTTCATCAGGGCATCTGTAGCCATCTTTTCTTCGGCAGTGGCCTCTGCGTCCCAAGATCGGCGTCTGAGAATTTCTTCGGCAGCCTCAAATGGAGCAATGCCATACTCCTGGGAGTTGACATACTCATCCTGGATGTAAAACCATCTTTTGCGCCACCCTTGGACGGAGTTAGGGAATTTGACGTCAAAATAGTCAACGTCGGGTCGAATGCAGATGCAAACGCCGTCCACATTGTAGACGACGTTGCGGGAGTTGTTGCGCCGGAGGTATAAAATGCGCTTCCACAAGCCCCAATGAGGATGGGTGCCGAGGAAGCACTCGCAGAAAGTGATAAAAATAGAGATGTGGAGGATAGAGTTCGGGGTCAGTTGGTGTATCTGGATCTCGTAAAAAAAGAGAATACCACGAAGGCATTCGTGGATAGGGTGGAGAGGCCGCGAATAAGATGGTCAATAAAAAGTTACCCGATATCTGATGAGAGGACGCGGGAAGCTCTCGTAGCCAGGGAAGATCAATGAGTCCTGCTTCTCCAGCAGACCAAGTTTCTTGAGCGTCCGCTAGTCCTGGTTGGAGATCTTGGAGCGCTCCCATCCAGAGATCTCAGCCTTGTCCATGGGAGCATTGGTGCCCGGAGCTATGTGCCTGATCAGCTTCGTGCGCGACGGCATGGAAGAGCACTTTGGTGGAGCAGAGGAGCGAAAGAAAGCGAGGGCTCGAAGAGCTCAGAGGAGAAGCAATGGCGGAAGCAGAAGGAGGAAGAAGATGTGCGGTGCAGCGAAGGGAGAAAAGGTAGAAGGTGCGGTGGCTTTATAGCAAGGAGTCGATCCGTCGCACCGTTGGATGAAAAGGAAATGCATCTTAAGCCTTACGCGTGTGCACAAGGGTACAAAGGTCTTTTCAGCGAGAAGTTACTGGACAGGAGTTACTGCGCGCGTGCCGGTAATTACGGAGGATGTGTGTCCCCCACTTGTGCAACGCGTCGATGGTGCAGAATCTTGGGCCCACGTTTCAGCAAAGTGACAGGTGCCGTGGTTTCCCAAGGAAGCAATCGTGGCTATCATCAGCACTGATGTCACTCCAAAGAAAACCTCGAGTGCTTCTATCAAATATAGCGATAGGAAAATTTCGAGTGCTTTGGCAGAGAAACTTCGAGAGCCCATGATCAAATACAAGCATTTCCTCATATGCTCGGGGGCTACTCTTATCAAAAGTATTGTTCGTAGTTCTGATAAGAGGACAAGGTAGCGAAAGACAAGATAAAGTTGGCGAAAAATAGCAAAGACTGAGCCTACAACCAAGTACAAGCACTTGGCTGTAGCCTCGGGGGCTACTCCCATCGGGAGCGCTGGTCGCACACCCGATGAAATTGAAGAAAAAGAGATGGAGCAGCAGAAAGTAAAAGAGAGAGAGAGAGAGAGAGAGAGAGAGAGAGAGAGAGAGATAAAAATAGCGAGAAGGCAATACAAGTTGAGCCTACGACCAAGTTCAAGCACTTGGCCGTAGCCTCGAGGGCTACTCCCATCGGGAGCGCTGGTCGCGCACCCGACGAAATATGAGATCATCACATTTTCAAGTTATATATAACTCGAAATATACTCCCATCAAGAGGACAAGATATTATGTCATCATGACTCGAATAAATGCGCCATTCCAACAGCCGGAAAAGGCACTCGACAATATATTCTCAGAACGCATCCGCCGTGGTAAAATTTCTGAATGTCGTAATATTTTACGAAGGTAAGTCCCCAGGATCCGTCCTGTGCGGCATGGTATCGCACCAGAATGCGCTCTACTACTTTATCTGTGTCAACATACGGGAAGAAAAATTCTAACGGACGCGTTAGGTACTCGATAAAATTCAACTGGAATTCGGCATATGGTAAGACCTTAAGATTGGAATGTCACGACAGGTCATCATTGTGTCCTTTGTCATTCTCACAGCTATGAAGACAGAATCCATTTGTTCTTTGATTGTGTTTTCAGTACAAGAGTGTGGGCTTATTTGCAGATTGATTTGTCGGTGGGAGTGACCATTGAAGATAAATTTACATATGCAAGGAAGGAGTTTAAGAAGCCTTTTTTCACTGAGATTGTTATATTAGCAGCCTGGCACATTTGGAAGCAAAGGAATGGCATGATCTTCCAGCAAACAAGACCATCCTTTAGATCATAGAAGAGAGACTTTATTCATGTAGGATATCCCTGCATAAGCATAGGGTCAAGGAGAAGTTTGTTGATCAGCTCCAGGCTTGGATTGATTCTTTGCCGTAGCATCTCTTTCTTTTCTGTTTTCCTCTGTATATATTGTATATATGTAACTCTGCTGGGCTTTTTGTTGGTTTTTCTAATAAATAAATTGCTGTGAGGATTTTCCTCACAGTTCTCTTTAAAAAAAAGACCTTAAGCGGCACATGTCGAATTAAACTAGTATCCCGAGGTCGAGTCCAGGGACTTGATCTTGAAGTAGGTTTTTGCGGGATTGCCACAAGAGCAGTTAACTGGTACCTGATCCGTCAGATGAATCAGCCCCATTTACCATTATCCCTGTACAAGATATAAATACATCGAGCAAAAATTTTACAAAGATTCATAAAACTTATGGAGTGTTTTCACAGTGGAGATTTTACTCGACTCTACGATTCAAGAAAAATCTCGGGGGCTACTGACATAGGCATCCCTGATGGGCCTGCCGAATAAGGTACCTGGGGTTAACTGAAGGCCCACGACCCGAAGTTTATGGAGCTCGGAAGCCCAATAAGAATCGATATGGAAAATAGAGATAGATTAGGAATAATAGACTTGTATCATTACGGGAAGGACTCAAATAAGTCTCCCGGACTTTGTAACCTGTACGATACGATAACCTCGGCTCCACCTCCTATATAAAGGGGAGCCGAGGGAGAAAGAGAGAATCGAATCTTTGTCAACACAAACCCTAGTTTCTAACAGTCGAGCACATTTTCGGCTGAAATCTTCGAGATCTACTTGCCCTCTACTTTCCGCGAAACCCTAGTCTACAACTTGTAGGCATTGACAAGTTAATACCTTGTCAGTTAGGGTTAGGTTTTTCTTTTAAAATTCTTTTCCTTTTCTTTTTCAAATTGTTTTTAAAAATTGATTTGAAAATAGTTCAAACAAAGCTTTGAATTTTTGAAAAAAGAGTTGGAGAGAAATAAAATAAGAGCCAAAAATTTATAGCAAAATAAAATATAGTTTTTTACGATTTTGTTAAATGAAAGGAAAGAGGAGGTTTTATTAAATAAACCATATGAGTGGGAAAATATTGAAATAGGGTTTATAAAAAATTTATTTTGTTAAAAGCATGGATGATATGATGCATAATGTCATAAATAAAAGAAAAAAAGAACAAGCAAATCTAATAGGGTTATTTTCCTGGGCCGTTACACGGCCCCTAGGCTCAAAGTTGTCGCGGATTTTTATTTCGCTAGGCCCATGGGGCTAGCATTTTCGGCAGGACTATGTGAGCGAGGGTGCGGCGGCGCGTAGCACTGCCTTGGTGGCAAAGCGTTACGATATTTATCATTTCCAGTGAACATTGGGCCCTTCCCGTTAGGTTTATCCTTAGGAGTATCCGAAGATATGGGGATCGCGTTTGGGTGTTCCTTGGTCTTTCTCCAGCGCTCCGGTGAACCAGTACGAGATTGGTTTTCACGGTGCCCACGTTGTTTTCCGGCAGACAGATTTTGCGTTGTGGACATGCAAGCATCCAGGTTGGATTCCAACCTGCGCAAAGTATCCGCCTTGCTTTGTTGCTTCATGGCAGTGCGAACGATCATCCTTAGGCATTCGAGGTCGGCGCTATCGTCATCGTTGGCCAAGAGCTCCGGTGCTTTCTGCATATTATTCTTTGGGGCTGCCAGAGGTCTGCGGTGTGCTGCATCGTCGAAGTTGATGTTGCGAGGGGGATCGTATCTCTCTGCCTTGTCCTCTTCTTCCTCGGGTCCTCCTGGGTTCGCTTGACTTGCGTCTACAGTTGGGCCTTGAATGCTTCCGCTTTCCGAAGGGCTTCCTCTGTTTTCCGCTGATGCATACGGGCTTGCTCGTACTCTTTGTCGGTAGCGACTTTATGCTTTAGGATGTCCGAGCTAATCTTGTTGAGGTTATGAGCTTCAGCCAGGAGTTCTTATCGTTTTGCTTCAAAGGCTTTTGGATCCGTCACCAGATCTGGGGTGAGGGAATTGTTTAGGATTTCCTTCTTCACGACACTCTCCGTTTTTGAGAGCTAGCCGCATGATTGCCTCAGCTGCTGTTTCCTCCGCGAAGTTCGGGTTCCGGCCTAACAGTTGATCCATCTGACGGGTACGGACCCATGGCGGAGCATCCGGAATAGCTAGATCCGAAATTGCTGCTTGCGGTGGATTCTTAGCTGAATCATCATCCTCGTCCTCATCTAGGCCAGCTAAGGTCGTGACCTGCTTTGGCGGAGATGATTCACTGTCAGCTTCCTCATCAACGCCCATCTCTTTGCACCACATGTCGTATGCTTTCGACGGGGGAGACATCATCTGCGAGTAGCATGAGGTCGTCGAGCAAGGATACATCATTGTCTTCGTCACCCTCTGGCTGCTCGGATCATGTACCCTCTTCAGGAGAGGCCGATCATGGCGTATGTATGAGGAAGTGCACGAAGTGGCACCTCCGCTTCTCTAACACATGAGAAACCCAAGTGGATTTGCGTTTGTCTTCCACCGCTTTTTCCTGCTTAGGGGCGGATAGGGTGGGCGTCAAAATTTCCATATCTAAGGCGGAATCTTCCTTAGGAAGCTCCAACGACTCAGATCGGATCTTTGCAGCTGAGTCCAGCTCGGAGACAGTCGTAGTTGTAGTGTTGGAGATATGCCCAAGAGCCAATAATAAAGTGGTTATTATAATCTTTGTGTTTATGATAAATGTTTACATACCATGCTATAATTGTATTAACCGAAACATTGATACATGTGTGTTATGTAAACAACAAGAAGTCCCTAGTAAGCCTCTTGTATAACTAGCTTGTTGATTAATGGATGATCATGGTTTCGTGATCATGAACATTGGATGTTATTAATAACAAGGTTATGTCATTATTTGAATGATATAATGGACACACACCCAAATAAGCGTAGCATAAGATCAAGTCATTAAGTTCAATTTGCTATAAGCTTTCGATACATAGTTGCCTAAGACCTTCGACCATGAGATCATGTAAATCACTTACATCGGAAGGGTACTTTGATTACATCAAACACCATTGCGTAAATGGGTGGTCATAAAGATGGGATTAAGTATTCGGAAAGTGTGAGTTGAGGCATATGGATCAATAGTGGGATTTGTCCATCCTGATGATGGAGAGATACACTCTGGGCCCTCTCGGTGGCACGTTGTCTGATTAGCTTGCAAGCATGTGATTAAGAACACAAGAGATGACATACCACGGTACGAGTAAAGAGTACTTGTCGGTAACGAGGTTGAACAAGGTATGGAGATACCGATGATCGAACCTCGGACAAGTAAAGTATCGCGTGACAAAAGGAATCGGTATCGTATGTAAATGGTTCAATCGATCACTAAGTTATCGTTGAATATGTGGGATCCATTATGGATCTCCAGATCCCGCTATTGGTTATTGCTCGGAGAGGAGTCTCGACCATGTCTGCATAGTTCGCGAACCGTAGGGTGACGCGCTTAAGGTTCGATGTCGCATAAGTAGATTTGAATATGGTATGGAGACGAAGTTTGTTCGGAGTCTCGGATGGGATCCAGGACGTCACGAGGAGGTCCGGAATAGTCCGGAGAATAAGATTCATATAAGGGAAGTTGATTTCTAGGTTTCGGAAAAGTTCGGGATTTTTCCGGTGGATGACCGGGAAGGTTCTAGAAGGTTCCAGGGGTCCTACCAGTGGGCCCACGACCCTAGGAGGCCTAGCATGGGCCGAGGGGGTGCTCCCTAGCCTAATGGGCCACGGGCACATGCCCCTCAAGGGGCTTAGGCGAAGCCCTGCAACTTGGCCGGCGCCCCTAACCCTAGATGGGAAAGGGGGCCACCCCACCGACCTGCCCCCCTATATAAAGAGGGGAGGGGTGGCCGGCCACCATCCCCATCATTGCCTCCTCCTCTGGCCGCCTCTCTCCTCCACCTTACGCTGCTCCGGCTTAGGCGAAGCCCTGCAACTTTTCTTCCTCCATCACCACCACCACGCCGTCGTGCTGCTGGATTTTGGAGGAGATCTTCTACACCTCCGCTGCCTGCTGGAACGGGGAGAGGAAGGGCTTCATCGACACCGTACACGCGACCGAGTACGTAAGTGCTGCCGGATTGCAGGACCGGGGACGATCGTCTACACCAACAACGAGATTAATCTCGTAGGCTTTGGAATCTTCGAGGGTTAGTCTCATCTCCATCTCGTTGCTCCGATCTTGTACATTAGATCTTGGCTTTTCCATAGATTAGATCTTGGATTTATTCGTCTTTGCGGTAGGAAAATTTTTGTTTTCCATGCAACGAACCCTTCAGTGGTATCAGAGCCTTGTCTATGCATAGATCTGTTGCACGAGTAGAACACAATGGTTTTGTGGGTGTTGATGCTTTTGTTGTTTTTAGTTAGTGCACTTTGCATCTTGCGGGATGGTGGGATGAAGCGGCCCGGGCTAACTTTACATGACCGCGTCTCATGAGACTTGCTCCACGCTTGACATGCAACTTGTATTGCATAAGTGGCTTTGCGGGTGTCTGTCTCTCCCACCATAGTGAAGATCTAATTTGCTCTTTCTATTGACAACACTAGTATCACCGTTGTGGTTCATGTTCGTAGGTAGATTGGATCTTACTCGAAAACCCTAAACCACGTAAAATATGCAAACCAAATTAGAGGCGTCTAACTTGTTTTTGCAGGGGTTTGGTGATGTGATATGGCCATGTGATGATGATTATATTTGATGTATGAGATGTTCACTATTGTATTATGGCAACCGGCAGGAGCCTAATGGTTGTCTTTAATTTTTGTTAAAGACCTGCGTGTCTATTCATCATGTAATAGCTTTATTTCAAGTAGTTGTTATAGTAGATATAAGTGATGGACAACCATCAAGCGGCGCCACTGACCTTGACGCCATGCTGGTGATGATGTAGATCATGTCCGTGCTTTGGAGATGGTGATCAAAAGCACAAGAAGAAAGACCATATCATATCACACATTATGAATTGCATGTGATGTTAATCCTTTATGCATCTTGTTTTGCTTAGATCGCGATGGTAGCATTATAAGATGATCCCTCTCACTAAAATATCAAGATAATAAAGTGTTCATCCTTAGTATGCACCGTTGCTAAGACTTGTCGTTTCGAAGCATCACGTGATGATCGGGTGTGATAGATTCTACATGTGCATACAACGGGTGCAAGCCAGTTTTGCACACGCGGATACTAAGGTTGCCCTGACAAGACTAGCATGTACAGACATGGTCTCGGAACACGGGATACCGAAAGGTAGAGCATGAGTCATATGAATGATATGATGAACACTTTGAGTGTTCGCCTTTGAAGCTACATCTTTTCTCGTGAAGATCGGACTTGGTGTAGTGGATTTGGTTCGTGTGATCACTAAGAAAATGCGAGGGATGTTGTTTTGAGTGGGAGTTCACCTAGTTAATTTAAGAATTAAAATTGAACTCATTTTATCATAAACTTAGTCTAAACTCTTTGCAAATATGTTGTAGATCATGGCGTCCCCCTCCATCAGTTTTAACCAGTTCCTAGAGAAAGAAAAGCTTAAGAGCAATGGTAGCAACTTCACTGACTGGTTCCGTCATGTGAGGATTTTCCTCGCTGGTGGAAACCTGCAATATGTGCTCGATGCACCGATAGGTGCCCCACCTGCAGAAACCGAATCCGATGAAGTAAAGAATGTTTACGAGACTCGGAAAATTCGGTACTCTCAAGTTCGGTGTGCCATCCCGTGCGATCCGGAAGCCGATCTTCAAAAACGTTTTGAGCACCACGATCCGTATGAGCTGGTCAATGAGCTGAAAGCTATTTTTGAAACTCATGCGGCCGTGGAATGCTATGAAGCGTCGAAACACTTCTTCAGTTGCATTATGGAAGAGGGCAGCTCCGTTAGTGAGCACATGCTCGCTACGCGAAGAAACTCAGTGACTTGGGGATAGTGATTCCTAACAAGCTGGGGATTAATCGTGTCCTCCAATCACTGCCACCTAGTTACAAGAACTTTGTGATGAACTACAATATGCAGAACATGAACAAAGAGTTACCTGAACTCTTCTCCATGCTGAAATCTGCTGAGATTGAGATACAGAAAGAGCACCAAGTGTTGATGGTCAACAAGACCACCAGTTTCAAGAAACATGGCAAGCCTAATGTGGTGACCCTGCATACCACTGCATGTTGTAGTATGCCAGTCGTTGATATAACATTCACGAAGTACCAATCAGCAAATATTACATCCCTCAGAGTAGTACAACAGAACATAGCAGGTCCATAACTCATTCATTTATTATTACAAGCAACATGTACATATCATCTCGGAGCTCCTCTTGGGTCCTAAGAGGAATACTCCTGGGTTCGAGGCGAACCCGACTCAACTTACAATATAAGAGTCTTACTAATTTATACATTTTATTCCCTCGAGCAGTTAAGTACTAAGAGTTCGTACTGCTCGGATACTACTACTACTTGGTAGGTCTAAACTTGCTCTCCTCCGGAACCCTCCCCGGTTCCGTAGACTATGAGGTAGTCTACTCCTTCGATACCTCCTGAGAGGTCTGGTTCTTCATAGACGATGACTTCAGCTCCTTCAGGGTCATCGTTGTCCTCCTCCAGTCAATTCAGACAATCTAAGCAGGGGATTTAAGAGTGGTATGAGTACGAGCGTACTCAACAAGTTCATTATAGAAAAGAGGTGTTTAATGCACTAGCTACGATATCGGACCGGAAAGTCTAATACCAATGCAGGTTTTGATAAACATTTCTTCAAGAGGTTGCTTTTATTCGGAAGAACTATGTCCGTCGGCCTTCACCGGTTTACTAGAACTTCATGGAGTTCCTTTCCGGCAGCGTTCGCAGCTTCCAAATCCCGGAACAGGGAGTGACAGGTCACGATTCATTACACTCTGCAGAGGTGTGTTGCTTTACCCATAACAGATCTTAACCTTGGTGCCAACCGGGCAGCTTTCCCGTCCACACTTCCTTTGGTGTGAGGCCCGGTATAAGGTCATAGCCAATCATATTCCTCCGCTACCTCGCACACCCACCCTTTGTTGCATACCCCGACCCTGGGTCCTCGCCGGTCCCGTTATACCAATTAAGGATGGACCCCGGCCACGACAACAGTTCTGGGCTCGTACCATAAACTCCTTCGCCGGCAGCTGCAACCCATCATAGACCGCAATAACCGTGGGGAACTTTTGGCTTCCCTAGCCCACCGCTTGCTCCTCGGGCGACAAGTGTCTACGGACAATGCCGTGGGGAACTTTTGGCTTCCCCAGCCTACCGCTTGGCCCCGACAGATTACAAGTGTCTACGGTAAAGCGCGTCCGTTGATGTACAAGAGGTGGAAATACGATTGACTATTCCGTCCCACTCTAGATCTTATGGTTAACACGGTATTACGACACAAGAATCACTGGACGACATTTGTTGTTTAATCCTAGATGGATATAAACCCTTGCAATGGAACCTCCACCATATCAACACAATCCATGGTTCGATTGCCCACCACTGAGCAATATTCATAGTTATGAAAGTAGTGGTTTTGCTTTTTATGCAATAGTGATAAACATAGTACTTTGCAAGTAATTTGGTAAAAATACTCAAATGACATGAGCAAGTGATGAACTTGCCTGAACACTGCAAAGTGTTGCAGTTGGATGGTGTGGATTGACCCTTGTCCTCTGTTGCTGAAAAACAGCATCATTGTCCGATAAGGGCAATGGTTAAAGAAGCAATTATGCATGATTCAGCTTTTAGGGTTGTTTCCCCCTTCCGGTGTTTTTATCATTTCATGTGAGAGGTTAATACTAAGAATGATTTAGGGATACTCTGTTTAGGGTAAAATACAACCTTGAAATGTTGTCAAGGTGTTTTTAAAGTCCAAAAGCATTTATGGACTTATTTTCATTATTGAAAATATAAGGTGTGATTTAAATGATTATTTTAATCATCAAATTTGGACTTAATCTTGTTTGTCTTCAAAAATTCCTTTTCATATTTTATTATGATAGAGAATTTTATCCTGAGTAGTTTTCATATTTTTAATTATTTTTTTAGAGCTATTTATCATTTTCTATGCATTTCCAAAGTTTCAGGGTTAAATGAAATTGTGAAATGTCTAAATTGCCCCTGGGCCCACTTGTCAGGGTGGCCCAGTGGTTAACCCTAACCCGAGCCGCACGTCCGGCTCGGTCGGACGCACCCGTCCCCTTCCTCCCGCGCACGCGCTAACCCTAACCCTCTGAGCTCTGGCGACTCCCGCGTCGCCGCCGCCTTCGCCGATTTACTCCGGCAAACTCCGGCCATCGCCGGCGGTGAGATGGGGCGCATCTGAACCGCCGTTCGACGGCGCTTCAGATCCACCGCGTCGATCTGTGCTTCGTCGCCTCCTCGTTTCTTCGCCAACACCTCTGCTCGCCTGGCCGTGGTGATTCGCGGCGATTCGTCGCCGCCGACGTTCCTGGCGCCGTGGCGCGGCCGTGTGCCTCGCCGTGGTTGCGCTGGAGCTTCTGCGCTCGGCGACCGCCTGGCTTGGCCATGGCTTGGCGCTGCCGTGGCCAGGCTGTGCCGCCACGGTTACGCCGTGGTGCTCTGCTCCAGGTTAGTGTCCCTGTTCTGCTCCTTTCTCTCCTCCTCCTCTTCATCTAGCTCTGGCTACTGGCCTTGCTTCCCCTCGTGGAGATGCTAGCCATGCCGATATGCTCTGCGCCATGCTTGCCCTGGTGCTGTCTTGATGCGCTCGCTGCTGCTGCCTACATGCGCCATGAATCCTAGCTGTTGTGCTTGTGCTACTGCTATGCGTATGCTGCTGCTGTGCATCTGCCATGGATCCTAGCTGCGGTGCTGTGCTATTCTGCTCTATAACTTGCTGTTGCAACTCATGAGCTCTTGCTCATGAGCTTACTGTGATGCTTATGCTTAATTCATTTGCTCCTGCTGTGGTTATATGACTCCTGCCCCTCCTGTGTGTGCAATTCCTTGCCTCTGGCTTGATCATGATGCATGATCCTTGCATTTTTGCAAGTGCCAGTGCTCCTGGTGTGCTATAGCTTGTGCTTAAATTCATGAACATGCTCAATTGAGCCTAGCTGTTGAATTGACAGCTCCATCCCTTGATGGAGTGCTTCTGGATACAATTGTACTACCTTTATTTACTTATCTGTGATGCAATTGTTCATGTTATAAGGTTGATTTAATTGATTGGTCCATGTATTGATACTAAAATTGATTCTAGCATGTTGTAGCATGCTCTAGCAAGCTTCTGATGATCATATGATCATCAGTTGCTTGTAAAAGCTACTATGTTGTTCCTGTGCCTCACTGCTACTCTACCTGTGATGTGTGTGTCACACAGGCTTGTCCTGGTGTGTGATGGTGCTTGCTCAAGCATCAGTTGATGCTTGCAATGATCCTCTGGATCATGTGCAAGTGTTCCAGTTACTGGTGATTTATGAATTTCATTTATCTGTATAGCTTGTCCTTGTTTACTGGATAAATGAGATGAACTGCTTGCAGTGATGACTCTTACAATTAATTTGATTGAGCTAGAGGGATGCCAACAGCTGTTGGGGACCCTAGCTCCTCTTTGAACCCATCTGGGTGATGATACAAGTGCTTGGCTTAATGGTTTGGGTTGTTTCAGTGGTTGAGGTGACCCTAGCAGTAATCGTATACTGCCTTAGGGTAGCTCCCCTCTTGTTGGCTTGCTGTGACTCACTGGATGCTTTCTGGGTGATCCTTTTGTTGGATTTCCAGTAGCTTTTGATGTTGAAATCAAATAGACAATGATTTGTCTAATGTCTGATGGTTAGTGAACCATTTAGTGCTAGGTGAGTTGGGCTAGGCTAGATGTGGATCAATCCTTGTTGGATTCTTTGGTTTGCCACAGTGATATTACACTTGGCTTGACTATTTCTTCCCTAGGATGATTTTCTTCTGGCTTATTCCCCTTTTTGCCAGCATCAAATGGTTTCACACCAAATGATGATGCATACAGGGTAATCATACCCTCTGGCTTGTGTATGTGTTATGCACATGCTGGTGTTATGAGCAAAACTGATGTTTGCTCATGGATTTGAGTATACCTCACTCCAGCTCCTAGAATTATTTGTTGGTGTAGAGAATTGCTTCTGTGATGTGCTTGTGCTTGCCCTGCTCCTCCTTGCAAGCTTGTGCTACTTGGTTAATTTCTGTGGATTGCTAGAATAGGTGGAGCAGCTCTTGCTGTTCACCTGTTCTTGCTGTTCTTGATGTGTTCTTGCTGTTCTTACCCTGGTGCAGCTGTTGTCGATGAAATGGCTAGGGTTTGCTGTGAATAACTTTTATACTGGCCCTCTCCATGCCTCTCTTGGTCGACAGCACTATCCTGGTCACTTTGGTGACCCTCCCCTGGCTAGTGTGTGCTGTTGTGCATGCAGCACTCACTGGCTTGCTGTTGAGCATGCACACAAGTTGTGTGAGCTGCTTGTGTGTGTGTGTGGGGGGGGGGACTTGTGCAGCTGAGTGGATCAGCTCGGCTGTTCCTGGTCATATCCTCTCAATTTCATTCTTTTACTAATCTGCCAAGTGGCAATGCCACTTGGCATAACCCCATTTTCTTGTTTATGTGTGTGCAGGGCTCAAGCATTGATCAAGAAGATGTTCAAGATCATCTTGAGCAAGAATTTCATGAAGATCCCTTATGTAGTTTAGGACATAACATTTAATTGTACTTTTCCTTTTTCTTTTTCTATTTCTTCAATTCTTGTAATGTGTTGTAAATTCTTAATTCAATTCTGGATATTGTAATTAACATTGTATCTTGTGTGAATATCAATAAAGCTCAATGTTTCTCTAATGAGCTTTACATAATAGATGTACTATTTATATTCTTGATTATTTATATTTGTTTAATGAATTACCTCAATTTGAATTATGAAATAATCATGTGATGTTTGAATTTGAAATTCAAACACAAGTTGTTTGAATTCAATCATGCAACTTAAAGTTGTAATGTATTAACTCTCCTCTCTTCTCAAAATCCTAATTGAGCTAAGTGAGGTGCAAGTTTATCGCACTCTCGAAACCCTAACCCTGTAAGGTGTCGAGAGAGAAACTTGTCCCCCTTCGATGCAGTTTTCTTTTAAAAGCGCGAAATTTCCCCAGAATTTACGATGCAATGCACATCCCTTTCTAAAATCTACCCCTCGATCGTCTCTAAACCTGGGACATTACACCTAACAACAAGGGCAACTTCAAGAAGGGCGGCAAGAAAGCTGTCGCGCCTCCTGAGAAGCCTAAGGCTGGCCCTAAGCCTGATACTTGGCTGATCTGAAGAGCGGCCTTATCAAGAAAAGGAAAGGTATATTTGATATACATGTTATAGATTTCTATCTTACTGGTTCTCGAAGTAGTGCCTGGGTATTTGATACTGGTTCGGTTGCTCACATTGGTAACTCGAAACAGGAACTGCGGAATAGACGAAGCCTAGCGAGGGACGAGGTGACGATGCACGTTGGAAATGGATCCAAGGTCGATGTGATCGCCGTCGGCACGCTCCCTCTACATCTACCTTCGGGATTAGTTTTAAACCTCAATAATTGTTATTTGGTACCTGCGTTGAGCATGAACATTATATCTGGATCTTGTTTAATGCAAGACGGATATTCGTTTAAGTCAGAGAATAATGGTTGTTCGATTTATATGAGTAATGTCTTTTATGGCCATGCACCTGAGATGAATGGTTTATTCTTGTTGAATCTCGATAGTAGTGATACACATGTTCATAACATTGATGCTAAGCGAATTAAATTGAATGATAATTCTACTTATATGTGGCACTGTCGTCTTGGTCATATTGGAGTGAAGCGCATGAAGAAACTCCATTCCGATGGACTTCTTGAGTCACTTCACTTTGAGTCACTTGATAGATGCGAAGCATGTCTAATGGGAAAAATGACTAAGAATCCATTTTCTGGTACAATGGAGCGAGCTACAGACTTATTGGAAATCATACATACCGATGTGTGCAGACCAATGAGTGTAGCATCGCGCGGTGGTTATCGTTATGTTCTAACCTTGACGGATGATCTGAGTAGATATGGGTATATTTACTTTATGAAACATAAGTCTGAAACTTTCGAGAAGTTTAAGAAATTCCAAAGTGAAGTAGAAAATCAACGTAACAAGAAGATTAAGTTTTTGCGTTCTGATCGCGGAGGCGAATATCTGAGTTATGAGTTTGGCATGCATTTAAAGAAATGCGGAATACTTTCACAGTTGACACCGCCGGCAACACCACAGCGCAATGGTATGTCTGAACGTCATAATCGAACTCTCTTAGATATGGTTCGGTCTATGATGTCTCTTACCGATTTGCCTTTATCATTTTGGGGTTATGCATTAGAGACAGCCGCATTCACTTTAAATAGGGCACCATCTAAATCCGTTGAAACGACACCGTATGAATTATGGTGGAAAGAAACCTAAGCTGTCGTTCCTTAAAGTTTGGGGTTGCGAAGCTTATGTAAAGAAGTTACAACCTGACAAGCTAGAACCCAAAGCGGAGAAATGCGTCTTCATAGGATACCCTAAAGAAACAATTGGGTACATTTTCTATCACAGATCCGAAGGCAAAATCTTTGTTGCAAAGAACGGATCCTTTCTTGAGAAGGAGTTTCTCACGAAAGAAGTGACTGGAAGGAAAGTAGAACTCGACGAGGTTAATGAACCTTCTCTCGTTGATCAGAGTAGCGCAGTACCGGAAGATGTTCATGTACAGCCTGCACCAATAGGAGAGGAAGCAAATGATGATGATCATGAAACTTCGAACGAGGAAGCTACTGAACCTCGCAGATCGACGAGGGAACGTACCACTCCTGATTGGTATGATCCCTGTCTAAATGTCATGATTGTGGACAACAATGATGAGGACCCTACGACATATGAAGAAGCAATGGTGAGCCCAGATTCCAACAAATGGCAAGAAGCCATGAAATCCGAAATGGGATCCATGTATGATAACAAAGTATGGACTTTGGTAGACTTACCTGATAGCCGCAAGGCTGTCAAGAATAAATGGATCTTCAAGAGAAAAACAGATGCTGATGGTAATATTACTGTCTATAAAGCTCGACTTGTCGCAAAGGATTTCCAACAAATTCAAGGAGTTGACTACGATGAGACATTCTCACCTGTAGTGAAGCTAAAGTCTGTAAGGATTTTGTTACAATAGCTGCATTTTTCGATTATGAGATTTGGCAGATGGATGTCAAAATGGCGTTTCTTAATGGTGATATTGAGGAAGAGTTGTATATGGTACAACCCAAAGGTTTTGTCGATCCTAAAAATGCTGACAAGGTATGCAAACTTCAGCGTTCCATTTATGGACTGAAGCAAGCATCCCGGAGTTGGAACCGACGCTTTGATACGGTGATCAGAGACTTCGGGTTTATACGGACTCATGGTGAGGTCTCGTATTTACAAGAAAGTGAGTGGGAGCTCGTAGAGTTCCTGATATTATATGTAGATGACATATTATTGATTGGGAATGATATAGAACTATTAAGCAAGTGTTAAAGGTTATTTGAATAAGTGTTTTTCAATGAAAGACCTTGGTGAAGCAGCGTACATTTTAGGCATCAAGATTTATAGAGATAGATCAAGACGCCTAATAGGGATTTCACATAGTACATACCTGGACAAGATTCTAAAAAAGTTTAGAATGGATGAAAGCAAGAAAGGGTTCTTGCCTATGTTGCCAGGTAAGGTCTTGAGTAAGACTCAAGGTCCGGCTACGGCAGAAGATAGAGAGAGGATGAGCAAAATCCCCTATGCCTCGGCAGTAGGCTCTATCATGTATGCCATGTTGTGTACTAGACCGGATATCGCACATGCGGTTAGCTTGACCAGCAGATATCAGAGTGATCCAGGAATGGAACACTGGACAGCGGTCAAGAATATCCTGAAGTACTTGAAAAGGACTAAGGATATGTTTCTTTGTTATGGCGGTGATCAAGAGCTCGTTGTAACCAGCTAGACCGATGCAAGTTGGAACACTGATCCTGATGACTATAAGTCTCAGTCTGGGTACGTGTTTATGCTGAATGGAGCTGCAGTAAGCTGGATGAGTTTCAAGCAGTGCACGGTGGCGAAGTCTTCAACTGAATCTGAATACATCGTGGCTTCGGAGGCTTCATCAGAAGCGGTATGGATGAAGAGGTTCATTGTTGAGCTTGGTGTGGTTCCTAGTGCATTGGACCCGTTAGTCATCTATTGTGACAATACAGGTGACATCGCCAATGCAAAGGAACCAAGGTCACACAAGAAGCTAAAGCATATCAAGCTGCGTTTTCATTCGATTCGCGAGTACATCGAAGATGGTGAAGTAGAGATTTGCAAAGTGCACACAGATCTGAATGTGGCAGACCTATTGACTAAAGCTCTCCCTAGGGCAAAGCATGACCAGCACCAGAATGCCATGGGTGTTAGGTACCTTACAATGTAATCTAGATTATTGACTCTAATTCAAGTGGGAGACTGTTGGAGATATGCCCAAGAGGCAATAATAAAGTGGTTATTATAATCTTTATGTTTATGATAAATGTTTACATACCATGCTATAATTGTATTAACCGAAACATTGATACATGTGTGTTATGTAAACAACAAGAAGTCCCTAGTAAGCCTCTTTTATAACTAGCTTGTCGATTAATGGATGATCATGGTTTCGTGATCATGAACATTAGATGTTATTAATAACAAGGTTATGTCATTAGTTGAATGATATAATGGACACACACCCAAATAAGCGTAGCATAAGATCAAGTCATTAAGTTCAATTTGCTATAAGCTATCGATACATAGTTGCCTAAGTCCTTCGACCATGAGATCATGTAAATCACTTACATTGATTACATCAAACGCCATTGCGTAAATGGGTGGTCATAAAGATGGGATTAAGTATTCGGAAAGTGTGAGTTGAGGCATATGGATCAATAGTGGGATTTATCCATCCTGATGACGGAGAGATACACTCTGGGCCCTCTCGGTGGCACGTCGTCTGATTAGCTTGCAAGCATGTGATTAAGATCACAAGAGATGACATACCACGGTACGAGTAAAGAGTACTTGTCGGTAACGAGGTTGAACAAGGTATGGAGATATCGATGATCGAACCTCGGACAAGTAAAGTATCGCGTGACAAAAGGAATCGGTATCGTATGTAAATGGTTCAATCGATCACTAAGTTATCGTTGAATATGTGGGAGCCATTATGGATCTCCAGATCCCGCTATTGGTTATTGCTCGGAGAGGAGTCTCGACCATGTCTTCATAGTTCACGAACCGTAGGGTGACGCGCTTAAGGTTCGATGTCGCATAAGTAGATTTGAATATGGTATGGAGACGAAGTTTGTTCGGAGTCTCGGATGGGATGCAGGAAGTCACGAGGAGGTCCGGAATAGTCCGGAGAATAAGATTCATATAAGGGAAGTTGATTTCTAGGTTTCGGAAAAGTTCGGGATTTTTCCGGTGGATGACCGGGAAGGTTCTAGAAGGTTCCGAGGGTCCCACCAGTGGGCCCACGACCCTAGGAGGCCTAGCATGGGCCGAGGGGGTGCTCCCTAGCCTAATGGGCCAGGGGCACATGCCCCTCAAGGCCCAGGCGGCCAACCCCTAGGGTTTCCCTAGGGGGGGTCAACTTGGGGGGGAAGAATCCCTCTTCCCCCCACTTAGCCGCCGCCCCCCCTAACCCTAGATGGGAAAGGGGGCCACCCCACCGACCTGGCCCCCTATATAAAGAAGGGAGGGGGTGGCTGGCCACCATCCCCATCATTGCCTCCTCCTCTGGCCGCCTCTCTCCTCCACCATACGCTGCTCCGGCTTAGGCGAAGCCCTGCAGCTTTTCTTCCTCCATCACCACCACCACGCCATCGTGCTGCTGGATTTTGGAGGAGATCTTCTACACCTCCGCTGCCCGCTGGAACGGGGAGAGGAAGGGCTTCATCGACACCGTACGCGCGACCGAGTACGGAAGTGCCGCCGGATTGCAGCACCGGGGACGATCGTCTACACCAACAACGAGATTAATCTCGTAGGCTTTGGAATCTTTGAGGGTTAGTCTCATCTCCATCTCGTTGCTCCGATCTTGTAGATTAGATCTTGGCTTTTCCATAGATTAGATCTTGGATTTATTCCTCTTTCCGGTAGGAAATTTTTTGTTTTCCATGCAACGAACCCTTCATGTAGTACTTACCAGGGCATTTTCGTCGGAATCGACGGTTTCACCGATGAAGATGTGTACCCTGCCGATCGGGATGATGGAGAGCTTGACGGAATCTGTCCTAGCCAGAATCCAGCACTCGTCCGGCGGGACGATCGGAAAGTTGCTGGCGTACAAGACGCACCCCACGACGATTGTGCCGCCGACGCCTCCAAAGGCGGAACTGTGGTGACCCTGCATACCACTGCATGTTGTAGTATGCCAGTCGTTGATATAACATTCACGAAGTACCATTCCGCAAATATTACATCCCTCAGAGTAGTACAACAGAACATAGCAGGTCCATAACTTATTCATTTATTAGTACAAACATAATATACATATCATCTCGGAGCTCCTCTTGGGTCCTAAGACGGATACTCCTGGGTTCGAGACGAACCCAACTTAACTTACAATATAGGAGTCTTAATAAGTGGTACATTTATTTCAACGAGCAGTTAAGTACTAGAAGTTCGTGCTACTCGGTTACTACTACTCTCTAATGGTCTAAGCTTGTTCTCCATCGGAACCCTCCCCGGTTCCGTAGACTATAAGGTAGTCTACACCTTCGACACCTCCAGAGATGTCTGGTTCTTCATAGCCGATGATGTCGGCTCCTTCAGGGTTGTCGTTGTCCTCCTCCAGATAGTTCAGACAATCTAAGCAGGGGATTTAAGAGTGGTATGAGTACGAGCATACTCAACAAGTTCATTATAGAAAAGAGGTGTTTAATGCACTAGCTACGATACTAGACCAGAAAGTCTAATACCAATGCAAGTTTTGATAAACATTTCTTCAAGAGATTGCTTTTATTCTGAAGAGCTATGTCCGTCAGCCTTCATCGGTTTACTAGAACTTCATGGAGTTCCTTTCCGGCAGCGTTCGCAGTTCCAAATCCCGGAACAAGGAGTGACAGGTCACGATTCATTACACTCTGCAGAGGTGTGTTTCTTTACCCATAAGAGATCTTAACCTTGGTGCCAACCGGGCAGCTTTCCCGTCCACACTTCCTATGGTGTGAGGCCCGGCATAAGGTCTAGCCAATCATGTTCCTCCGCTACCTCGAACACCCACCCTTTGTTGCAATCTCCGACCCTGGGTCCACGCCGGTTCACTTACACCAATTAAGGATGGGCCCCGACCACGACAACAATGCAGGGCTCTACCATACATTCCTACGCCGGCAGTTGCAACCCATCATAGACCTCATTACCGTGGGGACTTCTACGGGTTCCCCCCTGCATGTCTTCTCTCGAGATCAAGTGCACCCAGTAATGAGCATCCGTTGATGAACGAGAGGTGGAAACACTTTTGACTATTCCGTCCCACTCCGGATCTTATGGTTAACACGGGTATTACGGCACAAGAATCACTGGACGACATTTGTTGTTTAATCCTAGATGGATATAAACCCTTGCAATGGAACCTCCACCATATCAACACAATCCATGGTTCCATTGCCAACCACATAGTCATATTCATAGTTATGAAAATAGTGGTTTTGGTTTTTATGCAATAATGATAATCATAGTACTTTGCAAGTAATTTGATAAAGATACTCAAATGACATGAGCAAGTGATGAACTTGCCTGAATACTGCAAAGTGTTGCAGTTGGATGGTGTGGACTGACCCTTGTCCTCTGTTGCTGAAAAATAGCATCATTGTCCGATAAGGGCAATGGTTAAAGAAGCATTGATGCATGATTCCAATTTTAGGGTTTGTTCCCCCTTCCGATGTCGTTATTATTTCATGTGAGAGGTTAATACTAAGAATAATTTGGAGATACTCTATTTAGGGCAAATACAACCTTGAAATGTTGTCAAGGTGTTTTTAAAGTCCAAAAGAATTTATGGACTTATTTTCATTATTGAAAATAATATATGTGATTTTAAATGATTATTTTAATCATCAAATTTGAACTTATTCTTGTTATTCTTCAAAAATTCTACTTCATATTTTATTATGATAGAGTTTTTTATACTGAGTGGTTTTCATATTTTTAATTATTTTTTTAGAGCTAGGAAACATTTATTGTGCATTTTCAAAGTTTCTGTATTTTAAATGAATTGTGAAATGGCAAAAATGCCCCTGGGCCCACCTGTCAGGGTGGCCCAGCGGTTAACCCTAACCCGAGCCGCACGTCCGGCTCGGTCGGACGCACCCGTCCCCTTCTCGTTCCCCCTCGCGAACCCTAGCTCTCCTCTCTCTCTCTCGCGACGCCGTGGTCGCCTGCGCCGTCGCCGAATTACTCCGGCCGCCACCGGCCATCCCCGCCGGTGAGATCGGTCGCAATCGAACAGCCGCACGGCGGCGCACCGATCGGTCTGTGCCGATCTGTGTTTCCTCGCCGTCACCGCTCTCCCCCAACACCTCTGCGACATGGCCGTGGGGGTTCCACGGCGATCTCGTCGTTGCCGACGAACCTAGCGCCGTGGCGTGGCCGTTTGCCCCGCCGTGGTTGCGCTGGAGCCTCCGCGCCTCGGCGACCGCCTGGCTTGACCATGGCTTGGCGCTGCCGTGGCCAGGCTGTGCCCCCGTGCCGCCACGGTGACGCCGTGGTGCTGCTCCAGGTCAGTGCCTCCCGTTCTCCTCCTTTCTCTCCTCCTCCTCATCGTATGGCTCTGGCTATTGGCCTGCTTCCCCTCATGGAGATGCTGGCCCTGCTGATGGGCTCTGCGCCATGCTCGTCCTGGTGCTGTCTTGATGCGCTAGCTGCTGCTGCCTACACGCGCCATGGCTGCAAGCTGCTGTGCTTGTGCTACGGCTTTGCTTATGCTATTTGCTGTGCTGCTGCTGCCACACTTGCCCTAGTCTATGCGCGTGTGCAAATCTTACTGTGGCGTATGCCTCCTTTGTTTCCTGTCTCTGCTCACCCTTGTGGTTATACATGCTATTATCTGTCTAGATGCTCATCTGAGCATCTCTAGCCATTGTTGTTGCTTGCTTGCTTGTGCTGTGCTATGCTCTGGCTCCCCTGGTTCACTACTGTGAGTGATTCTTGCTGTTTAGCAAGTACCAGTGCTGATTGGGTGATGATTAAAGGTTGTTGGCTCATGGTAGGCTCGGCTTTGCTTAATTGTTGTCCATATACATCAATTCCTTGATGATATGCTTTTGGATACAATCATAAAAATGGTTTATGTAATTGTCTGTGATTCAATTGTTGCTTAACTGTGGCTGTTTAATTTATATGATTCCTGTGTTGATGCCAGTGATGCCCTAGCATGCCCTGGCATGCTCTAGCAAGCTTCTGATGATCATATGATCATCAGTTGCTTGTAGAAGCTACTGTGTTGTTTCAGTGCTTCACTTCTATTTAACCTGTGATGTGTGTGTATCACACAGGCTGGTCCTAGTGTGTGCTGGTGCTTACTTAAGCGAAGAATGTTGCTTGCAATGATCCATTGGATCATCTCGCAAGGCCCCGGTGCTTTGATTATTTGTGTTGTTCACTTATCTGTATTGCCTGGATTTACTGAAATAGATAAGTGATGTGAGCTGCTTTGCAGTTGTGATCATCCTATTAACTGTGACAGGGCTAGATGGATGCCAACACTCAGTTGTGTACCCTAGCCCTTTACTGAATCCAGATGGATGATGATGTGTGGGTTCTTGTGCTGGCTCAGGGTTGAGGTGGCCCTGGCAGCACTTGTGATGCTGTCATGGTTGCTCCCCTCTCTGTGGCATGCTATTGTTTATGATTGCTTGCTGGAATGGAATAGATGTTCTCTGGCTTGATCCAATATTGGACTTCCAGTGACCTTTTGATGTTGACAAAGTATCTAGACAAGAGATTGTCTATAATCTGATGGCATAAATAGCTGTAGGTGCTAAGTGTGTGGGCTAGGCTAGCTGTAACTTCATCTTCTGTTGGATTTCTTCAGTTATGCATTAATTTGCATAACTGCTGTTCCCATAGGATGATTGCCTATTGGTCTATACCCATATTTGATTGCACCAAATGGCTTTACAGCCAAATGATGATACAAACAGGGTATCCTACCCTTCTGTGCTTCTGTAATGCATTGAATGCTTATTTATGAGCAAAACTTGGTTTTGCTCAGGTTGATTTGGTGTATACCTCACTCCAGCTCCTAGAAATGTGTTGATGTAGAGGGTTTGCTTCTGTGATGATCTTATGCCTGCCCTGCTCCTCCTAGCAAGCCTGTGGTGCTTGATTCAGTTCTGTGGCTGTGAAGATTTGTTGAACAGCAGTGGCTGCTCAACCTGTTCTTGTGTTCTTGTGTTCTTGTGTTCTTGTGAACTTACCCAGCTGCTGTCTGTCGATGAGCTGCTGGTTCTGGCGGTGGAAAAGGTTTTATATGAACCCTGTGTTGATCTCCTGGTCGACAACAAGGTCTGGCTACTCTTGGTGACACACTGACCTGTGTGTGTGTGTTGTGATGCATGCACACTGCTTTGTGAGCAGTCTAGCTGTGTGTGTGTGTGCACATGCTTGGTATCTGGCTTGTGTCTTGGCTGAGGATGGATCAGCTCGGCGGCTTGGTTCATATCCTCTCCAATTTCCTTTATTTCTAACCTGCCAAGTGGCTATGCCACTTGGCATAACTTGTTTTCTTTGTGTTGGTGTGCAGGGATCAAAATGATGATCAAAGGGACATGAAGATCATCAAGCTCAAGTGTCTAAATGAATATTAGCTTGTAGTTTTAGGTTAAATCATTGAATTGTAATTTCCTTTTCTTTTCTTTTTCTATTTTTCCAATTCTTGTAATATGTTGTATAATTCCTTTATTTCAATTGTGAATAATGTAAAGACAATGTATAATGTGTGATAATCAATAAAGCTCAAGGTTTTGTCTAATGAGCTTTACTTATTGTTTGTATTATTCATAATGTGTTTTATTTACAATTTACTTAATGAATTTCCTCATAATTGAATTATGGTTATTTATTTAATGTTTGAATTTGAAATTCAAATTCAACTTTGGTTTGAATTCAATCATGCAACTTAAATTTGAATTCAATCATGCAACTTAAGGTTGTGATGCAATATCTCTTCTCTCTTCTCAAAACCCTAATTTAGTTGAGTAGGAACAAGTTTGTCGCACTCTCGAAACCCTAACCCTGTAAGGTGTCGAGAGAGAAACCTGTCCCCCTTCGATGCAGTTTTGTTTTAAAAGCGCGAAATTTCCCCAGAATTTACGATGCAATGCACATCCGTTTCTAAAATCTACCCCTCGATCGTCTCTAAACCTGGGACATTACAGCCTTTCCCCCTTAAAGAAAACTTCGTCCCGAAGTTGTGGTTGTAATACCTGAAGAGTTCGGGGAATGTTTTCCTCAGGTCTTCCTCCTTTTCCCAGGTGGCTTCCCTCTCGGGTGATGCTTCCATTGTATCTTGCAGTATTTTATGGCTCGATTCCTGAGTTGTTTCCAGTTCTCCTCGAGAATCTTTGCTGGCTTCTCGATGTATGTCAAATCTGGTTGTAACTCGAGCTCATCATGTGATACTGGCTCATCTGGGTCTTTAAACACTTTCTGAGTTGCGACACATGGAATATGTTGTGAACTTGGGATAACCTCCCCGGTAGTTCCAATTCAAAGGCTAACCCTCGGTTTTGACTCAGAATCTTGAAAGGTCCGATGTATCTAGGGCTTAACTTCCCCTTTACTCCAAATCTCTGAAGACCTTTCATCGGGCTCATCTTGAGATATACCATGTCTCCAACTTGTGGCTCCCATGTCCTTCTCTTCTGGTCGGCATAACTCTTCTGTCGACTTTGGGCTATTTTCAGCCTATCTCTTATAATGTCAATGATTTGTTGCGTTTCCTTGACATAATCAGGATTAAACTCCTTGCTTGCTCCAGCTTCGTACCAGCATATGGGTGATCTACACTTTCTTCCGTACAGAGCTTCGAACGGTGCCATCTTGATGCTGCTTTGATAGCTATTGTTGTATGAAAACTCTGCTAGTGGCAAATGCTCCTCCCATGATCCTCCGAAGTCTAGGGAACAAGCCCTAAGCATATCCTCTAGGATCTAGTTAGTTCTCTCTGTTTGTCCACCTGTCTGCGGATGATAGGCGGTACTATAATCTAACTTGGATCCTAAAGCTTCATGTAGTTGCTTCCAAAATGCTGATGTGAATACGGATCCTCGATCTGATACGATCTTCTTGGGCACTCCATGTTTACTCACGATCTCTTTGATATAAAGATCGATGAGTTTTTCTCCTTTATCCTGCTGGTTTACTACTAAGAAATGTGCGCTTTTCGTCAACCGGTCCACGATTACCCAGATCATGTCCTTCTTTTTATTTGTCATGGGTAGTCCGGTGATGAAATCCATTCCTATCTCCTCCCATTTCCATTCTGGGATTGGTAAAGGTTGTAACTTCCCTGCCGGACTTTGATGTTCCGCCTTCACTCTTTGGCAGGTATGGCATTCCGACACGTATTGTGCTATCTCCCTTTTCATGTTATTCCACCAGAATAGTTCCTTGAGATCCATGTACATCTTTGTACTTCCCGGATGTATAGAATATGGTGTTTGATGAGCTTCCCGGAGTATTACTTCCTTGATCTCAGCAATATCCGGAACACAAATCCTCTTCTGAAACCATAATGATCCAGATTCTCCTCGGTGAAATTCTGATGGTCTACCCTCATCTATCCTTCTCATCTCCTCTACGATGAATGGATCGTCCAATTGACCCATCATTATTTCATTCTTTAAGTTAACATTTAGCTCATCGGCCACTTGTAAAGCCGATAGTCCTTCATGAGCTTCTTTCTCCCAAAGTTGTATTTGAGCTTGGCTTATTTCCTTCCTCAACTCCAGTGATAACTCTTGTTCCACTCCTCCAGTGCTCTTCCTACTCAAGGCATCTGCTACAACATTAGCCTTTCCTGGAGTATAATTGATGGTCAAATCATAATCCTTGATTAGCTCGAGCCATCTCTTCTGCCTCATATTGAGTTCCTTCTGAGTGAAGAAGTACTTGAGACTCTTATGATCCGTATAGAGCTCACACTTGGCTCCATAGAGAAAATGTCTCCATGTTTTAAGTGCAAATACAACTGCTGCTAATTCTAAATCATGTGTTGGATAGTTCACTTCATGAGGTCTGAGTTGCCTTGATCCATAAGATATCACTTTTCGATCCTGCATGAGTACGCAACCCAATCCATGTTTGGATGCATCGCAAGACACGGTGTAGTCCTTGCCATCCTCCGGAACCGCTAACACCGGTGCCGTGGTGAGTTTTTCCTTCGAGTTTGAAAACTCTTCTCACACTCCTCCGACCACACGAATGGTGTGTTCTTCCTTAATAGTTTGGTCATTGGTCCTGCTATCTTGGAGAATCCTTCAATGAACCTCCGGTAGTATCCTGCCATTCCTAGGAATCCTCGGATTTCTTTGACGGTCTTTGGTGCTTCCCAGTCTAAAACTGCTGCTACCTTGCTCGGGTTCACAGCTATTCCATCCTTACTAATGACATGACCAAGAAATTCTACTTGATCTAACCAAAATTCACACTTACTGAATTTGGCATAGAGTTGGTGTTCTCTCAATGTTTGCAACACTATCCTCAGATGTTCAGCATGTTCAGCTTTATCTTTGGAATAGATCAAGATATCATCGATGAATACGATGACAAACTTGTCTAGACATGGCATGAAGATCTTATTCATGAGATTCATGAAAATTGCTGGGACATTGGTTAATCCAAAAGGTACTACTAGATATTCATGATGTCCGTACCTCGAGACAAAGGCTGTTTTCGGAACGTCTTCCTTCTTGATCTTTATCTGGTGATAACCGGATCTTAGATCAATCTTGGAGAAGACTCCCGCGCCTCTAACTTGATCAAATAGATCTTGTATTCTAGGAAGTGGGTACTTGTTCTTGATGGTAACATTGTTCAAATTCCTATAGTCTCCGCACATCCTTCGACCTCCATCTCTTTTATCCACGAAGATAACTGGTGATCCCCATGGTGAGATACTCTCCTGTATGAATCCTTTCTGTTCTAAGTCATCCAATTGCTCTTTAAGTTCTTTCAACTCCTTAGGCCCCATCTTGTATGGTGCTTTAGCAATCGGAGCTGTGCCTGGAATTAGGTCGATAGTAAATTCTATCTCCCTATCTGGTGGCATTCCAGGTAATTCCTTGGGAAACACATCCTGGAATTCATTTACTACATGTATATCTTCCAACTTCACTTCCTTCATGCTATTCAATTGTAGCTCTACTTCAATCTGTGTATGCTTGTCTCCTTGGTAGATCATTCTACTTCCATCGGGGCTTTTCAAAGACACATTCTTATTCACACAGTCGATCAATGCTCCATTAGCTTCTAACCAGTTCATACCAAGAATGACATCAATGTCCTTCATCGGTAAAATGAACAGGTCTGCGTCAAATGCGCATTTATTGATCATAATGACTTGTCCTTGTTTGGTATGGGTTACTACTATCGTTCCCCCCGCGGAAAGTATGGTTATGGGTTTATCTAACTTAGTGCAACTAATCCCATGTTGGATGATGAATTGCTGAGAAATGAATGATGTAGTTGCACCAGTATCGAAAAGTACTTTGCCAGGATGAGTAAGTATCTGGAGCGTACCTATCACTGCTTGATCGGAGTTAACCACCTCCTCCAAGCTGGTGCAGTTTAACTTGCCGAAGGGTTTCTTGTTCTTCCAGCTTCCTCCGGTGTTTCCTCCACGGCTTCCTCCTCCTCCCCGACTTGTTCTTAGGGCAATCTCTCAGCATGTGCCCCTCCTCACGACAACCAAAGCAGATTATCCTAGGCTTTTTGCAGTCCTTGGAAAAGTGTCCTTTACCTCCACAGCTACGACAAACAATTTGATTTGCAGTCTGAAACGCTTGGTTCCTCCTGCTATTGTAGTAGTAGTAGTTGTTGTTGTTGTTGTTGTTATATCTTGGCTTGAAACTCAAGCTGGTATTGGGCTTGTTGCTGACAAATCTCTTAGGCTCAAACTTGGCCTTCTTCCTCTTCTCATCTTGCAGTTGCTTGAAGTCATCTTCAAGAGTGATGGCTGCATCCACCAACTCTTGGAACTCAGTTGCTCTCATCATCCTGAGCTGAACCTTGAACTGGGGACTTAACCCCCGCAAAAACCTCTTTTTCTTCTTGTCCTCGGTGTTGACCTCCTCAACAGCATACCGAGACAACTTTGAAAACTCCCTGACATAAGTCAGGATAGCTTTATCCTTCTGCTCGAGACTTTCAAATTCTCGACGCTTCAGTTCCACTATGCTCTCAGGGACATTGGATTCCCTGAACTTCCTCTTAAACTCCTCCCGTGTAAATACCTTCTCAGCCGGATAAACGGCTACGATATTGTCCCACCATGATGCGGCAGGTCCACACAACAAGTGTGTTGCATATCTGACCTTCTCCAGGTCATTGCATCCAACGGTGTTGAGCTTTCGCTCCGTGTCCATCAGCCAATCCTCTGCGTCCATTGGTTCGGGCGCGTATGCGAAGGATATGGGCTTAGTGTTCTGGAAGTCAGACAAGGTGACTCCCTGGATCTCGGGCCTCTCCACCCTGTTTTGTTGAAGCAGCTCCTGGAAGAACTTGTTCTGCTGCTCCAATGTCACACGTTGCCTCTCCTCCAACATTTGCATGTATTGGAGGAAGTTCTGCTGCGTCATGGGTGGTGGTGGTGGTGGAAACCGATTTCCGGCTGCCTCATCGACCTCTTCCTTTTGCTTGGCTTCGCGCTCCATACGCCGCGCTTCGCTCTCCTCACCCGTCAATCCCGACATTTC